>NC_142175.1:4160156-4486432 GCF_029865625.1 Vigna umbellata
AAAAACAAGTTTGTGACATCATATTTTGGTGTTCATAAATTTGTCCATCAGTAAGCAGCAATCTTAGCCGAGATTTCCTTTGAGTATTCGAACCACTCTTGGTACTTAGCAACCTTGCCAAGATTTCTTAACTCAAACAAAGTTCAATTGTAAGTATTTTAATTCTCTTCACAATTGCAACCAATGATTTCTTACAAGCTCCTCAGACTATATCTCTCATAGAGAGGATTTGATTACAATACAACACAGTCTAAACACTCGCAGGTGTTTCTCACTTTCTCTCTTACAATAGTAAGCAATATAAAAATGAACTGCTAGACTATCTCTTTCTCTTTTTCTATTTTCTTCTCTTCTCTTCAATTCAAATATCTTCTTTTTCTTGAGCTCTTTCTCTTTTGTTTCTTAGGATGAATATTTTGTTGTAAGCTTTTCTTCAATATGTTATCCTCTTGATTTTCTTTTCAAAAGATATTTTGTTTATAGGCTTCATGGATATTTGTCCATTAGACTGGGTTTGTAGCCTTGATACTCGTGCTTTCTCTTTCTTCTTTTCATAACAGGCATTGGGTAAGTCAACTTGTCAGAGCAGACTTGCTTTTTCAGTTCTTTGCTTGAAGTAGGTTGTACGATCTTTTTAGACTTTGCTTCAAGCGAGGAACATTCTGTGATTATCTCCTTTGTCTCTAATGTCCACTTTTTTATGTTTGATCTGTAGCACTATGGATACGTGTAGAATATGTTATCTGCAAGATTAGAGTAAAGTGTGCATGCAACAGATACGTCTTTTCTTATCACTTTTGTTATTTTTGAACGTAGAACAACAAAATGTTTTTTGAATTTCTACCGTTAGGTAGCATTTTACAATTAAGTTCTTTACTCTAAGGATACCAAGCGTAGATATATACTTCATCATAGGATGAGGTACTTGCTAAGCTCATGGCATCGTTTAGTCAAGTAAACGTTTCTTTAGCTTTTGTCTCTTTTTAGACAGATAACGTTTAGCTTGTTATAAGCTTTCTTTCATGCTTTATTATTTATGTCTTTTAATATGTTTTTTTAATATGTTTTGTTAGAGACATTGTCTTGACTTATTTTGTTTCTTTAGAGAAGTTGAATATCTATTCAGGTATTATAAGTATTGAGGGTTTAACTCAATTTGTCTTAGACACTTAAGGTACAACAACATTTAGCCATGTGTCTGGGTGTTTTGACCAAGATGTTTTTGTATGTCCTAAGAACCTAAGTGTTTTCTTAAGAACTATGTTGAGGGTTCTTGTTTTAATTTGTGTATGTTTAGGGTTTAAGCTCTAAGTCTTGTGTTTTCACCCTAAGTAGTTTTCTGATTATTATCCTATTTTAATGTTATTTGATTAAACTTAAAAACATGAGAATGTTTAGGCGTATAGACGATTTTGTCTTTAACAATCTCCCCCTTTTTTATGTTTGAGAAATACACATTTAAACGATATAGTCTTCTTTAGTTCAATATTTAGTTTTATGTTTTGTGTGCTTCGATTTTACATCTTTTATATTTTTTATCTTTTGCATGCTATTAGTGGACATAGTCGAAAAACAATATTGCATATAGAGGTAAAAATGATAAACAAATAAATGAAGATATAAATTTAAACAGCAAATAAAGTCAACAAACAAATAAGACAAATATTGTAAAACAATAACCAACAACTTTTATTAAAATACACAACAGATTACATGAATGTAAATATGGACTCCTAAGATGAACTCTAAGAATCTGGAGAAACTCCCCCTGATTCTATATTATCCTAACTTCTGGTGTACTCCCCCTAAGTACATGCTCCTAGATGTTGACGCGTATACTCTTTCTATATTCTCTCCCTTGTTGATAAACATCAAAAGGGAAGGAGAGAAAAGACATCACAACTCGAAAAATGGGATCGGTCAACATCAAATCATATTAAACCAATGAAAAAATACGAGGATGTGACACGAAAGAGAATGGGCAGATCGTAGGGCAAGGGAAGAACGAAAGAATGGTGGGTGAGTAGGGTCGGTTTGGATAAGAAGGTGCGTAGGTAAGGTGGAAGAACTACGTGCGTAAGGCAAGTAAGTTCTGAGAATAGGAATAGGAAGGGATGTTGGATTATCATACGCATCTTTTTTCGATGATCGGATGAGATGACAATGACGGTCAAGAGGTTTGGAAGAGGGTTTCATTGGTTTGGAATGTTGAAGGTCTGGAGACTCAGAGTATGTAGAGATCATGAAGGAGAGAGAGGAGAGTAAGGGTTTTAAGAGAATGAGTTGAGAAGATAAGAAGAGATGTGTGTTAAGTAGAGGAAAAAGCTAGTCATGGGCGATTGATCAGTCTCGTCCATTTAATGTGGTTAATACAAAAAGATTCGGAAAAGAGATTTTGAGAGTTAGTGTTAGTCAGCAGCGGATAAAAGTGGGAAGAGGTGAAACACAAGTGAGTAGGAGTGGTGTGTGACGATGTGTGGCAACTTTGATGGTGAAGATGTCAATGACATAGTTGTTGCTTGACCGGACAATCTGATTAGGGGGTCGCCAACCAGAATAGTGGCTTCAGCGACTGCTGTGATAATGAAAGGCAACGAAGATGTCAAAAGCAACAACAAAGACGACACAAACAGCGGTCGTTGTGGCGATAATGAAAAAAAAATGTATATGAAATTATCAAAAAGTTCTAGCACTAAATACGATGTTGAATATAATGAAAATTAAGTTTAAAATTAATCTTTCATATGTCTAAAATATACATAGATAATATATTTATAATATGGGATAATATATTTATAATGGAGAATAATAATAATATTTAACAATTAGTTTGTCCTAACTCTTAAAATAATTTCCTATTGAATTACCTTTTAAGTTTCTGAATTTTGTCACCATAATTGTGTGTTTTGTTTTCTAATATGAGTTTATTTTAGGAATCTTTCATTGGAAACTTTAACATGAATCTTTTGGATGAAATTACTTGCTAAATCCTATTTTGAGTTATTTTTCTTGGCTTTTTCTTTGCACATTGTTATATCACTTGCCATATACCTTTTGGTGTTTGTTGGTTTAATTTTCTTTCTTTTTCAAATTTCTATAATTTTTGTCTTGTATTTTGCTTCTTTAAAATTTTTGTAAGTTATCTTCAAATTCCGTAATCTATAAAATATATTGTAAATTGTACAATGTATTTTTGGATTACATAATTTAAACATGTATTTTAGATTGTACAATGCAAAATAAATTTCAGATCTAAAAATGTAATCAAAGTTAATTCAAATTACATTTTTAAATTATACAATTCAAAATATATTTGAATTTTTTCACACATGAAAAAACATGAAAAAAAAAGGGTACAGAAGTTCTAAAAGAAATATGAAATTTAAATCTAATTAAAAGGCAAAAAGAAAAGAAAAAGGACACCAACGCAACTTTGTTTTAGACACAGAAAACTGTTCACTTCATTTTTTTTCTAGATCTTCGAATCTTAATACTATTTTATTTATTAAAAATGGGATAAATAGTAGGTTTTGTATAGTAAGTATGAACATATTTTGTTTTCAATATAATAAAGAGTAATTACAATCCTAGTACAAAACTTTTAATTCTGTTAATTTTGTTTAAACTCGTGTTTAATGAATAAGGTATTTAAACATGTGTTTGATCTTTAGCAATTATTCTCAAATCTTTATTAAAAGAAAAATTAACTTTAATATGCCTTAATCTTAAAGGGAGTCTTTTACCTTTTTTTTTTTACTTTGTAAATTTTAAATCTTTTTTGGTTTCATAAGATTAAATGCATATTAGGGTTAATTGCATATTAACTTTAACTTTTCATTTAACAAACATATATGGTGATTACTAACAACCAAACGCGTATTAAATTATATTGAAAATTAATAAAAGGTAACCAAAACTAACCGAACTAAAGTTATTGTATTAAAACTGTAGCTTTATTATAGTAAAAACGAGATGTCTTCTTGAACTGAAAAACTTATTTACCCATAAAAATAAGAGATGTTTACCTTTGGTACATCCAACATGAAACTCTATTTACCACACACGCAAAACCTTTTGTCTAGTTTTAGCAAAATAGGAGAATTAAATGGAAAAATTGTATACTTGGAAGACAAAATAAATTATGCCAGAGACAAAAAATTATACTTCCTCTTTTTTAATCAACTTTGAAAACCAAAATAAGCTATTTCCTTATTAAGGGAAGTAGAAAATAACTCGAATGAGTCACTTCTAAATTTGAAAGGATAAAAAATACTTTCTATTTGAGAAAAAAGTTGACGAAAATTCGAAAGACTAAATGATATTAAATAATTAATCACATGTCAAAATTTTGGTTATAATTGCTTACGTACCTTCTTAAATTGTGTCCAAATTTCATGATCAGGTGGTAGAGTAAATCTAAATTTTAAAAATTACGAATACTAAAACTATATTTTTCTTAATTTAGAGAACCCAAAGCACAGCCCTAAATTTCATGTACTAAAGGCATTCCATACATAAATAACTTAAGCAACAGTAAACTTCCTTTGATATAATCAAACATTGACGATGGAAAGTTTACATGCATATTGTAATTTGGTCTAACTTGCATAAACAACATTTTCCTAAAGAACAGAAAATACGCAAATACAGGAGCTATAGGAAGTAAAGTTCAGGATCTAAAAAATAATCGCTAAAAAAAGAGAAGAGTCGAACATTTCACTTCCACTCTATGGAACTTGATGTTGATTCATAATTAAAATGAGGCTAGTAAATTAACACTAGTTTGTTTCCACACCAATTTATCTGAACCAAAAGCATTTTCACCACTGCCAAATAGATGACACAATTTCCTCTCTCCACATCCTTCCAGAACAGTAACATATTTGGTAGATTTCAAGAGCTACTAGTAGAATGAGTAGCAGTGACTGGGGTATCGTCAAACATGCCAAGTAACAATCTGATTCAGGCACCAATGACGCAGCCCAAATGTAAGAGAACTTCCACATCCACATCCACAGAACATTAGAGAATGGAAGACTTGTTACTACTACTCAAATTAATATTCACATACAGGGGGAATTCTACCCATGTAATGGCAATTGACTCTAAGTAACGGCTACCCTTTTAAACAACTTAGAACCACTAAAAGAAAATTGATAATATACATTGATATTCTAAACCTAACTCTCTTGATCTGGACACCCATAGGAAATGGATTTAGGCCGGAATTTGAGCCGTACCAACTCACAGCACAGCAGCACTAACTAATTACATAATGAGCAACTTTTGGCCAAAATACCTATAGCCAAATCCAATACAATTCATACAAATCCCAGAAATAATTATCAGGGATACACTTGATCTTGTTTTCACTAGACGTCATGCACTATCACCAATGAAAAGATTGAAGGCATAAAAGTCCCTGATCTTAATCACCACCAGTCACCTTCGCCTTGCCACATTAGCGTGTTGATTTGCTTTACTGTCATTTCTTATCCTGTCAGCATACATCGGAAGGCGGATAATCTCACTTATTTCATTCAACAAATCTTCCTCAGTAATGTTGTCTCTTATGCTTCGCATCACCTATAAATAAATAGATAAATAATAGCTGAAGCCCGGTACACAGTAACAAAGGAGAAATCAGAAAATAAGAGCTGGTATTAGACCTTCCTGTAAGTATTGAACTCATTTGGAGTTGATTTATCTGTTCTGATACGCATATACTTCCATTCCAGTTTATCAAAATCCCAACAACATTCTATGATCTTTCCAGAATAAACTGAGGGATCTGTGCCATCTGCAGAATTCAAGTTTTCAGTGAGCCAAGTGAAATAAATTAGATAGAGTAGAAAATGAACTCTCAACAAAAACAAGACAATTATACCAGAAAAGAAGATAAAATCATTCACTGACTGGTATTGTTTAAGCATTATCCCAGAAACAATTTGATAAGAAATGCTGCCTCTGGCAAGGAGGCTAGATGTAGGTTCTTACTGTTTACCAAAATTGCCAATCTTAACTACAAACTATCGTACGAACATGTAATATTCAATAACAATCAATACTATGACTCAGACTTTATATTTCATATTTTACAAAAGACAGCACACTTTAAAAAAACAAAAAGAATGAAGCATGAAAGAAAATTATATCTATAAATATAGAAAGAGTGGACACAAAACAAGCCAAAATCTTTTGACCTGTGAACTCAACCCTGTTCCCTTCCAAGAGTTTCTTCTTTCCCCGTTCGTAGAGAAAAAGCATCTCACGATCACCATCAACCTGTCAGCTTAAGCAACTACAAATTAGTTGGCTGCATCAAATAACGAACTATAGCTGATCAAGGACATCAGAAGTGATATCCCAACACCGTATGAAATAAGGTGATGAATGATGATACTACCTCAAAAAGAAAGTCAACTGAATTCAGATAAGCATATTTCCACTTCAATAGTCCTTCATGAGTACGTGGTATATAAGGATCATCCCAACCCTGGTAATCAATATTTGCCAGTAACAACCTCCTTTAAGTCCATTAACAAAACAAAGCAGAAAAAAATATACTATGTTCGTTAACAAGGATTGGAAGAAGGAATGGACCATGTGCCTAGCCTGAGGCAGTCTAGCATTCCCACGCAGAAGTATGTATCAACAAATTCAAAAGGGCAAAAGATCCACACAATTTAAACAGCATAAAAAATGGAAAACAAAAACACAACAAATAAAGAAAAGTGTCTTTCCCACTTAATGCAGAACTGAAAATCTGCTTTCCATGTTTAATACATCAAAAGGGTCACAAACTACCTGAAATATGAGACCATCTGCTTCATGTGAGAGTCTTTTGATGAATTCCTTTAAAAGCTTTGTGACAGTAGAGAGCAACCAGAAATCTTTCCTCCTCACCTAAAAAACATTGCAAGCATATTAATAGCGAAACCCATAGGGAAAAATTAAGTGAAGCTTAAAATCATTTTATGACCAACTAAGGTTAGAGATGCATGCCCTGAATGGTTCCAGATCATATCTATAGTAAGGATTTCTGCTCTGATATATATGGTGCCGTTCATGATTCCTAGGTTCAATCACTTCTTTCTCAAGCATCTTCCACCTTTCATAGAATGGTCGCTACACAAGGGAATTTGAGCTATAAATCAATAATCACGCCTCCCTCCGAAAACTTTGTATTGAAGACTCAAAAGGAAGACAAGAAATCAGAGAAAATAGCACACACAAATATGAGAGAAGGAAAGCTATTAAAACATTTCAGATTATAATCCATCAAACCAAGGTTTTCCACCAAATTTTTTGAAGAAAGCCTCACTCAAATTTTCACCAGAGCATCATTTAAGTAAATTCATTACCCAAATGAAAATGTGAATTCAATACT
This sequence comes from Vigna umbellata, assembly GCF_029865625.1. Classification (NCBI taxonomy): domain Eukaryota; kingdom Viridiplantae; phylum Streptophyta; class Magnoliopsida; order Fabales; family Fabaceae; genus Vigna; species Vigna umbellata. The sequence goes on from NC_142175.1 coordinate 4,167,547, forward strand.
GCCAGTTTGCAACCAATATTAAGCACTAAACCCTTATTGACCTAGTTTGAAGGTTTTAAATGATAATCACGTCTTGATGAACCTGATTCAGAGAAAACCTTTACCTCACAAACCAATTTTCAGGGCCGACGTAGGTTTAGACCTTCATTCTAAGATGGCATTACAGCCCATCCTAAATCCATTAAAAGGGTCACACAAGCCCAATAGTGTTGGATGTGGGGAGGTGTATTTGCGAAAACCCAAATAATTGTTAATACCTTTTTCCATTTTAACCAATCAGCATGTATCATCTTAATATCTTCATTAATTTCACCATCAATTTGTAATATTGATCTCATACACTTCAAAACTTGAGGTATGAAATCCACTCAGCAGCCAAAAGTAAACCTTTTTACTAGTAACTGTCAAAATTATATGGCCATTTCTTTTATTGCAATCAACCTTGATTTTGCTATTATAGCAAAAATTTCTGCAAATTCTATTCTGAAGGAAACACATAAAGAAAACAAGCAATGGTTGTATCAAAATCACTAGAAAATCAAAACGAGACAATAAAGTCAAACATTGGTCTAAATTCATCTGCCAGTTCTCAAATTACAATGAAAAGTTCTGTTGCACGGTACAAGATTGAAATTATGAATGGGGTAGAACTACATAAGAATTTTAGTATTTTCCAATAGTACAATACAAATTAAAGATAATGGCAACCACAAGCAAGTGATTTTCCTACCACCAATGCATGAACAAATATTAGTCTTACAAAAAAAGAGATCCCCAAATATTATTTTGTACAATTACATATAAAGTATAAACCAAACCTCTATTATCGACACTTGGTTGATTGCCATCATATCATAGATAAGATATCTTCTCTCCTGCTTCTGTGAATCTGGCAATGTATCAATAACCATCTCACCATCAAGTAATGTGTAGTGGTGGGTTTTCTCGCCCAAACCCTTAGAACCCAAAGATAACAAAATATTAGTTTATGCATCATTAAATGTCAAGATATTTTAAGTGAAATAGTATATCTCTGGTTGCACAGCACACTCTTAGATAAAGTATAACTACAATTAATAAAGGGGTTGACTATGAGCCATTAGGTAGCTAGCTAACTTACACCCCAACTCCAAGCCAATTTGTACATCAATCATCATAACTATTATTGGTGAAGGTATTGCACTATTTGCTACATATAAAACTCACTCAAGTAGAACTATATAGATCATATCATATGCATGATTACAAATGAAGACTAACTTCAAAGACGAATGAAAAATATCCATCCCAAATGAAGGAGAACATCACCAGTGAAAAGAAATAACGTTTAGGTAGAGAAACGTTCAAATCAGGTAGATGTAGAGTTTTCAGATGGTCCAGTAATACCTTTTTTTCTTGTAAGGGTTACTGGTCCTGGAGATAGCACTAGTGGTGACATGTGACAACAGAAAACCAATTACAAAAAGGAGGGGGAGGCATGGAAAAGAAGAACAGAAGAGAAATGCATATATCAAATGAATAGATTGCCAACTGGTCTCGTCTTTAGAGTATAATTATTTCTGTAGAAGTAAATTATATAGTCATATGATGGTATCCTTGTGTCTCAAGCACAGCAAAGGAACATTATTATACATAGAATGGACATTACAGTACATAGAGATGAGGCCTAGGTCCATATGGTAAAATACATCTAACACTCCTGAGCTTATAAATCATATGCACCAAACTTGTTATAAATATAGTAATTCTTGGAGACCACAATTATTAGGTGAAGATATTTGTCAAATGATCATTGAAGTTAACAAACTAAGTAGTAATGTCTCCTGATACAATCATATGCACCAAACTTGTTACAAATATAGTAATTCTTGGAGACCACAATTATTAGGTGAAGATATTTGTCAAATGATCATTGAAGTTAACAAACTAAGTAGTAATGTCTCCTGATACAATATTTTCACAAATGAAATGACAATTTATCCCACTATGTTTGGGGTCCTCTCTAGAATACTAGATTTCAGGCAATCTGAAGGGCAGCTTGGTAATCACAAATCAGAATCATTTGTGTAACATCTCCAAATCTCAGTTCTTAAAGTAATGTTTTGAGCCAATAAGTTCACAAGTTGGTAAAAGTCATAGCTCTATGTCATGTTTCTTCTAAATCTTGACACAACGTTCTGCTTCTTTTTCAAGAAATCAAGTTGTCAACAATAAAGAAACGGTATTTAGACCTGGATCTTGTGTCACTGGAAGAGCCTACCCAAATTGTATCTAAGAATCCAACATGATTATGGTGTCCATATAACAAGCCTTTTCTTAGGACTCCATTAATATACTTTAGAATGTGAATAACTACATTCCAATATCTTGCACATGGAGAATTAAGAAACTAACTTACCACAATGACCACAAAGGAGATGTCAAGGTGAGTGATCCTAAAGTAGTTCAATCTCCTAACTAGTCTTTTGTACCTCCTAGTATCTAAAAGATGCTCCCTTGGACTTTGTAGAAGTTTAATTGTTGAAGATATCACAAGTAGAGATAAAACAAAATTATAATATATAAATGAATACAAATCTTACTTCCGAGCCGGTTTTGTGAGGTTCCATAAAGCTTAATTCTACTTTCTTAAAATGGCTTAAGAACCATTCAGGTCTATCATAGTCAAATTTGTTAGTCTCATGTCACCCACTATCAAATTCCCCTAATCCCATCCTCGAGATGTCTAATCCTCAATGTGAAGGGGTGTGTTAAAGAGGCTGTTACATTATAATGTGTGTATGATAAAAGGAAACAGATTAAGAAATAGTGTTAGTTAGGTTGTTAGGGTGAGTGAGGTTTCCTTTATATAGTTGGAGGGTCCTGGTATGCAGGGGACTTTTGGATAATTTTATAGATTGAGCTTTATCTCTTTGTGAAGGGGAAACCCTTGGAGGAGAGAGTGTTCTCCTATTTTTGTGTTATTTTCAGTCTATACAATAAAGAATATTATTCTTCTTCCTTTATTCAATTTTGGATTCCTAAGAAATTGGTCTAACCTGCCTAATCAAGAAGGTGTGGAAGCATGGAAGAGTCAATGCCTTGGAAGGATTGACCAGCGAATGAGGTAGAGCCATAGTCCAATTCATAGAAAGTTTCCAAGAATTGAAAGAAATGATATTGGAATACCAGAATCAAGAAAGGTACTCAAAAGGAAGTGAGAAATATGTCATGAAAGGAAAAAAAGAGGGAAAACGGGTAATGATGTTGAGAAAGATAGTCTGCAAAACATCAAGGCAATAAATTCTTGAAGAAGGAGAGTCCTTGGCTAATGATGAAGAGAAGGAGAAAAGATATCCACAGAGTAGTAAACCAGATGAGGAGGGATAAGAATTGTCGGGGGCCTGGGGTTAAAATAGTGGGGTCAGGGAGCGACCCAGTTGAGGTCCCGCTTCCCATAGGTGCATCCACTATAGCAGTTACGGATCCATACCCTGAAATTCCTGACATTATAACACCTGTTGATCTTGCTTCTAGCAATGGCCACAAAGGAATTTCCAGTTTTGTTGCAGAATCTTTATTAACTAGCTATCTTGAATTATGGAGGAATGTAAAGATGGTAGGAAAGAAACTTCAGGAGCAGAAGCAGTGCAAACAGTTTCAGAGCAAACTGCGACACTTCTACTTTATGTGGATACACCAGATGTTATCTGCCATAAGGATTCTCTCAATGTTGTCCAGAATGATACACAAGCTGATGATCAAGTACATCAGGTATACATAATGCAGTCAATTCAAAGGAAACACTTAGCTTAGCATGATGATGATGATGATGATGAATAATTTGGATGGTCAGATCAACAAGCTCTTTCCTTTTTAGCTTCTAGGATGAACAAATTTGGACAAGAAGAGGGTTTAGCCAATGCTACTGCTATACAAATGCAGAAAAAAGTTTCGGGGTTGGAAGAAGAGAAAAGAATTCTTGATCATTTGTCAGAGAATTGTTAAAATCCAGGCCCATGTAAGTGGTCACCTAGTCAAAAAGCAGTATAGAATAATCATATGGTCCATAGGAATCCTGAAAAAGAAACAATTCTTATAATTAATGGAATAAAAGGAGTCAACAATTCTCGCATATCGACCACCACCCAAGCCTCCAGACTTGAATTGGAGGGCAGTAGCCAGTGGATTCCCTTCCTATGATAACACATTGATGAAGATGAGTCATGGGAACAAGCTTCATTGTTCCAACCTTGAGGACAACGTTAGGATATAATGTGCGTATGATAGAAGGAAATATATTAAGAAATAGTGTTAGTTAGGTTGTTAGGGTAAGTGAGGTTTGCTTTATATAGTTGGAGGGTCCTGATATGCAGGGGACTTTTGGATAATTTTGTAGATTGAGCTTTAGCGCTTTGTGAACGGGAAATCCTTGGAGGAGAGAGTGCTCTCCTATTTTTGTGTTATTTCCAGTCTATACAATAAAGAATATTATTCTTCTTCCTCTTTACAATTTTGGGTTCCTAACAGGACCCATATCACCTAGAGATGAAACTAAATTATAGTATATAAAAGGATACAAACCTCACCTTACAAACTCGTTTTGAGATTGAGTAATGCTTAAATTCTACTTTTTTAAGATTGGGATTGGGATCCATAGGTTTGTCAAAGGTATCACCATAGTATAACCCAAAGATATGAATATAAACTTTGGCAACTAAACAAGCTTTGAGCCAATGAAGTATCATCAAAGCCAACTCAGAGTAAGGATCCACCCAAAACCAACAAAAAGTTCCTAGGTGGCAAAGGAACAAGATCTCAGGTACCACTGTTTTGAGGAGCACTCAGTTCATTAAGAATGATTTGCCTCTAGGTAGACTGGGCTACGGTATCACTATCAATTTTAGGAACTGACACAAATGAAAAGGAAAAACGACAAGTATAATGGGATGGAGACAACCTGTGATGGGCAATGGTACTTGAGATTTTTGAAAAATATCATAGAAAGGTTCCCCAGGGAAAGCACGAGTTTGACTAGTTTCTAGATGCCATGTAGAGTAAATGATAGTCATATGATGAAATCTTTGACTGTTAAGCTCAACAAAGGAACATATTGTATATAGGATATACATATATACATATAGTAAAATACATCTAACAATTACAACCAATCAAGGAGACAATTAGGGGCTAGCTTACAGCCTTATCATTGGATAGCTTTCAGCTATTACCAAAATTATAGTTGAAAATGGTATTAAGAGAATATCCATAGGTAATTTTTTACTGGATTCTCACAACACTGAGTTGTTATTTAGGTTAACTGTCGGAGAAGACTGAGTTAGAAGCCATGATGTAAGACTGATTCTTATATAAGAATCAGTTCTTGATAGTAAAATATATTTTAGCACAAAGTATAAAGATGTAACATGTTGGACCCATTTTATGTTCTTAAATGGTTTCAACCCGGGTGAAAAGTTGCAGAAGTTCTTAAATCTAGTGTGACATAGCAGAACTCATTTGTAGATGCTCTAAAAGATATAAAATCTATGAATTAAGCTAAATCCACTACTAGACACATCATAAATTTCAAATATAAAGTAGCACACGCACATCATTTGTACTTCTGCAAGGGAACCTCATTTGAACCCTTCGAAAATTAAAACTTCTATCAATTAAGTAGCATCCATCCATTGTTATTAGCATCATGTATCTTGTACCATCTGCTTTCCATGTTGCATAATAGTAGCGTTGTCGTAACAATTGTAAATTATCCCTGCAACATAACCAAACTCAAAATAAATTCATGGAAACAGTAGTCAGATTAATAAGGAACAGGGTCATGAAATCAGTACAACTAGTAATTTACAAATCTTCAACAGTGCATAAATAAATTAAAGCTTCAGCAAGAGATTTAGCTGTTGAAACAACACTTAACATTAATAATATAGAAAATATATTTTAGAGGGCTTGAATACACCTCTCTGATCATCTCATATTTTATAATAATAGAATTAGATCAAAAGTCTGAATTAGAAACCTATGTACAAGAGGTAGTAGTTTCCAATAGAACTATTTTCTACCCAGATTCAATACTTATTCCAGCAACAACAAAAATATATTTACTCTTTCGGGTTTACCCCTTTGGCATTATTAAAGAATAAAAAAAAATTATTATAATGCACTTGTTAGCAAGACCCTATTTTTATACTCTAGCAAACAAAACACTTATCTTTTAGTAACGGCATAAAAGTTTCTCACCCATTACAATTACAAAATATAAGATACCAAAAGTCAGAGATAAGTTCATAATTCTGTCAACTATCCAAACCTCCTATGAAGAATCTGACTTATTTGACGAGCATACAAATAATGTATTCCTTCTTATTTAAGGAAAACGTTATATAAAGATGACAACTTTAATTTTCTGGTGGAATATCAAATCATTTAAAGTCATCCATTACCTATTTTTATGCAATTGAAAGATGGAGTGTAAACTTGTTGGCTAAAACCTATAAACAAGAGGATAATTAAAGGTCCTACTAAAATTAGCCACTGGACAAAATCTAAGGAAATCATTTTTCATATTATCCTCAATTTCATGCATTAATTATCTTTCTAGACATTTAAGCAAAAAAGGACAAAAAACGCATATTACCAATACAATGCAAAGCACTATGCACAGACATATAATGTTTAATGCAAGAAATACAAGTATAGTAGCAAAAGAAATAGCAGCCCCAAAGTTTAATGTATAATTAAAGTATCATATAAAATAAGGATATGTGTCTCAAAGAAAAGGAACCTGTTGAGAGAAACTGGGTGTGATCCTGGAAACTGTGTGTGTCCCCTAGCCTGCATATCAGTAACCACTCAAATAGTTATCCCAAGCATATGAGGTACATGAAGTAGGAATGAGTAAAAAAATAAATGGAGAAAACTCAAGTAATATAAACTGCATTTATCAACAACTTACCAATAAAGCCAGTGTGACAGACAAAAAAAACACAGGATCAAATTGTAACATTAACTAGAGACTATATTTAAGAGTAATTGATAGAGCTTATATTCCCCTCTCTTAGGTTTTCATATTTATAGTTGTTTGAGACACAACAGATACAACGAACGAGAGGGAAGAGGAAAGAATTCTAGGAGATGCTCCTGGGAACTAGGTCTAGTACAAAGCATGCTCTTAGGAACTAGGTCCGGCACAATGTATACAATACCTAAAAATAAATCCTATTAAAGGTTATTTATTCTAAGTCTCCCCCTCAAGCTGGAGCATACTGATAGGTACCCAGACTTTACAAGAGAACTCCAAGACAGATTCTTGGATGTTTATTAAGAAACCAAACAGCACTGTTCTACTAATGTGGTAAGAACAGGAACAACCATGTACAGTTTTCAAGGTCTTTCAAGAGGACCTGTCTCTCCTAACTTTTCCTTTTACAAAATACTCCCAAACCTGCCTGCTCACCTCCTAATAAGACTATTTATAATATTCTGTTACAGTTATGTAATTACAACTGTACTAACTACCTTCTTTTTTCCTTCTTTTGTAAACTGTATCAAACCTATCACATACAAATTATATGTACTATGCTTGGAACAAATGAATTCAATACGGGGTACTCTTAAGAATTTTGTTACTACATCAGCAAGTTGATCATTCGATCCAACAAACTCTGCAAATTTCTTTGGATAACAACTTTTCTCAGATAAATTGGCAATCTATTTCAATGTGCTTAGTTCTCTCATGAAACACTAGATTGGAAGCAATGTGGAGAACATCTTAATTATCACAATACATCCTCATAAGCTGAATGTCACAAAAGACAAAAGACAGAGTGATCTGCCACGTTACGATTCAACCCAAAGAATTGAACAATTTGGCTAAACTTTCCAAACCAAGCACAAGGAGATTGCTAGAGACCATAGAAAGAGCAATGCAGCTTATAAACCAAAATAGACTCCCCCTAAGCAACAAACCCAAATGGTTGCTCCATGTAGACCTCCTCTTCTAGATCACCATGCAAAAATGCATTTTTAGTATCTAAATGATGAAAGGGCCAATGCAAAGAAAAGTCTAACAATAGTCATTTTGGCCACGGGAGAAAAAGTATCATTGTAGTCAAGACCATAGATTTAAGTATATCCTTTTGCTACCAATCAAGCTTTGAGGTGATCAACTTCACCATTAGGACCAACTTTTATGAAATGGACCCAACGACAACCAACCGTCTTCTTTCCATATGGAAGAGGAACTAATTTTCACATACAATTTTGTTCATGGGCCTGCATTTCAACAACCATGGCTTGTTGCAATCCAAGATGATCAAGTGTCTCCTTCACATTTTTAGGAATGGTAATAGAAGAGATAGAGAATAAAGAATACTACAAAGGAGACAAATGATGATAACTTGGAAAATTATAAATAGGATGAGGGTTGCAAGTAGAGAGGATACCTTGGCGAATGACAATAGGCCAACTAGAATCCTCATTATCAAGAGTTAGTGTGAGAAGATGATGGTGAGATACTTGATGAAGATGACTGATCATGTGGTATTTTACTAGACATTTGAATTAGAGGTGATGGTTTGGGAAAACTAGGTTGACGGGAGGAATTCTGAGTATTGGAAGAAAATGGAATAGTGTTTGGACATGTATAGATAGAGGGTTCAACAAAAGGCATAAGTAAGACCTATTGGATAAAGTTTACATCTTGTGTAGATGAAGGGAAGAATAGAGTTTCTTCAAAAAAGGTGACACTTGTAGACATGTAATATTTTTTAGTGTGATAGGATATAATAGGGGTAAGACAGAAGGAAGTAGATTAGGAATTAGTTGTTAGTTGGTTTGGGAGCCTTTATAAGAAGGAGGGAGGTCTTGTGTGAGGGTAGGCTTTCAGTTAATTCATTTGTATACACAGGACCTTTGTCGACTGTGGAGGGAGAGTGCTCCCTTGTGAGTGTTGGAGGTGTACATTGTATTCTTTGGTTACAAGAATATTAAACAAGGTGTTTCTAGTAATCTGGGTGTGTGCGAGTGTTTCTTTTCAAGAAAGATTGATTTTTTTACTAAAGAAACCTATCAAATTGGTCTTATCAGGAGGATCCCAAGGTGTGGAGCGAGATGGAAGCAAGAATGAAAGTGCTAGAGGGAAGGATGGATGCAAGAATGAATGCACTAGAGGGAAGGATGGATGCAAGAATGAATATGCTGGAAGGAAGGTTTGATACTTTGAAGAGGTTTGATACATCAAGGAGTAAGGGTCATAAGTTGTTGTTTTGAGTGTTGATTGCTTTGCAGGAATTAGAGGGCAAGATAGGAGAGAAGAAAATATATGTGAAGGGGAAGGCAAAGACGAAAACTGTGATGGAGACATTGTTGTTATTGCTGCTGAAAGTTGAAAAAGTTGTTGTTTTTAGTGGAGATAGTGAGGTAGGTTGTGGTGTGTATGTCAAAACAGCTAAGAAGGGGGAAGAATTGTTGAGGCCTGGGGTTAAAACTGTGGTGCCAAGGAGTGACCCAACTATGGTCTGGGTGTCCATGGGTGCATCCACTAGGGTAGTTACAGATACATATCCTGAAATTACTAATGTTATAACACCTGCAGATCTAGCTTCCAGCAATGGCCACAAAGGAATTTCCAGGTTTCTTGCAGAATCTTTATTAACTAGCCATCTTGTATTACTCACAAGGGTGGAAGGTAAAGATGGTAGGAAAGAAACTTCAGGAATGGAAGTAGTGCAAACAAATTCAGAGCGAACTGCGATAAATGTGCTTTACAATGTAAGAGGACACTAGGTCAGAAAGCAGTATAAAACAGTCATATGGTCCATGGGAATCTTGGAAAAGAAGCAATTCTTACTAAGGGAACAGAAGGAGTCAATAATTCTATCATATTGACAACCACCCAAGCCTCCAGACTTGAATTGGAGGGCAGTAGCCAGTGGGTTCCCTTCATATGATAACATGTTGATGAAGATGAGCCACCAGATTAAGCTTAACTATTCCAACCTTGAGGACAAGGTTGTTCTGCAACAGGGTGCAACAGGGTGTAATAATAGGATATAATGTGATAAGATATAATGGGTGCAGGACAGAAGGAAACAAATTAGGAATTAGTAGTTAGTTGGTTAGTTGGTTGGGGGGCCTTTATAAGAAGGCGGGAGGTGTTGTGAGAGGGTAGCTTTTGGTTAATTCATTTGTATAGACAGGACCTTTGTATCCTGTGGAGGGAGAGTGCTCCCTTGTGAGTGTTGGAGGTGTACATTGTATTCTCTGGCTACAAGAATAATAAACAGGGTGTTTCCAGTAATCTGGGTGTGTGTGAGTGTTTCTTTTCAAGAGAGATTGATTTCTTTACTAAAGAAACCTATCATAGTGTTAGTGAAATAACTTCGATATCCTTTTAGGGGATGAAAATATTAGAAGAAGCCACTTTGCTAGCCCGGGTAGAGTTTTTCCAAACCTAGAGACATCATGAACAAAGAGTAGAAAAACAGGAAGAAAAATATTCTTTGGCATTATCACTCCTTAAGATCTTGATTACTTGGCCAAATTGGCTTTTGAATTCATTAAGGAAAGATTCAAAAATATTCAACAATTCAAACCTATCTTTCGTTAAGTAAACCGAAGTATAACGAGAATACTCACTAATGAAAGTGACAAAGTAATGAAACCAAAAGGATGTGACATGACTAAGACCCCAAATGTCATAATGAATTATAGAAAAGATAGTGTTGCACCTTGTTTTACTTCTTTTTGGAAAAGAAGACCGAACATGTTTTCCTAATTGGCATAATTTACATTTAAATGATTGAAGTTTGCTAAGTTCAAGAATCATCATTTAATTTTGATAAATTTGGATGACCTAAGCGATCATGCAAAATCTTAGTAGATTCTTATTGACATAATTCACATTCTAAGTAGTGTTAAGTAGAGACAGAGATACAGTCCAAAAATGCAACAGGAAAACCTAGGGTTTCAAGAGAGAGAAACTGATACGTACCCAGGTGTTAGGGAAATCAATGAACCCTTGATCCAAGGAGGAGGAAATAATAAAAATAGGTGGAGCAGAGTTTATAAGAGAAGGGTAACGTGGCTTTGTGACTGAAATGTGTTAGTTAGAAGAGAGAGAAAAAGAGTATGGATTGTTATATATTCTCAGGTGTAGGATGTGAGGGGGGACACGTTTAGTTTTCGGTGGAGTGGGAGAAGAAGAATTATTACGATTCTTCTCAGGAGCTTGGCTCTGGGCAGAGGGTCCTGAACCTTCTAAGTTTTCTAATTTATCATAATAGTGAATTTTCACCACTCCACTTTTCACACTTCATATTTTTTATTATTCCGTTTATTCGTAAACTCTGATTGTTAAGTAGAGACAGAGATATAGTCCAAAAATGCAACAGGAAAACCTAGGGTTTCAAGAGAGAGAAACCTAGGGTTTTAAGTGAGAGAAACCATGATTAACACTAGAAGATACCAAATGCTCTCAAAACAAAGAATAGAAGGTAGAAACTGGCTAAGGCAGTATCTAGCGGGTGAGACTGTGGCAGTCCAGGAAGACTCCGACCACCAGAAGGCAGCATGTGTGACACACTGTTAGGTTCCTGGGTATGAAACCTAACTATCAATGCTCACAGTCAGCAAAAGAACAATGAAAGAATGGGTTTCTGTTATTGATACTGAAAGAAAGTACACAGATAGCACTAATGGAGGCCCAATCCCCCTCTTAGCCCTAACGAAGGCTTAATCCCCCTCTTCTGGCCAAAGTCCAGATGTTACAAAAGAATATTCAAAAACTCTCCTCTCTACCAGACCCCCTTGCCTTCTTATAGAGGCAACCCACTTCTAACTACCCAACACAATCAATTCCTAAATTGTTTTCTCTCCCATGCATCTATTACCTATTATAACCTCTCATATTAGATCCTATCATTACACCCTGCTGCAGAACAACCTTGTCCTCAAGGTTGGAATCGTGAAATTTGATCTCCTAGCTCCTCTTCATCATCATGTAATCATATGAAGGGAACCCTCTAGCAACTGCCCTCCAATTCAGGTCTGGAGGTTTGGGTGGTGGTATTTCCTCCTCCAATGACTTCCATTCTTCTTGTATTACCACCAACGCATCCTTCAATCCTGCCCAAGAACGATTATTGGCCTTCTTCCTCTAAAATCGGAACCAGTACCCCGCGCTACCCTCCATACTTATGTATGCTAATCGTCCTCCGATACCCCTTGTAACTCGAAGAATTTGTCTGCGCGATTGATCTAGTTCAGCGGATCGATCCCCTCAAAGACGGGCAACTCCACCCATTTCCGCCCACTGTTTTGCCCCTCGGTACGTTCGACTTCCCTGCCTCCTTCTTTGTCATCCCGCCTCACCCTCCGATGTTCATTGATGGACGCCTGACTTCCGTTCGATAGCCCTTCCTGGTCGCGAGTCCTTCCTCCCAAGATTCACATGACTTCTTGTAAATCTTTCCTAATCACCATCGAATCTTGGCACAACGCCGCTGTCTCGTCCTTCATTCCATCCGTCGCGATTTCCACCGCTTCTATCTGACCCTCCATTACATTCAATCTTCCATCGACTATGCCCTCCATTTTTCCCCCAATTTGGATCCGGCAGGTCGGACCAATTTGTTAGGTTCCTGGGTATGAAACCTAACTATGAATGCTCACAGTCAGCAAAAGAACAATGAAAGAATGGGTTTCTGTTATTGATACTTTTTAGGAAAGAATAAATTAGGAAATTGTGTATTTCATAACAAGTATATATTTTATTGTAATCAGTACAGATTTGAATAAATAGGGACAATCCATAAATCAAGGATTCTAGAATAGAATATAGTTATTATATTTCCTAAAATAGCTTAGGTCTCCCGTATATATCTTGTATGATCTCTTTGTAATAAAATATCAATTTCCATTTAACCTAATTTCCAGATGGTATCAGAGCTTCCGATCTAGGAAGCTCTGTCTGCGCATTGTAAACCCTAAGACGGCAGCCTGCATTGCTGCTGCATTTTTTTAACCCTAAGACGGCAGCCTGCATTGCTGCTGCATCTCTCATAACCCTAAGACGGCAGCCTGCATTGCTGCTGCATCTTTTCCTATATTCATTACATTTTTTTCCCTTGCTATTGCAACCTTCTCTATCGCTCAATCTTCTGTTGCTGCTGTCTCTCTGTGCCTTAATTGCACAGCCTTTCCTTTTTTCCGCTCAGCCATCTTCTTGCTATGATGTCAAGGGAAGCGGAAGTTGTGAACCCAACCCCAGAAACAGGGAATTCCCATTCCCAGCTTCCTGGAGAACTGCAGAATATCCATTCTGCATATCGACTCAATGGAAGAAATTATTTGAAGTGGGCCCAACTTGTTCGTACAGTGCTGAAGGGAAAGGGGAAGTTGAGTCACCTGATGGAGTCTGGACCCAACAGGAGGATCCCAAGTTTACATGGGATGAGGAAGATTCAATGATCATGGCGTGGCTGTGGAATTCAATGATTCCAGAAATCAGCGACACATGCATGTTCCTTAATTCGGCAAAAGAGATTTGGGATGCTGTAGAGCAAACCTACTCTAAAGCCAAAGATGCTGCTCAAGTATATGACGTAAAGGTGAAAACTTTGGCAGCAAAACAAGGGAACAAGACTGTTACAGAATATGCCAATCAGTTGAAATCATTATGGATGGAGCTAGACCATTATAGAGTCATAAAAGCCAAATGTACTGAAGATTCAGCACTTCTCAAGGAATATATCGAACAAGACAGAGTTTGATTTCCTTGTTGGTTTGAATCCTGAATTTGATCAAGTTAGGATTCAAATATTGGGGAAGCAAAAGGTACCATGCTTCAATGAAGTGGTGGCTATTGTGAGAAGTGAAGAAAGCAGAAGGGGTCTCATGTTGGAGAGTCCAGCAGTAGTAGAGAACTCAGCAATGGTGGCTGACCATAAAGGAGAACAGACGTTGGCCATGGTAGCCGAACAGAAGAAAGGAGGATCAGCAAATGTGGAGAAAAAAGGTGATGGTCTCTGGTGTACCTACTGCAATAAGCCTCGTCATACCCGAGAGAAGTGCTGGAAGTTGCATGGGAAGCCTTTAAATCGAGATCGAGAAGGGGGACACAGAGGAGGCCCCTCAAGGAAAGGAGGACAAGTTTATGTTGCTGCTGGAACAAATGAAGGAAATAATCCAGAAGCTGCTGCCCATCTTAATCAAGAGGAGATAGAAAGGGAGAACCTTTCTTAGTAAGCTGGAAAAACCTACAGGTGTGTGTTCTTTGGCATATTCAGGTAAGTTTCCACTTTCTTTGGATTAAATGTCTCAGATACACCCTTTAACAATTACTGGATATTGGACTCTGGAGCCACAGACCACATGACACCATTAGCCAAATACTTCTCCACATATTCCCCATGTCCCAGCAACAAGAAAATTGCCACAGCAGATGGAACCCTTATAACTGCAGCTGGTCAAGGAAATATCCAAATCAATTCTTTAATAACCTTAAAAGATGTTCTCCATGTCCCAAAGCTGTCCACCAACCTAGTCTCTATACGAAAACTTATAAAGGATTTGTCATGTAAGGTTGTTTTTTACAACGATCATTGTGTATTTCAGGACAAGGATTCGGGGAGGATGATTGGACATGCTAGAGAATGGAATGGCCTTTATTATCTTGAAGATCCAAATCTGTCCAACAAAAACAGAATCTCTCATTCCTTCATATCTGAATCTTTGATGACCAACAGAGAAAAAATCATGCTTTATCATTGTCGGTTGGGACATCCCTCCTTTGGAGTGATCAAAATTATGTTTCCCTCTCTGTTTACAAAGTTAGATGTTGAGAGTCTTCATTGTGAGGTGTGTGAACTTGCTAAGCACAAGCGTGTATCTTTTCCAATAAGTAATAAAATTAGCAATTTCCCCTTTTATCTTGTTCATACTGATGTATGGGGACCTTCTAATGTTTCAAATGTGTCTGGTGCTCGATGGTTTGTCACCTTTATAGATGATTGTACAAGGGTCACTTGGGTTTTCCTACTTAAACAAAAATCAGAAGTCAGTTCTGTCTTCCTAAACTTCCACTCCCTGATAAAAGGTCAGTTTGGTGTTAATATTAAGAGGCTTAGGTCAGATAATGCCAAAGATTACTTCAATCATGTCCTTAATTCTTTTTGTCAAAAAGAAGGTATAATTCATGAGTCCTCTTGTGTCAAAACACCACAGCAGAATGGGGTCGCAGAAAGAAAAAATGGGCATCTATTAAATCAGACTCGGGCATTGTTGTTCCAACATAGTGTTCCAAAAAATCTCTGGGGGGAAGCTGTTCTTACAGCAACACACCTTATCAATAGACTACCCTCTAGAGTCTTAGGATCAAAAAGCCCTATGGAAGCTTTGTCGTCTTTCTATCCAAACCTATCCACTACAAATAATCTTAAACCAAGAGTTTTTGGGTGCATCTCATATGTCCATATTCATAATACAGACAGGGGGAAACTTGATCCTAGAGCCTTAAAGTGTGTCTTTGTTGGTTACTCACTCACTCAGAAAGGGTATAAATGCTACCACCCCCCATCCAAAAAATTCTTTGTGTCTAGGGATGTTACCTTCAATGAACAAGAGGGCTATTTCCATCAACCTTATCTTCCGGGGGAGAGTTTCAGGGAAGATAAGGAAAGTAGTAATTCTGGTTTTCCCATTCTTCCAGACCTGATATTTGAACCTAAACTAGATCAAATTGAAGCTGTACCAAGTGAAATTAATTGTGAAGCTGATCAAGGAGATGTTGAAGCTGGAAAATTTGGTAAGAAGCTGGTATACTCAAGAAAGACTAAGGCCATTCCAGGATCAAGCAATGTTCAAGAATCCAACTCAAATCCACAAAAAGAGGTAACAATTTTTTCTCCAGCTGTGCAGGCTGAAATTGAAACCCAAAATGATCTTGAAATTGAAACCCAAAATGATCTTGACCTCCCAATTGCCATTAGAAAAGGGCCAAGAAAATGCACCAAACAGCCAATCTACCCTCTCTCAAATTACCTGTCCTTTGAAAATTTCTCTCCTACCCATAAAGCCTTCCTAGTAAACCTAAACACTACACTCCTACCTAATACCCTATCTGAGGCATTGTCTGACAGAAAATGGAGGCAAGCCATGGATGTAGAGATGGAGGCGTTAGAGAAGAACAACACCTGGGAGTTAGTCACCTTACCAATAGGAAAGAGGCCAGTTGGATGTAAGTGGGTTTATACAGTGAAATACAAGGCTGATGGATCAATTGAGAGATATAAGGCAAGACTAGTTGCCAAAGGGTTCACCCAAACCTATGGAGTTGATTATTTGGAGACCTTTGCTCCGGTTGCCAAAATGAACACAGTTAGGGTGATATTGTCTCTTGCTGCCAATTATGGCTGGAACTTGGAACAATTTGATGTTAAGAATGCTTTCCTACATGGAGACCTTGAAGAAGAAATTTATATGGAGATACCTCCGGGATACGGTAGAGACGTTGTAACCAACACTGTTTGCAAGCTGAAAAAGGCATTATATGGGCTAAAACAGTCCCCCCGTGCATGGTTTGGCAGGTTTACTAAAGTTATGACAGGTCTAGGTTACAAACAAAGTCAAGGGGACCATACTTTGTTCTTTAAACATTCCAAGTCAGGGGGAGTAACAATATTATTGGTGTATGTGGATGACATAATATTAACTGGAGATGATAAAGAAGAGCAGCGATTGTTGAGCCAATGCTTGGGCAAGGAATTTGAGATCAAGACCTTGGGAAAACTAAAATATTTTTTGGGAATTGAAGTTGCCCACTCCAAGAATGGGATATTTATATCCCAGCAGAAGTATATCACTGATTTGCTCAAGGAAACTGGCAAGGCAGCGTGCAAACCTGCTAGTACCCCATTAGAACCAAACATAAAGCTTGGAAATGCAGAAGAAGACGTTGCTGTTGAAAAAGAGATGTACCAGCGATTAGTGGGCAGACTTATATATTTGTCTCATACCAGGCCAGATATTGCCTATGCAGTGAGTTTAATTAGCCAATTTATGCATAGCCCAAAGGAGACCCATTTACAAGCTGCCCACAGAATTTTACAGTACCTTAAAGGAACTCCAGGAAGAGGGATTCTATTCAAAAGGAATGGTAATGTGAAGCTTGAAGCCTATACTGATGCTGATTATGCAGGGTCAATTGTGGATAGGAGGTCAACTACAGGTTATTGCACCTTTCTTGGAGGAAATCTTGTGACTTGGAGAAGTAAAAAGCAGGGTGTAGTGGCTCGGTCCAGTGCTGAAGCGGAATTCCGAGCCATGGCACAAGGTATATGTGAGTTGCTATGGCTTAAAATCATCTTAGAAGACTTGAGGATAAAATGGGAAGAACCTATGAAGCTCTATTGTGATAATAAGTCAGCAATCAGCATAGCCCACAATCCAGTGCAGCATGATAGAACAAAGCATATTGAAGTGGACAGACACTTCATCAAAGAAAAGCTTGATAGTGGCTTGATATGCACTCCATATGTGTCCTCTCAAGATCAAATTGCAGACATTCTTACCAAGGGGCTGGGCTGCCACAATTTTGAGAAGATTGTATCCAAGCTGGGAATGGAAAACATCTATTCACCAGCTTGAGGGGGAGTGTGGGAAATCAAATAGTATTTTAGGAAAGAATAAATTAGGAAATTTGTGTATTTCATAACAAGTAAAAAAAATACACAGACAGCGCTAATGGAGGCCTAATCCCCCTCTTCTGGCCAAAGTCCAGACGTTACAAAAGAATATTCAAAAACTCTCCTCTCTACCAGACCCCCTTGCCTTCTTACAGAGGCAACCCACTTCTAACTACCCAACGCAATTAATTCCTAAATTGTTTTCTCTCCCCTGCATTTATTACATATTATAACCTCTCATATTAGATCCTATCACACACACACTCACTGATGACGAGAAGAAGTTGTGTGTTTGGTGGCACATGGAGCACAAACTAGCTCTGAGTCCGGCAGGGTTATTCGTCACTCAAGGAGACAATCCAAATTCGATGGACCATAGGAAAACTATGATGGTGGCCAGCAGTAGATGGTGGCTAATGGCAGCCTGCAATTATGGACGGTGGACAGCAGCAAAATAGCATTGGAAAAGGCTAAGACCAGCAGGGTGGTATCAACCCGCTCTGTTAACAAGTTAAGCTAAATAAAAGATTTTATTTCAGAGTAATTGAGAGAACTTGTATTCCCCTCTCTTAGGTTTTCATATTTATAGTAGTTTGAGGTATAACAGATATAATGAATGAGAGGGAAAGGAAGAGAATTCTAGAAGATGTTCTTAGGAACTAGATCTAGAACAAAACATGCTCCTAGGAACTAGGTCCAGCACAAAACACACCACGTAACAATAAATCCTATTAAAGATGATTTATTATAACATGATTGAAGAAAGACACAATGAAGTTAATACTAAAACGTTTTTTTATTTTAAAAGTCCTCAAATGTATGCAATACAAAGTGCATGAAAGACAACCATGTAAAATGCTTACCCCAACAGCCAATTTAAGCGTTTGATAACAGAATTGACGCAGTGCATCTTGCTGATCAGAAGGAATCTCGTCTCCTAAAACATCATCATTTGTCATTCGTGTGTCTGTCTCATGGTTCTCCTGAGAGAACAAAGAAATATCAAAGTTTAAAGCAAACTAAATAACCAAATCCAATAGCTCTACGTGAATATTGTTGACGGTGTGGAAAGAAACAAATGACATAACATGAAATCCAGCCCATAATTATTCTGTATTCATTAATTCTACAATATAATTGGAATTAGATATTTTATTATAGACAGCTAGGGATAAATCTCAATTACAATCACCCAGGGAAGAACTTCAGGGATCTATCCCATCCAGTCCAAAGACCTAATAACTAACTCAATAACTTGCACTCACCCCAATCTTGGCTACTACCAGAAGAATTCTAATATTCAGAGAATTAGAGAGAAGATGACAAAATGTGATTTTGTTATTATTAAGTTGAGTTTCTCTGAACTCAGATCAATATTTATATTTTACTGCTACATGCAAAAGAATCTTACAACAGAAGAAACAGCTGGAATGTACTAGCACTGGTGAGCTGGTAACAATTAATACAACACAACAGACAAAAGGATCTAAATCATAAAACTACATGTCATCAATCAGTCCCGCACACCCTCAGGGTCAAAAGGTGTCAGGAGCTGAGAACCCTGAGTTTGTCCCTGAGTAGACAGAACTGATCCTTAGCCAGAGGTTGGTAAGACAGCTCCTTTTACAGACACTAAAATAGAGACAGGAAAAAGTAACCATAAAACTATCTCATCTACATACTCAATCCCTAACTGTTTCCTATATTCATACCCTCCTTGCCACATAGAGAAGGCTGTTATAACCCAGACTCCTCTTATGTCCCATATTTATATTTCCCAGAAGATCTATCAATAACAAAAGAAACAGAGTATTGCATATCAAGAATTAATATATGAATCAAATACTTCCATTTTGATGTGATAAAAAATCAGTGAGTTGCATGGTCAGCTATTGTATATTTTATATATATGAAATAGAGAAGTGTACATTACAAGGAAAAGGTATACCCTATAACACTTAGGCTAGGTACATACATCCAAAAACAGCTTTATGAAAGCTGTACAATACAGTACCGATCATAATTTTAGCACAAACCAAGGTTATCAAATCATGAATCGCCAAGCTAATTTTATGATCATGAATCATAATTTATATCAAATTATAGTATTCAGACACAATGAAAAATCACATCAAATGTATCAGTTTAGATATTGTTCATCAATTTAGACAATTTAAATTTAAATTTGAAATAGATCTAAACATACCAAAAGTCTTACAAAATAAAATTATTAGTTATATTGCACTTTGTGAAGCCTTTACTTTAGAAGAATGGAAGCAAAGCAATTAAACAGCTCAATAGCATCAAAACTCATTCTGTGAATTATCCATACCTGCAAATCAGGACCTGGTACTCCGTCATCATCATCATCTGGAACAGCTTCACCATTGAGATCAAATTCTGAAGACCTCTTCCACTCAGGAGTGGGAGGACAAACTACCATTTCAGGCTTTTTCTCATGATAAAATGTGTACAATGCATCAATATAATCAGGCTTGTAGATTCCAGGAGGACGAGCTTCAGAAAATGTTTTTATTGCCTACAAAAAGGACAAATCAAGTATATTTATTAACTTAAGCAGCATTTTGAACAGAGAGAGTATGAGGAGGGAGGAGGAAAACCAGATTTAAGGTAACACCTCCATAACTGACCTGAGTAACAGACATAGACATGGCACGCATTAGATAGTGAATGATCATGTACCCTGTACGATTATGCCCATGTGTACAATGAACAAGTATATAGGTCTTTTGTTTTTGACGTAACATAAATTGTGTAACCTGGAAATGTAAATAATCGCATTGTTAAAATCACTAGGTATGAAGAGATGGATAACTTCCACTGGTTGCATGCACTATTTAAAAGAATTTCTCTTATAGAAAAGAGACTGGGTAGTTTTCTTTCATTGATGTTTTCCTTGATATCTGTTGTTTGTTACCTTTTTTTCTCTTAGGACGACCTCTTATCCTCTGAACTCATTTAATGTGTTTTCTAATTTCATAGTGAATGTCTTCTATAAAAAAGGAAGAAAGCAAAATATTGCTCCCCAATGAAACAGGAGAAAGTATAAAACTTTTCCTCAAAAAGGACAATGCATTCTCAGATTTGTATGTAAGTTTCAGAAGAGCTCTGGTACCAGGTAGAGAAAAGAGAAGCACAAGGCAAAACATAGTTTATCAAATAAATAAACAATTGCAAAGGTGAGATGATATTTCAATTCAGTGATACAGAAAACAAAAATAGAAGTTCAAGTGATACAAAGATTCTACAGAAAAACTTCTTACAAAACTTTATTTAAAGGAAAGATGATATTCAAATACATGCTAAATAGTTTTGGAAGTATATTTTCGGAGCATATTGCAGAGATAATAAAGATGTTCCCATTTCCTAGAGCTAAACAACTAAACTACATTCCAAATCAATCCAAAGAAAAATAAAGGCTAAAATAACTCTATTAAATAATTATGGAATAGAACAAAATATAATATGGAAAGAACAAGACCTCATAGACGAACTGGTTCACAGCTAAATTATCAGGTACAGAATCACGCCCCTTGCATTGAATCTAAACCACAATAATGATCTTCAAATGTAAGCACAAGAATATTGCACCACAGTTTCAAAGACAAAATTATCAAATCTTGAGATGGTGACTAAAATTAGGCTACGGCAAACCTTAACATGCTTGATGCCCTCTTTTTTTAAATCAGACACAGGATAGTATCGAGAGGTATTTGTCAAATCAATCACCAGGCCAAGCTGCAAAAACCATGAGAACAAAATGGGAAAATAAACAGTAAACTTTATGCATGAAATAGAACATTAACTCTCTAAATTGTTTTGATAAAGACAAGAAGCAGAGATTGAAATTGGTAAACAAAAAAGATATCAAAATAGAAGAAAATTCAGTGACATAGAAGAACAAAAAACAGAGAAACAAAAATCTAAATGAAGTGTTAGATTTTTCTTAAAAATTCTACTTACTTTTCTCCCTAAAACTCTCTGTTGATGTATCACTTGCTTAAATGAATATCTTTTACCAGGAAGAATGCAATCACGGAAAGATTCACCAAGTGGAACCTTGGAAGGTATCATGCCATAAATTTCCTGGCCAAATGAAGGACAATCCAACCACCCTGCATGTAAAGAATAAGTCTTTCATGTACATGTAAAACAATTGTAATTTGGGACTGAAGCAAATAAAAATGTGTCCATTGCGTTTTATAAATAAAAAAATGTTCTGAATTGGACCATTCAATCCAAAGCCCCCCATATAAACAAAAACTTATAATTAAATACTTGGCCAAATTTATTCCCCATTAACAACGTTTATAAAACTGAATACAGAGTGCTACTAAGGGCAGATTATGTCTTCCAACCAAAAATCACCACACAAATATACCATTGGAGCATATGACCAAAATAGAATGTATATGTATAAAAGAATAATCAAGTTTTACTACCTACAAATCATCCTATTTCCTTTATATGGTAAGTATTGAATGCATTTTATATTTTCAACAAATCAATCACATCACTGTCTCATTTAATATTAGAAGGAGGATTATTAGCATAGCACATATATTAATATTAATATAAAAAATTACAAAGCAAAAGAAAAATACATAAAACTAGCAATAACAAGAAGTTTTAGATTTCAAATAACAATAAAATGATATCAAAACACCAAGTTGAAGACTTCAAATAATGACAAAACGATCAGCAGCCATGGTGGTTGGGTGGAACAGTCAGAGAGTGGTGCTGGCTTCGGTCACAAACTCATTGTGGCTGATTGCAGTGCAGGTCAAATCAGTGCTTGTGCAGTGCTGGTGCATTTTGTAGGAGCAGGTGCAGGTTCATTCATATGTTGTCTCATAAATCAAGCACGTTGTTTTCTTTTATTAGGGTGTGCTGATCAAATTTACTCTTTATTAAAGTGTAACGAGTTGGGTTTTGGTTGGTGACCCAACCTCTTTTCTCTTTCATGGTTTTCGAAATGTTTAGGGCCAAAATTCAGATTGGGTCACCCAACCCAAACATTTTCTTTTCCCTTTTACGTAGGTCAGGTCACATGACCAAGCCCCTTCCCTCTTGCATTTTCAGAAGGTACTCCACCACAGCCATAGCAGACACCATCAACACTCCCTGACCACCATAGCCCACAACAAAGAACCTGCCACGCCACCATCATAATAAAATGGCAGTCTGTGGCCTTTCTCCACCACCACTTTCTGCCATAGCAGCACCATAGCCTCTTTAGTCAACACTTACCATTCATGATAACCCACAGAAAAAAAAATGTCATAAGGATAAAATATATTAAGAAATGTCAAAATTTAGCATCAGTAGTTACCAAATGCAAGGCAGCAAGTGCTGCTTGAAAAGAAACTCTTACCTGGAGGAAGCTTGCTTTTATCATACGATTTAAGGTTCTTAGAGGGAAATAGCTGATCATATCCTGGTGACTGTGACACCTGTACAGGTCTGTCATCTGGTCGTTCTCTCTTCAACCGTCTCTTTCTTTCTTCACGCTCCTAAAAGCAAGCAGTAATAAAGGAAGTGAGTGAATGAAAAGACAGGCAAACAAAAACCAGCTCAAAAATCTTACTATTCAAAAACCCTAATGAAGTAGCAGAAAATACGCAAGATTTATGATTGGTTTCTCCAAGAATTACTGTTCAGGAATCCATCCTGTTCTAATTAAAAATTAATATAGCACACAACATCTATTTTTGGGGTTGTGGTCTTCTATTTCAGATTTTTAAAAGTATTTATCAAATTCTTTTTTCCCAAGTTATATTACTTTTCTCTGAGCAACTATATAAAAGTTGTTTTCTATACAATTTTTGCATGATTGCTTGGTCATCCACATTGGCCAAAATTAAAACAAATAGTTCCTTCACTTAGCAAACTTCAAGTCCTAGAGTGAATTCTGTCGATTAGAGAATCATGTTAGATCTTTTTTCTAAGCGAAATGAAAGATTTAACTCTATTTTGTCATTCATTTTCACACGTGGGGGCCAACCACGTCACATCTCTTGGGTTTAAATATTGTGTGTTGTTAGTAGGATATTATTAAGTATACTAAAAGAAGTTGTTTGAGAGGTAATAGAGATCTCTTTGTAATCATTACTTCAGGATTGGAGTTCTCTATTTGTAGAGGATGATGTATTTTTTCAAATCGATCAATTGAATAAGAATCTTCTTTCTTTCACATTAATCATTTCACGTTGATATCAGAGGTCTTGATTTTGGGAATCCTGCTTCCACATTTCTTCATTACGATTTTGATTACATAAGTGCACCCATTAATGTCTTAGTACACTGTCGTTGCTGCTCTCATAAGCCATTATCATCTGCCATTTGCCAGAGTCGCACTACTGCCAAACTACCTCTACAGCTTTTGCTGGAGCTGTCACCGGCAGAGTTGTCACTGGAATTGTCATTGTTGCGTCACTGCTGCCTTTGCAGCTGTTGTTGCCACTACCGTCGTCAAACTTAATCTTCCATACTTGCCTGATGACAACTGTCTTAATGGTCATAATTATCTCCAATGGGCTCAATTTACCAAATGCACGTTAAAGGGTACAAGTAGACTCAATCATATTGAAGGAGAGGCCATATATCAAGATAACTCTAATTTCCAAATTTGGGACAACACAAATCATTATATACTTAAGGGAATCCAAGACCACTATTAGAATGAAATCAGCTGTTACAGATTTCTAGAGAATCATAATAGTATTAGAAGACAAATGACTACCTCTTGCATACAATCTTGCACTACCTTTGACTCCTTTCAAATTTGGCTTCTCCACCATCATCTAGGACTTCATACTTTTTTGTTTCTAAAATCTATGTTCCCTTCCTTATTTTCTAAAGAGTTTTTTTAATCATTTAAATGTGATGTATGTGAAATTGCAAAGCACCATTGTGCCAAGTTCATCCTTTTGATTTGGTTCATCAAACTCTAGTATATGTAGTGTTAAATGGTTTGTCACGTTTATAAATGATTGTACCCATGTTACATGGACTTTTCTCATGAAAGAAAAATTTGAAGTTTTTACCTTATTTGTCAAATTCTTCATATATAATCAATTAAACACTTACGTTATGATAATGGGAGGGAATATGCAAATCATGACATGTCTAAATACCTTTCCAAGAATGGGGTTGTTCATGAATTCACATGTGTGGACACACCACAAAAAAATGGCATTCATGAAAGAGAAACAAGCATCTTCTTGAGGTAACATAGACACTTCTTTCACAAATGTATGTCCCTAATTCTTATTGGGGCAAATTTTTCCTAATTACAACGGTTAAGAAGTGAACTTTAAGCCTAACTCAATCCCACAAAACTGGCTTGTAAGGTGAGGTTTGCACCCACTTATATACTTTAAATTGGCCTTATCTCTAGTCGATGTGAGACTTCCAACACACCCCCTCAAACCGAGGTATATACATCTTGAGCGTGGGACTAGACATTAATGGGGGGTCCGATAACGGCCCGATAGCAGGATAGACTCTAAACTAGCTCTGATGGTTTATCGAGGAGTAGGTTCACTGGAAAGATACAAACACCAATGAAATTTGAACCCAACCACATAAGGGATTGACACTACTCTCAACCCAAAACCTTAAGGCAATGACTTAATGGGTCTTTCACCTTTATATAGTGCTCTACTTTCTCATTTCTATCCAATGTGGGACTTGACTCACACTTGGATTTCCAACAATCTCCCCCTCAAGGATGAGTCCCTTCCACATTGGTACACTTTCCCTCTAGCAGAAGCATTCCCAACTAACCACAATCACGAATAGCCCTTCGTACCACTGTTTCGATCTAGGGACTATTCTACTCGTCTGAACCGGTCACCAAGACGAACTATAGACTCTGATACCATGTTAAGAAGTGGACTTTAAGCCTAACTCAACCCCACAAAAGGACTTCCAACAACTACTTGTTTTATTAAATGTTTACCCTTACATGTTCTAAATAGTCTGAGTCCCATTGAGTCATGTCTTCTTTCCATCAGTTCATTTTCTATCAAACCTTCATAGTTGGCTGCTTGGATGTTTTGTGTTGTCCATATCCATAGTCAGCACCATGGAAAGTTAGATCCTAGAGTTGTTAAATGCATATTCACTAGTTATGCATCTATAAAAATTTTGGATATTGTTGTTATCATCCTCCAAGTCGAAAGTTTTTTACTTCCATGGACGTTACTTCTGATGAAACTAAATTTGTTTACATGCATCCTCAACTTCAAGGGAGAGTTGATTTAGAGCTGAGTCTTTTGAATCTCCTAAGTCATATTTTGTCCCTTTCATTCAGGAACCGTCTCTTGCCACATCTCATATGGATATTGGAACAACTTTATAAAGGTTTGGTGTGTACCTATATGTATTCAAGGTCCAAGGGGTAAACTATATTCTATTTCCTCTCCTCTCTCTTTGTACTTTAGTTGCAAGATACGAATATCTATAAATATGAATATGAATCCAAAGAGTGATCTA
Source organism: Vigna umbellata (assembly GCF_029865625.1). Lineage (NCBI taxonomy): Eukaryota > Viridiplantae > Streptophyta > Magnoliopsida > Fabales > Fabaceae > Vigna > Vigna umbellata. Next base: position 4,193,748 of record NC_142175.1, read on the forward strand.
AGTTAAGATATCTCAAATTCCCTTTTTCCTATATTTTTTCAAGAGCCTATTAAGCACATTATTGGTTTGGCTTAGTTATACCACCAAAAGAATCAGCTTAATACTTATTTTTAAACAAAAACTTCAATTCAAACACAAATGCTGTCAATATGAGAAGAAATATGAAGATAGATGACACAAAATTCTTACTATTCAAAGCCTAAATTTGCTTGACTCTTTTACTCTGCATTAGAGCACATTTGGCAGTAAAATTTAAATTAATCCAAATTCATTTAGTTATTAATCATAGGTCTCCTTTATTGCAAGTAGGTAGATATCAAAATGAAGTATTTAATGCAATTACTACCATCACCTCACTAAAATAACCAGCCAGAAATAGGCTCAACAACTAACAAACTAATACTATCAAGTCAATATCAAATATTAAAAAATGAATTTGTTCTCCTGCATATGCACAACTGCATGGATTCACATGAACATATGATTTTTTTTTTCTAAATGGTGGAATGCTTGGTTGATTGCTGATGCTGCTGCAATACTGGCATAGTTCCTTAGATACTGTTTGGCCTGAATTTTCAGAACTCAAAAGTTACTTTAAAGTTGAAGTTACAAAAGAGAGTAATGTTGTTTAGTAACTAAAACTATTTAAACTTGAAAATTAGCTTTTAAGAAGTAGAAGCTGAAGTCAATCTATACGACAATTTCATATAGTATGCAATGAAGGTGAAAACAGAAAGAGATTTATAAATTAACCAGGCCAGACTGCAACCCTATAAGATGCTTCGGTAGCTGTTCAGCATTAATATTAAAAGTTCAAATCATCATAGCAGAAAAACTAAAGGGATCAAAAAATAATGCAAATAATATTGTATGGAGTATATAAAACATCCACCTATCCGCCAATCAATAAGAATTAAATATTCATATCAGGAAACATCAATTTATACACCAAAGTAAAGAAAATATAGGATGCTCTACACAGGATGCTCATAAAAGATTAGTTCAAGCATCACGATATCAACAGTAAAATTAAAAATAGTGAGGAACATCAACATGCATGTTGCAAGCTCATAAATAACAATCAAACCTGATGAAACAACGTAATGAAAAATCATCAACAGTTTATCCCATAATACGAGGAAGTACCATCACAGTAGTCCTTGTCCATGGCACCACATAGCCAACAAACTAGGTCACTGTCATGGTACAGAAAAGATATCAAAAAGGACAAAAATTTATATACGAAGGATACCCGGCGTGCTATATCGACTCCACTTTCTGCACGCTCTTCGGGTGCATGAAACTCTTCAACGTGTATCTTCTCTTCAAAAATATCTTCATCTTCCTCTGGAACCGGCGAGGCATTCAAGTCCATTGCAACAATCATCAAGCATCAAGTAACAACATTCGTCCGCCACAGTATAAGCTTCAATGCCCCCACAACCTTGTGTGTCAGTAATTGCAGCAATCCTGCACCATTCAAAAACAGCAAACCCATCAACCAGCTAGCCACAATTACTACAACTCAACACTTTACGACCTTACTGCTCGTAACAAAAATGCAAAATGCCTTCAATTATGAAATGCTAAAGCAATCACGAAAAACAACAAAACTAATAAAATAACGCAAAATCAAGGTTCTCGCAATAGACCCCAATTACAAAACAAATTTTCACAAATTAAAAAGCGAATTTCCCACCTTGTCTCGCGTTACCTCACGTCTCCCAACTCTGAGGAGCAACACGTAAGCAGAATCAAAACTCTCATACACATCAAAATCCACCCAAGCGTAGAATTTAACAGAAGTGGAGGCGCAGAAGAGTCTAAATTCACAAACCTGAGCAAGCAATCCACGAGAAACGCGGAGAATCAAAACCCGGTCGATCACCACCGTTACGCAATTCGCACGAAAACGGAACCCTACAATCCTGGTGAGCTGAGAGAGCGAGAGTGAGAGTTCGCCTCGAAACCCTAGAGAGAGAAAGTAGAGGTGGAGAGAGAAGAGGTTTGTTTGTTAGAGTTAGATAGAGAGAGAAAGTGAAGTTTGTTTGTTGCTTTGTGTTTTAATTATCGAATAAGAAGAACGGAGGCACGGAGAGAGAAAGAGCGCTTAGCACTTAGCAGGAAGAGGTCGCAGACGAAGAAATTCACGATTCTCAACTATGTCTACAAATAATAAATAATCAGGGTTATTTTTTTTCCTAATTTTGTTTAAATTCAACTTTTAAATTCTTAAAACAAAATTTTCGGTTTTATTTTTTATATCTCTCTTTTTTTAGTTTTTCACGGCATTACCAAGTATCACTATCAAATATAAAGATGTGACGGTCATATTAATTATTACGTTTAGTTGTTGTTATTTTAATTTTAATATGTTCCATATTATATAATGATAATGATTAGAAATTTAGAGTAATAATTAATAATATAATTTAAGTTTCAGAAAACCTTTGTACACGGTATTAAGTTTATAATTAAAAAGTTTTATGTTATTATAACTACTGTGCCCATGTACATACTTAAAAGTTTAATTAACAAAAATGAATATTTATATTAAAACTGTAATAAACTATATACATATGAAATCATTCTAAATTTTTTATTAATTTTTATCCTTTTATAATTATATAATAGAAATAACTGTAACTTTTTATCAAAAGAAAAAGAAAAAGTACAATAAAATATGCATACTAAAAAAAACATTTTAATTTTTACTTTAAAAATGATTCTTACAACTATACATTAAAAATACTTTCAATTTTTATGTCCAGTATTTTCCGATGATAAAATTAAAAAAATGGTTAATGAGTATAAATATATAAAGAATGAATGAGGTACAAAAATTTTACCATTACAGAGTTCAATCCATAATATTAACTATTATAGACTTTAATTTATTTATATACATTAATTCGGATTTTACAAAAATAAATATAAATATGTAAATATATTAATTATAATGACATTTGCAGTGTGAAAACAAGAAAAAGATATAAAGTGGTACATTGATTTTAATTGATTATGCCTAAAAGATTTTTTATATTTAAGAATAATTTAATGGATAAGACTTTTGGGTATAAAATTCTTTAAGTTTTTTTTTTGTTTATTTATAATCAAACTAAAATCTTCCTATTAAGTAAAAATGTTTTATGAAAAAAAAATACATGATTTTTCATGACAAAAAAAAAGTAATTATTGTTAAATTTATGTGTGTTTTAACTTTAAGAATGTTTAAACACCTATGGGAAAGACAATAATAAAAGTCTAGATGGTTATAGCCAATGTTCATTCTCAGTGTCTAAAGAATGTTTTTGTTGAGAAAAGAAAGCATAACATGTGTTTAAAACTTAAAAAAGTGTGCTTAGTGTAAGCTGACAAATAAGAGGCAAATCCAAGTGTTTCAACAACAGTGAATGAAATAAAGATGAAGTATGCAAGCCTTTTGAAGAACCTTTTATACAAAATATCTTCCATGATAAGTGATAACATATATTTTGTACCCACGTTTGAATTTCTATTGTATCTTCTAAGTACTTTTGTTATTCTCTTTGTTTTGCTTTTTGTTACATTTTTTTTTCTTTGAATAAATTAGGCTTTCTTTTTAATAAATTGTGCCTCTTTTAAATAAATTGGATTTGTTTTGCATTGGACTACTAAATATTCCTTTTCCTTTAACCATAACATTTTCTATAAATATCCTCTTTAGCTAACTCATTTTGCATTGGACTCCTTATTTTCAGGTTTTTATTTTCATATATGGACATGAAGTTTGGAGTTTAAAGCTATTTTTCATAAATTTTTATAAGTTTAGACTGAAACACTAAATTTTCTTTTATATGAGATTACATTTGTATATGGATCAAAGAATGGTTTCCTTTTGTTCATATGAATTGAAATTCGAATTTAAAGCCCAACTAAGACAGCTTCGCCCACCATGGCTACGCCCATCGCCACCGGTTCATCTTTGTCTAACATCATTGGCTCAACTTTGTGCTTTCTAGTTTAGCATAGGTCGGCCTTTGATTCCACTTGAGCACGACATGCATTGGCTGGGTCAAAAACCTTGATTTGCAAAGACAGCCCCCTTTGACCAGGGGTTCTTCTACAAAAATCACAAACTAAAACAAGGGTTAAAATCACAAGGAAAGAGTCTATCTAAGAAAAACAAATACTAATTAGCACTCTAGTCAAATTAAATGTTTTAAGTTCTTAGGTCATGGTCATATTGCATTTGCATTTGCATGTTTCACCGTCACACACTTCTCGCTCTTCTTCTTCCTCCAATGAGGATGAATACAAGGTTTCATTTAATGGAGACCTACTAGATATAAGACGTCTATGGGACAAATGCACAAGGACTTTGATCAAATTCAAAGGGAAAATATTTTTCACACTAGTTGTCTTATAACTAGTAAGGTTTGCTCAATGGTCATAGATGGGTAAAGTTGCACCAATATGGATAGCACATGTGTAGTGGACAAACTCAACTTGCCTACTATCACATAGGCCAAGCCTTACAAAGCTTCAATGGTTAAGTGAAGGAGTGAAATCTTGGTCAATAAAAAAGTCCATATTTCCTTTTCCATAGGAAAGTACCTAGATGAGGTTTTATGTGATGTTGTACTTAGGGAAGCAACTCACATCCTATTAGGTAGACCTTGGCAATTTGATAGAAATGTTCAACATGATGGTCTTACCAATAGAACGTTATTTACTTTCTAAGGACACCAGATTGTATTGAAATTCTAACTTCAAAAAAAAATACACGAGGATCACCTCATAATGAAGTCCAAGAGAGGTGGAGGAAAGGAGAAGGTCAAGCACAATTGTCTCATCTCTCATAAAGAGTTACTTAAAGTTATTGAAAAAATATAGTATATTTTTTGTGTTCTTCCTTTACAGTGTCTATCAACCATTCTTGTCCTTAAGTCTCCTAAGTTAGATAGTTTGCTATTGGAGTTCCAAGATGTGTTTCATGATCCTCCAAAAGGTTTACCACATATTAGAGGGATTGAACACCAAATTGATTTCATACCAGTATCTTCTCTTCCAAACCATCCAACTTATAGAACAAATCCCATGAAAACTCAAGAGATTCAAAAGCAAGTAGAAGGTTTATTGTCTAAAGGGTGGGTTAAAGATAGTATGAGTCTGTGTGTTATGTTTGTGATACTTGTCCCTAAAAATGATGGTTCAAATTATAATTAAAGAAGGAGAAGAATGGAAGATCACCTTTAATACCAAATTTGGACTATATGATTGACTTGTTATGCCCTTTGGTTTGACCAATGCTCCTGGTACTTTCATGCATCTCATGCGTCATGTCTTAAGACCTTTCATATGTAAGTTTGTAATGGTCTACTTTGATGACATTCTCTTTTATAGTGTGTATTTATATGATAATTGCATGCATGTTAGGAGTGTTCTTCAAGCTTTAAGGGATGCATCATTGTTTGCTAATATAGAGAAATGCATTTTTGGCATGGAACAAGTAGTTTTTCAAGGCTTTGTCATTAATTCTCAAGGAATTCAACTTGACTCCTCCAAAATAGATGCCATTAGGGAGTGACCTATTCCTTAAAACATCAAGGATATGAGTGCCTAATTTATTTTCTCTTGCTGCTCCTTTGAGTGACAGAGTAAAGAAGGATGCAACTTTCAAGTGGGGGAATGAACCACAAAAAAGTTTTCAAGTCCTCAAAGATAAGTTAACTCATGCTCCCATTTTATCCTTACTTGACTTTTCTAAGTCATTTGAAGTTGAGTGTGATGCTTTTAATTTAGGTATTGGGGTTGTACTTCTTCAAGAGGGTCATGTTATTACTTACTTTAGTGAGAAGCTCAAGGGGAGTCACCTAAATTATTCTACCTATGACAAGGAATTATATGCTCTTATTTGAGCCTTGCAAACTTGACAACATTACTTACTCTTAAAAGTGTTTGAGATCCATAGTGATCATGAGACTTTGAAAAACTAAGGCGAACTTAATAAGAGATATGCTTAGTGGGTAGAGTTTGCAACTGCACCTTACTTCAACTACATCTTTCTTTTGGATATTTCTAGAGTGCTATTACAGGCTCTAACCTCCTTGAAAATTAAATAAAAAATGCAACCCAATCCAATTTGGCAGTCACCACTTTCCCTCCTCCTTACTCACTTCATTGTAGCCTTCTTTTTCCCCCTTTCCTTTTATGTTGATGTAATTCTATGTTCTTTGTGTTGAGAAATCGTGTATCTATTAGAATTGTTTATTTGTTGAGGAATGAAAAGGTTGGTTGGGATCTATTGTGTGCATATAAAGAATGAGATGATTTTGTGTAAGTGGGATTGAGAATGGTCCCTATTTTATGTAATTTAATGTAGGTGCAAGATGAAGATGATGATGATGAAGGATGGTATGTGACCTTTATTGGGCCTATGTATAGTGATTATTAGGGAGATGTAGTAATGGATGTTGATGGAATAGAATGGTGAAGATGATGGTGGTCAAGGTGCAATCGTGTGAGTGAAAAAATCCGGGGAAAATAGGTAGAAGAAGAAGATGGGTATGATGATATAATTGTGTGGAGAGATGGATGATAAAGATGGTGGAAATGAGAGGTTGAGGATGTGAAAGGTGAAGCTGGCTTGATGAAGATGATGAAAATTGTATGAGGAAGAAAGGAGAATAAAAGATGAAGGTGACGAGTGATGCTTACTGAAGTGAATGGAATGAATTAATGTTGAAGGCAATGATGGATATTGAAGAATAAAGAAGATGGATTGAGGAAGAAAACATTGAATTTGGGGAAGAAAAATATGGATGGTATATGCGAGTCAAATGAAAAGAGCATCCACTCCTCTTAAAATTCGTTTTTATTGTGCACATCACAAATTTTGTAAATTTTTCCAATCATAGGGTGTCATGTGTAGATGATTCTGGGGAGTGTGAAAAACAATGTAAGGGGTGGGGGTGTAAAAATGTGGACGAGGCCAACAACCCATTATGAAAAGAATGTAAAAACCATTTGTTCTTTTTGAATTTTAATTTCTACTATTGAAATTGTTTCTAAAAACTTCATGATAATTCAATTTTGCTCTTTTTATTGGAATCGTTGCTAGTTTGTTTAATTATAATAATATCTTGTTTACTTAATTCAAGAGGTAGAAAGAATAAAAATCTCATACATAGATGCTTGAAAATGAGTGAAATACTTAACAAATTGATTAATGTTTCTTTGATTAATTCAATTATGTTTGTAACTTAGATGAATGATAATTATAAGATAACTAATGAAGGATTCAACTATGAATAAACTATAGAATCAATCCACTTCTTTAATTAGTCTGTTATCATTATTTTGACATCGTCTACAATCATAAACAACTCCCCTTTAATTTGTTGTTCACTTTATTTATGCTTTTTACATATGCTTTCAAATTTTGACTTACTAAAGTTTTATTTGAATTCATGGAGAGACAACTTTGGGTTGAATACAATAACAATCAAAGTTGACATCATTGCCGGGAAGTTTGATTTAATTTCATTATCCAAATTTTCTTTCTTTTGCCGACATTTGTTTTCTTCTTTTCTTTTTTGCTTTTGTCAATTTCATTTTTTTTTATTGTTTTGTTGTTTTAGTTATGGTACAATATATAGAGAAAGAACTCGCTTATTCACTTTTTTTATGTTTAGTCAAAATATTTAATGTATGTAAATTATATAAGTGTCTAACATGTTTTGATATATACAATTTCATGCGTATTTGTGAGCATCTAGTTTATGATTAGGGCAAATCTAGAAGATTTATATCCTTTTGATCTAAAAAATGATCATACATACCTTAGGCTAGTAAATAATCTATGATTTCAATTTTGTATCGTAGAAATTTTATGAAGCCATGGCTAAATAGTTAAGAAGTGAATGGTTATTGACAATTGTTTATGATTGTTCGGTTGCTGAGATAATTTTTATTCATCGCATCATTTTATTGGATTACTAAAATATGTTATTAAGACAATTGTATAATGTGGGTAATTATGTTGGGATATTTGTTAAATGACCTATTAACTTTCAAATTCCTTGAGCTTTGAGTGTCTTTCATCTTTGCTTTACATGACTTGGGAAAATAATTTGTGGAGTTTAAGGTGTATGTTGTTTTGGTGATGGATTTAGAGTACATCTGAATAAGTTGGTGTTAAATTCATATAAAATGTGGCTATCCAAGCTAAAAAAATTGGTCATTTATGTTATCCATTATTTACTTTCATGAGTGATATGTTGGGTCTATCGAGGAGGAGGTTCACTAGGGAGACACAAACACCAATGGGATCTGAGCCCAACTATATAAGGGGTTGACACCACTCTCTACCCAAAATCTTAAGGCAATGGGTTAATGAGGTTTTCACCTTTATATAGTGCTCTACTATCTCATTTCTATCCAATGTGGGACTCAAACTCACACTTGGATTCCCAATATGATGAACTTGCCGTTATACCTAAAATGTGGTTTTCCAAGCTTAGAAATTTCTTTAATTCTTAAATAGGTTTGAAAGTGAAGATGATTGCATTGATTACAAATATAAGTCTTGGATCAATGCTTATTAAGTAAGACAAAAATTTTAATCCATGCATTTTGAATAGGATTTGTAAAAGTGTTGTTAAAATAATTGTGGGATGTGGTTGATTATGTTGTGGTATTGGCTATTAAATGATCTTTTGACTTCCAAACTCATACATTTTATGTTTTGGTGAATCTTGTTTGAATTGTACTAACCATTTCCCTTACTTTCTATTATTATTGTCATTGAGGGTTTGATATGCTCTATAAAAAAACTAATAACTATTTAAAAGATGTATTTCACTTAAGAATATTGTTAATGGGTGGGTGAAGTTGAACTCAGAACCTCTCCCACCCTTTATTTCAAACCCTTCAAACCAACCTTATAGAAATGTTACTGAGGGAGTCAAACCCACAATTTCTCTCACCCTCTCCCTTCCAATTTTTACCATTAAGCTAACTTTATCGCTCTTGATTTGTTCTGTCAGTATTTTGTGATAAATTGTGATGATATTACATCACGCGTTAAAGTTGCATGTGGTTTTAATTTAAGTATTTTTTATATAAACATTTTACTATACGAGTTTTAATATATCCCTAATAGAAATGTTGTACGCTCTACTCTCATCTTCAATCCCCCCTATCCATTGTTGTTCACTTCAAGTCCCACTTCCAATTGCAACTCACTTTGTAGTTTATTTGACCCTTACGATAATCGTTTCCTTTACCTTATTATGTTTTTCCTTCTCACTTTGCAACACCATAAATCGTGACCCATCTGCTTTGCCCCTCCCTTCAAAACCTATCACACAAGACTAAAGTTGTAGTTTCAATGACAACTTCTCTATAATTTCAAAAGGTCAAGTTAAAGTAGTATTTTGAATTTTTTTTACCCAAAAGTCATGTTCATAAATCAATGACTACCCTTTAATGTAAAAATTTCAATACTACCCAATTATGAAATTTCTGGAAAAAAGAAATTGAACTAGTATTATATTTTTCTGCATATCCCAAATATATTTTAGGAATAAATATATTTTTAGTCTCTAAACCTAGACACAAAATTAAAATTCGTTCATGTCTCAAATTTTAATACAATTTTATCCATACATTAAAAAATGAATAGATATAGTCATTTTAATCTAATTGTGTGTGAAATATTTTTGACGTTTGAGCTATTTACACCATTTAACATATCACATCTTTTAAATGAAAGTTTAAAACACAATTTAATGAAAAAAAATTGGAATCGTTAAATTAAAATGATTATATCCATTTATTTTTTAAGTTTAAGACAAAAATATATTAAAGTTTTGAAACCAAATTTTAATTTAGAGAATAAAGAAATATTTAATTGTGATATTGATTTCTTCTCTATTTTCATTTTACGATTTATTTCATAAAATATTATATTTAAGTAATAAAAATAAATATAAACAAAATTTAAAAATAAAAAAAATGATAGCGTGAAAGTATGAGGGTGCTTCTTTTTCCAAATAAGAAGAGACGTTTACTTCAGTTCTTCCTCTCCTTAGCGTTTGGAAGACAAAAACAGCCTTTTATAACCTTCTGACACTTATCTCCTCCTACGTTACAGTCCCTCTCATTTCATGGCGCACAAGCCTTTCAAATTCAATGGTAATCTCACAACTCCCACCTGAATCCACATTTTCTTCTTCACTTTTTTTTTTAACTTCCTTTCCCTCTATCTCACCAAACAATGAACACGCAAAAATTAAAACACTCTTTCCTCTATTTGATTTTTGAATCCGTCAGAGCATATTCTCGAGCAACTGAGAAATGGGACTGCGAAATTCGAGCTTGTTTCTTCCCCCGCTCCTTCAGTTGCTGCTCCTCCGAACAACATCACAAGCTTGTTTGGAATTGGGAATCGTAGCGCTCTCTTTTTCGCTAGAATTGGCTCTTCCTCGTGAGTTTTCCATTTCTTCTCTCATTTTTATCTGTCATTTTATTAGTTTTTTTTACGTTGAAATATGTTTTTAATATATTTACGTGATATTCATTTTCAATTTAGTCCTCATATGAAAATAAAGATGTTAATTTGTTCCCAAACGTTCATGGTTTTTAATTTCATTACATATGTTTATCGTCGTTAAAATATAGTAGTCAATGAAGAGTGGAGGAGGATGTGGGTTTGGATAAACAGAGTAATGAAGCATTTGTTAGTAAGTTATCCAATGCTGAAATATGATTTGGAAAGCTTATTCTGACAAGGTACATCATGAAATGTGTTGATTTAGGTTGAAAAGAAGCTTGCAGAGAGGTTATAAGACACTTTCTTAATCCAAGTGGGCTTTTCATGGATCATTTCAACTGAGTGTCAAAAATAAGCAGCAGAAATACTGTAACTTTTAGTCCTGACAATTCATATACTGCATTTTAAACTCCATGTTAGTTTGGTGGTGTTACAAGGGCAACATATGGTGAAAATAACATTGAAGATGATTATATACGCATGGAGAACTTTTCTGTATTGGATCCAAATTGACAACAATTTCATGCGATGCATAGCGGTAGAAAATTCATTTTGACATAATTTTATTGTTATAGCCGCGGGGAACAAAGTGGGTCTATGTATTTGCGTCCAAATTTAGTCCATAGTCACTAAAAATTTGTATCTTAAGTTCATGAATTCATCCTTAATAAGGGGCTTTCAGAATAACAGGTTTGCTTGATAGGGTTGAATGCTTTAGAAAAAGTGGATTATATTTGAACTCTTCTCAATGCTTTGGATTTTGACGAGTTTCATCACTATGTCTTCACAGTATTGGGCACTCTCCCGCAATGAAGAAACTTGAGCATTTTTCAGTTCAGAAGGTTACAGGGGATGGGCGATGTCTGTTTCGTGCACTGGTATTGTCTTTTTTGCTTTTGTTATTGGCATTCAGTATGATATCTGCGCTGGCTATTGGGATGAAAAGATTAAAAGAATTATGAGAAGTGAGTGCAAATAAAAGTAATGTAGAATTTAGATAGTATTGACTGAACTAGTCATATTAAGTTTGAGGTTGCTGGTGAAGGGCTCCTTTTTTTGAGAGTTACAACTTAAAACTGGAATCAAATCCTTGTGTGCATATTTACTCTGGTGCATTAATATTATCTCCTTTTTTCATGTACTGCAGATAATCTAATTAACCTTGAGATCTAGAAGGTTCTTTGAATGGCACCACTCTTCAGTAATAGGTCTAGAAAAGTTGGAGGGTGAATAATCACTAAGCTTGGACAGTGTCTTTACGGAACATACCTTATTTTTACGTAATTTTGTGATTTTTTTAGAAGCTGTATTTGTATGAGTTGTAATGCCACATTCTTTTGCGCATATAAATTTGTTAAATGTCAACTGCCAAATCTTTTCATGAGTTTGAGCTTCCACAGTGCAAGTTTTTCATATTGATTTAGTTGGTAAATGTTAACACTTGGTTCAATGACATAAGGTCAAAGGAATGGCTTACAACAAGGGAACAGTTCTTAATCAACGTGAGGAGAGAGAAAATGCAGGTATGCTTATATGCTACTGGAATGTGCATGATGATACCCTGTTGTTTGTTTTGCTTTCTACTACAGAATTACATTATGTGAAACAGCTAGGCGATGATAGTTTTGGCTGTTTCTGCTATCAAACTGAACTACTTATCTTCTTGCCATGTTTATTTTTCGTGCCTTATAAGTTATTACCTTTTTCCTCCTTTCTCTTCGATTTTCTTTTCTTGTCAATGTTTTGCCTTGCCCGTGATAACACAGATGAATTAAGAATGGCTGTGAAAGAAGCTGTATGTGAAAATGAGGGTGAACGTAATTTATATGAAGAAGCCCTCATTGCCATCACAGTTGATGAACCTCTAAATCGGTATGTTTTGGAAGCATTAACAGAAAATGAAGATCTCGAAGTGTGTTGTTAGTTTGAGTTAAATGTCATAATTAAATGTGTACTTTTTTTGTAGTTACTGCCAACGGATCGTACGACCTGATTTCTGGGGAGGAGAATCAGAGCTGTTGGTTAGTGCTTCCTTTATGGTTACCTGCTAAATTTTGCAAACTCTCCTTTTATCTTTTAAGGATAATACATTTCCCAGTTGACCTTTCGAGTTTATATGAGTTTAATTTAAATGTTTCACAGTGGATCTTCTAACTTTTTATTTTAATTTCAATGTCATTCACGTCTTTCTCTTTGCACCCATTAATTTATATGTCAAGATGGTAGACTTTGTTGAGTTCTGGTCTATGATATGAGATATTGCATTAAGGGTAACTTTATGCTTTTCACAGAAAATGTATTCTAAAGATTACAGTTGAATGACTTCAAATTGACGTGGAAGTCAATAGACCCACTGAAGAAATATTTCTGGTATTGATAGTATTTATCTGACATCGATGAGTCAATGACATTTTCCCACAAGGTTTAAGAAAATATTTTACCTTGAGTGTGTTTTGTAGCTGGAGCTTGCTGGTTAATCAGAGATTGTAACCCATAAAACTTTTATCTCATCAAGGAATTGGAAAATTTGACTTTCTTGAAATTAAATGATTCAAATTTTAGAGTTAATGGGTATTTTAGCTTATGCATTGCATATAAATGTTTATTTTATATAATTAATAGCATTAATAAATAAATGTTTAATATCATGTTTGAATTAATATTCATAATAAATAGAGTTTGGTATCATGTTTAATATTTAACCATTGAGAAAACTTATATCACGAGTTTCTAAGTAGAACTCCCATTGAAACCTTTCTTCATCCCTTCTTTGGAGGAATTGATTATACTTCTTCATTGACTTTGTGTTTACAGCTGGGTGCACAAACCCTTTGAATGAGTTATGATATACTGACCTATGACAATATTCTGGCAGGTGCTATCAAAGTTATGTAAACAGCCAATCGTTGTGTACATCCCAGAGCATGAGGTATACGTTAAACAATTTTTCTTGGTTAGCATTTATCTATTTTGCTTGGGAAGGAAGAGCTTGCAATTAGTGTGCTCCTATTCTTTTGTTGAGTATAGTCACACTGTACACACTACAAGACAGATTAATTTTTTATCGGATATTATGCGCATGACTCATCTAAATATGGATGGAGTTGGTCATAGATTTTTTGCTGCTAAAATTTGTTGTTTGGATTTAACTGGTAATTGATCTTGCATTTTGGAACTAAAATGCAGAGAGGTTATCTAGAATATTAGTGCATTTGTAATGATAAGCTGTCTTGTGTGTCTTTTTTATTAAATGGTTATCATGTGTTTTTAATACTATTAGGAAGTAAGTTTAAACTTAACTCATCCACACAACTAGCTTTTAAAAGGAGGTCTGCCCTCACTTATGTATTATAATTTGATTTTATCTCTAGTTGACGTGAGATCTCCAACATATTCGATCATGCAAAGGATTTGATATCTCAAGCATGGGACTAAATGTTTGTAGATAGTCTGATAATGGTCCCATTGCAGGTGATACGATATACTCAACAAATCTTGTTATGTTAGACTTTGATACTATATTAGGAGATAGTTTATATTTATCTCAATCTTACAAAATTAGCTTAAAGTCACTTATATATTTTGATCATGATATTACTTGCTGATGTGATATCTCCAGCACTCTCGAGCATAGGATTAAATATTTGTAAGTCTAATTGGAGTCAATCTCAATTGGTGTAGATGATAGCATAATGGTCGGATAAGATGCTACTTGTTGAATATATGTTGGATGGATATAATCATTGTTTAATCTATGGACTTAAATTAGGACCAGATCGAGGTTTCCAAAGGGCAGGATTTGCTTTGATTAGAACGATTTCTAGGTTTAGTATTTTAAGGTCTTAAATTTCTGAAGTTAATGTTTGAACGGATGGCTGGGTTTAAAACAGATATGACAGCAACAAGGTTAAAAGTTTATGTATCTCAGTAGGTTTTGTGAAGCTAAAGCTAGAGTTATGAGAGAAATTTGAGGGCAGATGCATGCCTTTTGCAACCCCGATTGGCAGACGTGATGAGGGAACTGGAAGGGAAACAGATGGGAAAGGTAAGAAATAAGGAAACTTAAGCCTATGACTTCTAGGTGCACGACTGGAGTAAATTGGAAATTAAATGTTAAAATGTTTGCAAACGAGAAGTGATACTGTCAGACTTAGATCCCTGTCTTCACAAACATTCTAGGATAGCAGTGGAGCAAAGTGAGGAGAATTTTGAAAATCATATCAGCTTCTTGTTTGTTTATTATGACTTTATTAGGCATTCATAACCTATGAAGCTCAAACACATCTCTTCAATACTATGTCCAAATGTCCAAAAGACGCTAAATATTTATGTAGCTAGTCCATGTTTTCTTCAATACTACGTCCAGGTGTCCAAAAGAGGCTAAAAATCTATATAGCAGGTCCATGGTTTTTAATCTGTGGCAGTAAAGATGCGTTTATATTCCAACCTTAATGATAAAGGGTTCCATTTTGATCCTCTTCCCATTTTTATTTTTGAATGGGAGATGGTAACCATTCAATTGTTTTTCTTGTATTTAATATTTCAGTAAACTCAGAATTTACTAAAAATTAAGTCACGTTATGTTTCTTCCTGTTCCGCACGCACCTAGGATATGAATGTATCAATGTGTTATAAGATTGCATCATATAATTTATCTACTAAAGTTTCCTGTTTTGTAAACTACATGCAGCATAGAGGCGGTGGTTTTGGATCTGGCTTCATTCCCATTGCTGAGTATGGAAGTGAATTTAGAAAGGGTTCTAGGAGAAAAGCTGTGAGGCTATTGTACAGCGGCAAGAACCATTATGATCTTCTGGTATGAGGAACTGCTAACGAAGGAGAAGGAAGAAAAAGTAGGAGATTAAAACGCCATTTTTGTAATGATCTTGTTCTATTCATCCACGTATTTTGTTTCTTGTTTGTTTTACGATTTTTGCTAGTCCACCATGAACACCTAGTTTTCATTTTTAATATGAAACGAAGTATTCTAAAACGATTTTGAGGTTGAGCACAAATGTAAAAGAAGTTTAATTATCCACATGGAAGAGCATTTCCTCTATTTTGTTAATTATGAAATTTTGATATACTTGATTGTTTTTTGTATGACTAATCAATTTAAAAATAACTTGATATAACTTTTAAAGTAACTATTATAAAAATTAATATAAAATATATTTATATATATGCTGTAAAATTATTTTACATTAAGTATATAACCAACTCTCCTATAAATTATAAAGAGAATTTGACGATTCTCCAATCAGGTAAGGCTATATAATATTTTTCTTTAATTTTAAAATAGACACGTACATTATATAATTTTAACAAAACGGCAATTCCGTGTTGTTTTTTCCTAATTCTTAAATATATATTTATTTTAAATTTTTTAATAAATGGTATCCATCTCATATAAATATAAATTCTCTAATGCTCATAATCAATTTGTATACGAAATAATTATAACATAATGCTTCTTGTTTCTATCCATATCCTTAAAAGAATATATCTAAAGAATATCAATGTTGATTAAATATCTTATTAAAGAAAAATATATAAAGAAACTCCTATCTGATGGAAGATTACAAATATTGTTATATTATAATTAATCAATCACGAGTAAGAAAAATACTACGTAAATCAACGATTGCAAAGAGTATATCCAAAATTGAAACCACAACGGTACAATGAAGATTAAACTTCAAATTGGTAAAAAATAGAAAGAAAAAATTTAAGCAATACACGTTGATTGTTAAATCAAGTACTTATAGATGAAGAATGAAAATATTGAAGATATGGAGAATATATTCAATTAAATATATATAAATTGTCAAAGACGTGACTATAAATTCAAAGACTAATATGAACAGGAAGATAACAATGTCTTTGACAATAAATTCAAAGACTAATATGAACAGGAAGATAACAATGTGAGATATAGAGAATTGCTGATGAAATAAGACAAAAATAAAATTATCAAATTACTCAAAAAAAAATTCATAGATAAAATACTCTATAAGCATAGAGTCAAATCAAGTTGAATGAGATTGGGTTGTGGGTTAACCATTGTAGTATTTTTCACATAAAATATATCATGGGAGTTTTATTGTATTCTCCGGTATGATAGATTGTTATTGTCATTATAGTTGAGAGCTTTTGATCTTTAGGAGAGATAGAGAAAGATACTTGGAGAGTGATAACGTTATTGTTGACATGATCAAATTAATATTACTAAACTATAATAAGTTCAATATTGTTAAGATAGTACCCAACGAAATAGAAAGGGTAAAATTAACCCTAAGTTGTATTCCAACAAACATGAAATTTATTCTCAACAAATTAATTATTATATACAAAAGGGTTGGTAAAATAAAAAAAATAAAGAACATAAAGATAAATAAAATATTAAATAAAAAAATAACATAAGATAGAAAGAAACAAATTTATAAAAGAATTTAAAAAGTTTAAAACAACTATAAAGAAACTTTTTCAAAATAGGATTCATCATTGATTATCTAAAGATTATTGTTCAATTAATTATTGTTTTATATTTTTAAATTAATCAATGTAAATTCTCAATTAATTTGTTGGCATTCTCATTATTAGCCAAAGTACATTCTTAATCAAAAGCAAGAACTTTACGGATTAATCATAGTAAATTTAACAAAAGCACATTTTCAATTAAATATTACTATGCCTAATCATATTTATTCTTTTACCTTTTATATCAAGTAAAAACTTAATAACTAAAGTACATTTTATTCTTGTTAAAGTTTTTACCTCTAATCAAAGTAGATTCTCAATTATTGGCAACAACTCATTCAATTACATGAAAGTTTTTAACTTTAGGTTTAAACTCTCGAATGATCCTCATATTTGTTAAGGAATCTCAAGTGGGTCCTATTGTTTAAAATGATCTCAATTGAGACCTAAATTTTGTAAATTCGTAACAATTAAGACCTTTCCATTAAGTGGTCAAAAACGACATCAAGAGTTGTTGACGTATTGCACAATAAACATGTTGATGTGAATGTTTTTATTACGTGGAATTAAAATGTAAATTATGATGATTAGTTTTTGACATGGTGATATTTAATTGGTCATTGAGGTTAGGAAATAAATTAGGGATTTTGTGTCGTTCAGATTAAGGATTTCAACTGCATAGACCTTGTTGTTGACTGTTGGCATCTGCAACATGCCACCTGCACACACATGCCATAGCTGAGGATCCAAACACCTCTCTGATCCTTCAATTTCTCTTTCGAGTCCATGAATGTAATCATCTCATCAACTTTCCCCAAATTGAGCATATCTTTTTATCGTAAGAAGGAGATTCTGGAAATTTCAAGGGCTTCCTAACAACATTGAACAGCGTTGCACAGAGAATCATCACCAAATCAGAAATCACGAACGTGAGAGAACCCTAAACCACGGAGCCTGCGAAATTGTGAAATTCGTAGCCGTTAGCGTCGTTCAAACTCCTCATCTCGCCCTCGCCATCTTCATCTTCGTCCAACTATGCGTCACCACAAAGACCATCGCGAAGCCTCCTCGCATGTTCATCTTCCACCTCCAGCAGATTGAACTCATCTTCATCATGCAATCAACTGCGATAAAACCCAGAACGCCAATCTCGCAGCCTCTATGCACGAACAATGTGAAATCCCAGCATACCGCGAGCTGCTCCCTTGTCCTCCACCATTATTGCTCCCTAATCGAACCTGCAACAAAACCTAGGAACCAAAAACTGCAATCCCCATCGCGCTTGAAAACCCTAGCTCGCATAATCTTCCATGGGAACTCAAGCCAATCCAGAGAACGCGAATCGCGAGTCTTTATCCTGGTGCAACCATGGTGAATCCATCAACCTGCTAAAAAATCTTTAAACTCAATTACAACCATGGAAAAAAAACCCAATTGAAAAGCGAAATCACGTCTTCCTTAATCATCTCCCCAAAAGAGAGAGATTCTCAAACTTTCAAGGACTGCCCAACAACATTGTACACATCTAAAAACCTTGAGAAAAAGGTTTCGTATGAGATTTGGAATTACCAAAGTTGTATGTTCCTCTTTCCTTTTGCTTTTTCATTTTTATTTTCTTTTACTTTACTAAATTCCACGCCATAATTTAAATTCTATTTTCACATAATAAAATGATTCACCTCAATACGTTTATTGGGCACCACGTCATCAATATTTGATGTCGTTTTTGACCACTCAACTTAAATGACTTAATTATTACGAATTTACAAAATTTAGGACCCATTTGAGATCGTTTTAAACGAGAGGGCCGACTTGAGATTCCTCCACAAATATGAGAACCATCCAAGGGTTTAAATCTTAACTTTAATCAAAGTAAATTCTCAATTAAAATTAAAAGCCCTTAGACTCCTATGATTGATATGTTATGTAGATTTAACACCATGCTAACTTGTTACAATGTAAAAATCATTATTTTTACTTTATTAAGAGACAAAAGACATAGAAAAATATAAATTACAAAAAGAATTAAAAGAACAAATAAATTTATTCATCTAATCTCAGAATCCAATTAAGAAATTACAACAGAATCAACCTAAAACACTTAGCAATCTATGGAATTATAGAAATAATATGAAAATAGAATAAGAGAGGGTGGAGAACATGAGAGAAGAGAGAGGGGTTGAAATTAAGCCCCCCAAAGGGTTCCAAAGCTCTCCTAATTTGTTTCTCTAAGTCTTTTTATTTTGGAAATTAGATTGAGATTTGTTTCAGGCTTTTATGTTATTATAATTTTCTTTTTAATAATTTAATTTCCTCCAATTATCTTCAAAATAATTCAATATCACTAGTACAAAATATACTTTTTATATCAATTTTCTATACATGTTAAAATGCACCATATATAAAAAGTAATGCGGTGACAATATTGTAAATACGAGAAATTTTTTTATATCGATAATATTGAAAATAGGTATAACAAGTGACATGATGACAAACTTGAATAAATTACAAATATTTTTATACCGATTGTAATAAAAAAAGGTATAAAAATTATTTTTTTATACTTGTTAAACCTAGAACCGATATAAAATTAAAGCAATAGCAAAATTTTAATATTGTAACTTTTTGTATTCTCCAGTATAAATTATTTTGTATTCTCTTGCATTTAATTTCATTTAATGCTTGCTCAGAACAACAAAGTGCTTTTGATTTCTTACCATTAGGTAGCATTTTACAATTAAGTTCTTTTCTTTGAAGATACCAAGCGTAGATATTTACTTCATCATAAGATGAGGTACTTGTTGAGCTCATGACATCATTTAATCAAGTAAACACTTGTTTAGCTTTTGTCTCTTTATAGACAGATAACGCTTTGCTTGTTTAAGTTTTCTTACACATTTTCATAATTAAGTTTTTTAATATATTTTGTCAGAGACATTGTCTCGACCGATTTTATTTTCGAGAGAACCTGAATACCTATTCATGGTATTATAAGCATTAATCGTTTAACTCAATCTCTCTTGGGCACTTTAGGCAGAACATCATTTAGTCATGCGTCTAAGTGTTTTAGCCTAGATGTTTTTCTATTTCTTAAGACCTAAGTGTTTTCCTATGTTTTTCTATGTTTGGGGATTATGATTCTAGGTTTTGTCTGTTTGAAGTTTAGGCTCTAAGTATTGTGTTTTCGCCTTATGTTATTTTCTTATTATTAACCTGTTTTAATGTTATTATAATTAAACTTCAAAACATTAGACATTTTGTGCGTATAGAAGATTTTGTCTTTAACACCTTTCTTACCTAAAGTCTAGAAAAAATAACTAGATCAGAGGGAATATATTCTCCCTTTCCACTCATGCCCAACGTGTTTTAGACTGACATGTTTCCATTTCTAACGTAAATAATCGATTAAAATAAGTGGTAATCGATTATTTCGAGCTTAGTAGCCTAAAACGCAATTCCTCTATGGAATAATCGATTAACATTAATTGATTAACATAAGCTTTAATTAATTAACACATATCAATTAACATAAGTTTTAATTGATTAACACACAAAATGTCGAAATAAACTTTCTCGCAATTTCTCCAATTTGGTTGAGCCCCTTCCCGAGGTCAAAAACATAATATAGGTATTCAAATTAAAGCTTTTTTTAGTCTAGTTTCCAATAAAAAAGAATCAACTCATTTAGAATCTTGTACAAAGAGTTATGAGCAAAATAGTAAGCAAATGTCAAATTTGACAACATTCTATTTTACACGAGTACTTGGGTTTTGACGCAACTTGGTAAATCTTGAGAGCTTACTCAAGTCTTACAATATCATGATATGAACAAACGATTCATAAAGATAAAATTTATGCAATCCCTAAAAAACATATTTCGTTAGCATTAGTATTTGTAAAACATAAAAAATTGGGAGATTGTTAAAACAAGTGTTAAGACAAGATTGTCTATAAGACTAAACTATCTAAAGCTCTAATTTGCTTTGAAGTTTAACAAACAACAATAAATGAAATGATCATATGATAGTGTTATCATTAGAAAAGAAATACAGTCAGAATATAAATGGTTTGTGACAATGCTCTGAAAATTCTAAACATATTAAGGAAAGCCTTAGTAAAAACACCAAGGTATTGAACAAACACACCACTAAAAAATTTCCCTATTTAATGCGTCAATGAGAGTCTTGTTGAATGCAACAAGTGTTATACATCGCTAAGCGATGATCAAATGAACTCTCGATATATCTTGATAAATGAAAGTATTAAGAGATGTTTTTGGGAAGTACGCCAAAGGTCTTAAATGAAAAATTCCATAAAGTTATGTTGAGAGACACCTTGCTAAACTCATCTTTGAAAGAAATAGAGTAAAATTTAAAGAAGTCTTTACATAGGGTAGACAATACCATGTGTTAAACGATCTACTTCATCCAACTATGAAGTTTTCATCAACTACTTGGTATCTTAGTGAAAAGCTTAAACGATCAAATCCTTCATGAATGGTAGAAAATGTAAAAACACTTTGTAGTTCTAAACATGCATTAAATGCCATTAAATGCTCAAGGTTTAAAAACAACTAAAGTGATAAGAGAAATGACATATCTGTTGCATGCATATCTATTCGACTCTGTGCATATTTTCTATTACACGCATCCATTTGCTCCATCCTATACAAATTGGAAGTGGACGTTAGAAACAAAGAAGACATTCGCGAAAGGTTCTCTTCATCAAATGTTGTGCCAGAAAAATCGTGCTGCCTACTTTTTTCAAAGTACTAAAAAAGCAGGTCTACTTTGACAAGTTGACTTCAACCAACAACTGCTACATAAGACAAGACTAAGAAGACTCAAGGATCAAAGAAAAACTCTATGTAACATATATCTTTTTGAGAAGTCTTTAAATAGAAGATCATTCAAAAAGAGAATCAAGAGAATATAATAGAGAAAAAGGCTCAAGTGAACAACGTCGAGAAGAAACTTAAGCACACAAACTCAAAAAAGAATATCTGAGAAAGGGAAGAAAAAGTTAAGCAAGAAAAACACTTTCAAGCTTCATTAATATATAAGCTTACTATTATAAGAAGAGAGAAGAGAGAAAAATTATGTGAGTATGTTAGATTGAATTAGATTGCATATATATCCTCTTTGCGCGAGTTATCGTCTAAGGACATGTAACTAATCTTTTGACTGAAAATTCTGAAGAGACTTCAAACATTTTACGTTTAACTTGGCGAAGTTAAATGGTAGCTAGATGAGTTTGTCTATGAAAACTAAAAGCTAGTGAAACTCAATGAAATTTAACTTGGTGGCGTTAAACGGTAGTTAAACGAGTTTGTCTAGTGGAAACCAAGAGTTAGTGAAACTCAACTAGACAACATATCGGGAAGATATTTGGATTTTCTAGGGATACCAAGGGTGGAGAAGAATAATGCACAATGAAGAGTGGGTGAAACTCGGTTCTAGTCAAAGTAACGGTGGTTACTTGGAGTGACTAGGGATACAAAGAGCAGTGAGAATACTCAGTTGTAATCTTGTTGAAGATTATAGTGAACCCTTTAAGGTGTTAGAGGAGACTGGACGTAGCTCGGTGGAGCGAACCAGTGTAAAAACAACTGTGTCATACAAAAGTGAGAATACTCAATTGTAATCTTGTTGAAGATTATTCCTAAACGCTTCTCTTATAAATCTTGCAGTTGCATATTACTTTAACCGTTAAAAAAGCTTTTGTCATTAAACACCTTTTATTAAGAGCTAGTTTTATCAAAACACTGCAGAAAACTTATTTAAACAATTGAAAAATATTTGCTTAAAGAGCCTATAGTTTGAATTGAATTTTCAAGTCGAGTGTTTAATAACTTACGTAAACTTTTCAGTCCTCGACAAAGTTGTTAAACTTATCTCCTTCACAAAAAGTTTTCCTATAACACTATTCAACCCCCTTCTAGTGTTTTTCCAGGTACTTCAACAAGATCATCTAAAAAGAATAGACTATCTAGCATCTCAAGTTTTGAAGTTTAACAAACAACATTTAATGAAATATTGTTTAGAGAATATAACGTCTGGACAATGTACACATCAGAACATTCTTATTGAATGCTTGCAAGACAAACCATGATGTGTCAAGTATAAAAGATTAAACTACATTGTGCATAAGCACATCTAGTGAAAGAAGCCATAAGCCCTATATATCTTATCAATTGTCACTACTTGAAAAAGCTCAGACTTGCACTAAACGCTTATTTTACAAAACATGCTTCAACACTCTATCAACGTATAGATAATTAAATGTATGTACATATTATACCTTGTCTGCTTTGCTTTTTCCCTCTTTATTTGTATAGATATTGACAGTACTAAGATATACTCAAAAGCATTATACGAGGATTAGAAAGAAGTTGTGGTATATGAAGACATTCTTAGAATGTTTCCTAAAACTTTATGTCCTACCATAGCCGTTCAAATTCTAACTGTGAAAGCAATGCTGCTTTTCCCAAGCTGCAAAAACGTACATATCTTTGTACGATAAGCCACCTTATATCAAGAAGGGTTAAATATGTTTTTAGTCCCTAAACTATCAAGCGAATTTGTTTTAAGTCCCTCTTTCAAACTTTGGTACACTTTGATCCTTCTCCTTAAGGAAACCATAATTTTTCGTCCTCCAAAACTAACGGCGTTAAAAAGAAGCTGAGGTGGCTAACGTCTGACCACGCCACTTCTCATTTTTCTTAAACATGTCAATCCTTTCTCTTCTTACCCCCTCTGCTATTTGTTTCTTCAATAGTTGTAGCTCTGATGGCCATAAAGGGTGACTTGACTGATCCTCACAACGTTTTAGAAAATTAAGATTCTAGTTTTGCTGATCCATGTAACTGGAGAATGGTTACGTGTTCCTATGATGGCTCTGTTTCTGCATTACCGTGGCAGTGCTGGCATTAGAATGTCAAGAGCTTGCTTGACCAACATTTTATTTTCCGGTTGGCAAGTCTTAAGAAGAGCAACAAAAACCTGGAGTATTATTTTTTCAAGGGCTTGATATGCCTCCAAGAAATGGCAAACATTCACAAATGCCCATTATTTGCTGGCTGTGTATTCTCGCTTAAGATGATTCCACCCAAACTATATCAGTTCCTTCCTATGATGGACAAGATCATTTTGAAGATATTTAAGAAGCAAGGTAGCATGCCAAGTTGCTCTAGATGTATGCAAGAAATTGCTCTTTCCAGAACGCATGCCATCTGTTCGACACAATGCCTTTTAGAAATTTGCACTCATGGGTTGCACTCTTGCGTGTCTATTGAAATTCGAAGCTCTTTGAATGAAAACCTTTTTAAATGACCAAGACGCACCTTTAGATCATAATGTTCTATCAAATAACAAACACACACAGGTTCAAATTAAACATCAGAGAAAGAGAATGAAATAAAAGCTCTTGGATGCACAATATCTTGCAGTGGAATAATTTTTGAGACACTGAAAACTGAAATGACTTGGGGTATTAATTACTCGGTCGGTCACGAATTAGGTTACACCCGACATAGGCCATGTATGATTGCCATCTCTACAACTTCAACCCTATAATAAATGTAATTTTTTTAGGACACAAGCATCTACCTCTATTGCCTAGAGAACCCATTTATGTTACTTAAATTTTTGTATGCATTAGACAATATTATATTATGCATAGAATAGAAGGGTAAAGAAAGATCCTGTCAACAGTGCATTATGGTGCATACGTGTAGTGGTATCTAGTCGTGCTCATCAATCAAAGGCACCAACTTTATTCTTGTGGGATCTCTTTGTCTCTCAAAGCTAGAGACGTGTACTTACAAGAAGTTGAAAAGGGAAAACACATCAACCGTACCAAGTGTGAAAGCCCAAGTTCCATTCCATCCACCTTAACTTTCCATGGCAATTAACTTCTGTCTCTACTTACACTTACCCTTAATTTTTGTTTTCTTCTTTCTTTTCTCTCTTGTTTCTTTCTACTACGAATATATACTATTCTTTTTGCTTCTTTCTATGGACATCCATCAGACTCACTTTTTCTTTTAAGAGAATCCCCTGTTCTATGTGCTTGTCTACAATATTCACATTTTCACACTCACATCTTCTCTTTCATTCTCCAAGAACCCCAATGATCATTACTTTCATTCTTTCATTAATTAAATATACCAGATCCTTCTCCTCCCACTCCTTCACAATCTCATTGGTTGAAATTCGTCGAACCTTCTCCGATCTGGTGCCCCTCCTCGCCATTTCCAGAGTCAAAATGGAAGCTTAGTGGCGGCAGGTGCGATGGATTGGGGAAAATTAAAATAAAACAAAAACCTTTTTTTTTATAAGAGCTTGAAATTGGAACCCCAATGAAATGTTTTGGGTCATTAGGATTTAGGATTGGAATCAAAAGGCCTTGCTTGTAGCAGACACCGTGAAGGAGCCCCTTGTAGCGTCTGAGGCGTCATCCTTGTCGATTGTGGACGAGAGAATAGTGGTGAAGACCCAGAAGAAACAGTGGACAGTCGTCTAGGTGGTGTCGCCAAACTGTTCTCACTTTGCATTAAAAAAATACCAACATGGTAAAGGTTACAAATGAAAGATGTCATCACACGTGGCCAAACGTAAGCCACCTCATCTTTTTTTTTAACGCCGTTGGTTTTGGAGGATGAAAATTTATAGTTTCTTTAAGGAGAAGGATCCAAGTGTACCAAAGTTTGAAAGAGGGACTAAAAACAAATTTGCTTGATAGTTTGGGGACTAAAAACATATTTAACCCTATCAAGAAAGTCAATTATATCTGAGTAATAGTCATCTCTCAAGAAGGTTATAAAATGAGGACTCACACAAGAGAATACAAGAACTTTTGCTATTATTGTATCGTTACACCGTTGTTCTCTCAATAAACTTACATCGTGTAAGTTTGTTCATAGAACAAAAGAAAGAACTTCACAAGTTCTTACTTTCGTTGTATTGTATTTATAATCTCATTGAGAGTTATTAGAATCTGTACTTGTAAACCAACACTGATTGTGTTTGGAAATTCTGAAGAGAATTCAAACTCTTGTATTGTTTAGCTCAAGAAGCTAAACGTTCTAGACATCTGTCTAGGGTTGATACCATGAGTGATTAGAATACTTGAAAATACAAGGAGTGGTTAAACTCGAACTAGTCAGGATTGATTAAGGGATCATGAGTGGTTAAAATACTCGGTGTATACCAGGAATAGTTTGTACTCGATTGTAATATTGGATAAGATTAGTAAAACCTCTAAAGAATTTTTAAGGATGACTAAATGTAGCTGAAGACTGAGTAAATCAATGTAAAATACTTATGTTATTGTTTTTTCTACTTAAAACATGTTTCTTAAATACTTTATTTAAAAACACACGTCAAACAATTATTGGAGACCATAACCCTACAACAATTATTAAATTAAATGTTAATTTGTGAAAACTTTTAAAATACTGTTGTTAAAATCTATCTTTCTAATATTTCCCTATAATTTCATAATACCATTTAGAAAGATAACTACCTAGTATATGGAACTAGACTTCCAAATTTTGACACAATATATTTAACCTTGTGAAAACACTTAATATTTATTATTTAAACAAAAGTAACTTTTTAAAGAATAGAACACTTAGAAAATAGCATAAAAATAAATGAATTGTCATACAAAAATAAAATAAAGCATATCAATAACACAAATTCACCAAAATTGTTTTTTCTTCATCGGTGTACCATAGTCTACTTTTGGGATTCTTATCCTACTATCACGACTACGCTTATGAAATTAACAACGGTGCCCCTCTAATTGATCACCGTTGAAGATGCCACGTGACATCTCCACTCGATGCCCCATTCAATCAAACTGCGACAGAAAATCACAAACAAACTTGATTTCTTATCACTTGCCGAAACTAGAATCCAATAACTCCTCTTCAATTATATATATATTTAAGTTAAATTATAATATTTTAAATAGATAACCATCTTATATATACACTATATAAATTTAAGTCAGAAAATAATATTGAGAAAACAATAAAATATAATTTGCTTGAAACAAAGAAAACGTATTTATACTATAGAACAATAATACATATAATTATTATTCATGGATGACTAATTTAATTTTACAGTTCGTTTTTGTTATTACAGAATAATCCAATCTTAATTTTAAAATTTTTAATATTCTTTTTAATTTGATATACAACAAATTTAATTGAACGAGAAAAATAGAAAAGAAACATACCGACAGTAATGGACACGTGTGTAATTAGTTTCAATGAATAAGCAGTTTACTCATTTTTATATTGCACAGGAAAGAAGATGAGGTATGTTTTTTTATCCGTTACAGTTCCTTTCCTTCCCCATCTCTCTCACTTTCACCGTTACCTCTCATCGCACACAACCAAAGAGAACGAACCAAAAGCACCGCGAATTGCAATTAGGGTTTATACTCCGTTACCTTTCGCGGTTTTTGCGAGATTGAGGATTCGATGATGATGGAAGGAGCTAGCAATGGAGGGATGCTGTACCACGAGGTGCAGGAGTCGAAGCTGTGTGCGGTGCATTGTGTGAACACCGTTTTGCAGGGTCCGTTCTTCTCGGAGTTCGATTTGGCCGCGCTCGCCTCTGATCTCGATCGCAAGGAGCGCCAGGTCATGCTGCCCGCACTCTCCTCTTCCGATTTCGAATCGCACAATGTGTCGCTCGACGGCGATTTCAGCATCCAGGTTCGGTTAGGGTTTCTCTTTCCCTAATTTTTGTTTTCGCCTTTTTCGCCGTGGACTGTTGACGTGTTCGTGAGAATGTGATGTGCTTATAGTCGTTTTTGTTTTGGAAGTTTCTAGTTGCTTGGATTTTAGTTTAATATAAGCGGTTTGTAATTTCTTTTTATTATTTGAGGATTTTTGGGGCTTTTGTGGACCTAGATTTTCCTTCAGTTGTTCAATACAAGCTTATAGACTGTGGCACATGGTTGAATATATTTCTATTTCGCTGGAGTTGACTTCTTTAATTTATAAATGGTTATGATACTTTTAGTTTATAAGGATGTCTTGAGCTTGATTTGTGCATACCTTGTTTTTCATAGGATGGCCTTGTGCTGTGTGGTGGATTTTGCAAGTGTAGTTTGACTGATTGAATATTTCTCACGTACTTATTTTACTAGATGTTTGTCTATCGAAGGAAGTTCTTTGCATTGACATGTATGAATGGCAGGGAGGTGGGGGCGGAGAGTTAGATGTAATATATCTTTAAAACTTTGGATTGTTTGACTAAGCATGTTTCATTAAATAATTACTCCTTTTACATTGTTTCAAGCGTTGTTGACTAGTCACAATAGCATTTTGCATACCGAAATGTCTTGGATCCATGATTGCAACTCTTTATGCTATTGCTGCCACTATCATTGTTGTGGTTGCGGAATGGATCCTGCATCCTTGTCATCTCTTTCAACTCTTTAGCCAATTGAACTTCTAAATTAGTATAATGTCATTTTTATGCATTTTTTTGTTTGCGGACTTCTTTTATTTTGTGTATACATATAGGAGGCTCTAGCACACCATGTCGTGTGGTCCAAAACCTCACTAACACAAGCAGTCTTGACATGCCTCTAACACATGTTAGATATACCGATACAGTAGTTGAATAAAGCTATATTGTTTAAGCGATAATGCAGAATGAGCATGGCTCCAACATGGGCCAAGATATTCAGTTGATGAATAAAGCTATATTGTTTAAGCGATAATGCAGAATGAGCATGGCTCCAACATGGGCCAAGATATTCAGTTGATGAACATCAGTATATGTCGGAAGTTTTACATTGACTAGAGATAATGTTATATATATGTGACCTATTCTAGCTAGATTTTTGTTTGTTGAGCATATCATTCAACTCGCTATCATGCTGCTTCAGACCACTCATTAGTGTCTAGACCACTCATTAGTGTCTAGTCATACATACGAGATATATATACCTTGGTGTGAGGGGTTGTGTTGGAAATCTCATATCGACTAGAGATAAGACTCATTTAGAGTATATACATGGGTGCAATAGTCACCTTACAAACCAATTTTGTAAGGTTGTGTTCGGCTTAAAATCCACTTCAATATAGTATACACAATCAAATCATGGTTTCTAATTTGTCACTTGATGAACCGGACTAGAGACTGTTTTTCTATAGTGATGATGATCAAGGAGGTCACCAACTTTAGACTTGATCTTCTACTTTGCATCAACCAACATAATGTTTCTCCTGTTGTACTTTTGTGAGACTCATTATTATAGGACCTAGCTAGTTGTTTTGTTTTATTCCTCTTATCCTAGTATTTTTTTTGGAGAAGGTCATCATTATATGAAAATTGTAAAACTTGTCTATTTTAAAGAGGTAAAATATAATTCTCCATTCAAATCTCAATGAGTATGTATGTGTGTGTAGTGTCATGGTATCGTATATTTTTAGAAATTACCCAAGGCCTTGTATTGATGTCAGTATTGTGTCGGATTTGGAGCCTCATTGTATTTAATTGATATATAATATATCAAATTCTTCGCATTTTGCTTTCTTTGCAACCTTAATTGGTTGCATTGGTTTTGACATGGCACTTAGGAGATTCATCTAAATTATAATTTAGGATCATGATATAAACCTCAACAAGGATTTCACTGCAATTGTATTATATGATAAAAAAGGGAAGCTGCTGGAACTGTTGCAACAAATGGAAAAGATAAGCAAGAGCCTTTGGCTCCTACATGGAGAGATACTCTCCTAACCATCTCAATACAATATTCCTCTTCCCTCTTTACTCCCCTACTGACTGATTAAATCAAGCTGTAAAATAGTGTATGCTCTATTCTTCCACTCGACAAACCTTTTTTTGTTTGTCCCACCTTAGAAATCACTCTACTAGTGCAACACATTTTTCTATTGGAGTTTCCGCATTGACTATATGTAAGATCAATTTATAGTATATAAATGGGTGCAAACCTCACTTTACGTGTTGGTTTTGTAATATATAAGATCAATTTATAGTATATAATGGGGCTAGCCCAATTTTTGAGGTTTATGCATTAAACATTCAGAAAACACAACATTGAAAGATGCAATTAAGTTTCTGCAGTTTCCATCTCTTTTCCCAGCCGTTGCTGCATAATCTCTTCCACTTGCTACTGCTTATCTCTTTATCCACTCCGCTTTTTTGCCATCATCGTTCTGCTGCCGCCAACCACCATGCAAAAAGCGGCTGCCATGGGCTGCCATGAAAAACCCACTTCACCATGGTTTTGTTGTGGTGGCAGGTTGGGAAACTACAACAGGTTTCTGCCATGGCCAAAATCGATAACACTGGTGAGAAGTGTTGTGTCTTGTTTGGCAAGAGAAAAAAAGTGATAGCAAGGAAAAGCTAAGTTTTTTCTTTCCTCTTGTTTTATTGCATGGAAAATGGAAGGAAAGAAATAACTGTACAATTGAATAAATGTCCCAAATAATAATTGAAATATTGTAATTAATCTCTTAAAAAAGGTATATTTATGAATAGTTTATTATTATTATTGTTATTATTATTATTATCATCATTTTGAGATGTGAATGTGAATATGTTTGGTTGAGATGTATACTTTGAAGATACACGGTTTGAGTGACATGGGTAATTTGGTCTTTGATAGCATTCTCTCACTTTATTATGTTTATCCCTCACCTTCCATCAATTGTCGACGAGGTGCTTTTGACATGGGACCTAAATGAACCATTCTTTCCTCTCTCTTTAATGATGCAACCAAACCGTGGAAGGATACCAAATTTAATTCTTTTGTTTCCATCCTTGATCGTTCCATATGCTATCCTTTAAAATAAAGATATCTTTAATCAAATAGGAATGGGATTCTAATATTTATAGAACTTATGACAATGGTTGAAAGTTAAAGTAGACAAAGATTGGTGTGAGTTTTTATTGGCAAAGAGATCAAGAGATGACTTAAAACATATACAGTGTCAAATCCTGTTGAATGTTGGTTTTTGTCAATGGCTTTGAAGAAGTAGGAATGGAGTGAGGCATGTCTTTTTGTGGTTTTGGGTTGAGCACAACTTTACTTCCTAGATCCATGGTGATTTTTAGTGTTGGCAAAGAATTGGAGTTGATATAATGATAGGTACCCAGATTTTATTAACACTGTAAAGAACTCCAAGACAGGTTCTTGGATGATCTCTTAGGAAAACCAGGGGCAACTTGGTCTGTGTCTAATGACTGAGAAGACACAACAAAAGTCCAGGTCTTTCGAGAGGACCTGTCTCTCCCTTCCTTACACTTACAATCTTCTCAAAAACTGTTGAAAACAACCATATAGACTATATATAGTAGTCTATTTACAACAACCCACCCTACAGACAGTTATAATTTCTTGTTATCCTTATAATTGCTTGTTATCCTTGTTCCTTCTAACATACACTTTCCTCCTAAACCTATCAATACCCCTCCATGAAGTTTTACCTTGTCCTCAAGGTGAAAAGCAAGAAACTCAGTGTTGATGGTTGTACCAGCTTCCCAACTGTTTTCAATGGATGGGAGGTGTTGTGTTAGGGAACTAATTGTATATAGTAGAAGGAGAAACGTTACCCAGCCTAACTGCCAAGGCAGTTAGGAAAGTCAGTATAAAAGGGGTGGGTTGGTTGGTGAGAGTACAGTTTTGGAGTATTATTGTTTTGCGGGAACTCTTGTAGTTCTTTGGAGGGAGGTTAAGCTCTCGGTCACACAGTGTATTTTGTATTCTTGATTCTTTGGTAATACAAGGAGGTTATTCAGTGTTGAGTGGGTGTTTGACGTGGGTGATACTGGGTTTCTATAGGTTCTTGATTAAAAGAACCTATCATTTGGTCCGACCTGCCGGATCCGATAGGAGGAGAACCAGCGATGAATAGCCAAACAGAGGGAAGATTAGATAATCTTGAGATTACGGTGGAAGGAATTAAGGAGGAGACGGCTGCGATCAGGCGTGACCTACAACAAATGATGAGGTTGATGGGTGGAGGTCAGAATAATCAGGGGGGTGGCACGGAAGGGAGTAGCAACTCGGTGAATGATAACCCCGAAAGACGCGACTATGGAGGAATACCACAGAACTGGCGGAAAAGGGTGGAGTTGCCATCGTTTGAAGGGGTAGAGCCGCATAGTTGGATTAACAGAGCGGAAAGGTTCTTTGACATCCAGAGGGTGGCTGAGGAGGATAAGGTTGAACTCGCCTACATTAGCATGGAAGGGAGCGCGAGTTACTGGTTCAAATATTGGAGGGAAAAAACCAAGAATCGTTCGTGGTTAGGATTGAAAGCGGGGCTGATCAACCGCTTCGGAGGTGGGTTTCGGGGCACTGTTTACGAACAGATGGCAACGTTGAGGCAAGATGGTACAGTGGAGGATTACGTAAGGAGCTTTGAGACACTGTTGGGTCAGACCCAAGGGCTATCGGAGGAGCTGATATTGGGATTCTTCCTAGCGGGGTTACGAGAAGAGATCAAAGGCCAAGTACGAATCCAAGATCCTCCAGATTTGATGATTGCGATAAGGGTAGCGAGGGATGTTGAAGACGCTCTGAATTGAGCGTGCGGTGGAGTCTGGAACGGGGTGAAAGTGAATTCCATGAGCACGCGAGCCGCTTCGACGATCGTTAGAAGCGACGGTGATCGTAATTTCACGACGCGGACAGGTGGGGCAGAGGGAGTCGGTACGACCCGAAGGGAGGGGTCATCAACGGCGAGTAACGCCCATGCGATAGGTAATACCACATCGGAAGGCGATAACAGGGAAAGAATGATCAGAAACTTACCTTATCCAGAGTTTCTGAAGAGGCGGGAAGAAGGAAGGTGTTTCCGATGCGGCGGACCATTCGCTACGGGTCATCGATGTGCGGAGAAGAGCTTAAGGGTCCTGTTACTAGCGGAGGACGAGGAGGAGGAATGGGAGGAAAACTTTAACCTGGAAGCAAAAACCCTGGAGCTGTCGGCATGTTCGGCGGAGGGGCTGACGCCTTCCAAGACCCTGAAGTTGACCGGGTTGATAGGGGAGAGAAGAGTGGTAGTCCTGATCGATAGTGGGGCCAGCCACAATTTCATTAGCCGGAAGGTGGCGGAGGAACTGAGGCTTCCGGTAACAGAAACGGCCACATACGCGGTGAGTTTGGGTGACGGGTGTAAGAAGTGGACTCGGGGGCGATGTGAAAAGGTGGGATTGAAGCTGGGTAATGTGAAGGTAGAGGAGGACATGCATGTGTTTGATCTCGGTGGAGTGGATTTAATATTGGGTATTGCATGGTTGGCAAAACTGGGTGAGGTGGTTATTAACTGGAAAGAAATGTCTATGCAGTATGTGGTGGATGGAGAGAAGAAGAAAATCTGCAGTGACCCAGCCTTGGCAGGACAGCTGGGTGACACAGACGCATTTACAAAAATAATGGACGCTGAGTCATGGTTTCAATTTTGGGAAATGTGCGTAGTGGAGCAGGGGACAGGCGGTGATGTGTTGGGTGAATTGACTGAAGCTCCCTGCACGGGTACAGCAGGTGGGGAAAGTAGCTTTTTGCGTACAATTTCCCGAGGCAGCAAGAATACACCCAATATTTCACGTTCCCCAACTAAAGAAGGCTGTGGGTGAGAGGAGGGTTGAGAAGGAACTTCCAGCTGAATTACAAGCCTACCGACCCATGTTTTGGCCGGTAAGGATTTTTGACAGAAGGACAAGGCAGCTGGAATAAGAAGAAATACCTCAGGTGTTGTTGGATTGGCAAGAAGGGGACAAGAGGGCGGCCACCGTGGGAAGACGGGGCGACTAAAAAAGAGCAGTTTCCGGTATTCAACCTTGGGGACAAGGTTGTTTGGGGAAGGGGAGTAATGTTAGGGAACTAATTGTATATAGTAGAAGGAGAAACGTTACCCAGCCTAACTGCCAAGGCAGTTAGGAAAGTCAGTATAAAAGGGGTGGGTTGGTTGGTGAGAGTACAGTTTTGGAGTATTATTGTTTTGCGGGAACTCTTGTAGTTCTTTGGAGGGAGGTTAAGCTCTCGGTCACACAGTGTATTTTGTATTCTTGATTCTTTGGTAATACAAGGAGGTTATTCAGTGTTGAGTGGGTGTTTGACGTGGGTGATACTGGGTTTCTATAGGTTCTTGATTAAAAGAACCTATCATGTTGACATTTAATAAAGACTTCCAATTCACTAGTTGTAGTAGTGCGGATGTCCAACAATGCCTCTGGATACACTTCTAAAATTAGATCTTCAGTAAGCATAGAAGGAAGAGGTTGAACTGAAGTGGTTGGTGGCACAACACGCTTGAGGAGGGACACACAAAAGACCAGATGGATTCTCCTGTGAGTAGGGAGATCTAGTTTAGCTACAACCCCTATGCGTTCCTTGACTGTGTAAGGACCATAACATACTGTTTCCCTTGACTGTGTAAGGACCATAAAATACTGTTTCCCTTGGAACCTTCTATGATCCTCATTGTCCGGTTCTTGCACTAGTTTTTTCCAGGCCATCCAATCTTTATTCCATTCTTGTATTCACCATGCCCCAACAACCACCATAGCACCAAGAAAGAGGCCCTGAATACCAATTGATAGGTACCCAGATTTTATTAACACTGTAAAGAACTCCAAGACAGGTTCTTGGATGATCTCTTAGGAAAACCAGAAAGTTTGGTCTGTGTCTAATGACTGAGAACACACAATAAAAGCCTAGGTCTTTTAAGAGGACTTGTCTCTCTCTCTTCCCTACACTTACAATCTTCTCAAAAACTGCTAAAAACAACCCGTATACAGACTATATATAGGAGTCTGTTTACAACGACCCACCCCACAGACAATTATTACTGCATGTTATCCTTACTGCATGTTATCCTTATTCATCCTAACATAGACTTTCCCCGTGAACCTATCATATAAGAACAATGATTTTTAGTCCAAGTCTCTTTAAACAAGAAATTATAAGTTCGGAGTGCAATTTCAAATTGCAATTCCATGCTCAATCAATCTCACACAAGGTCTTTTTTACTAATGGCTTTCAAAAGAGTGTATTACATCTAATTAAAACTGTAACATGGTTTATATTTTACAATATTGTTACCCTTTCTACTATTCATGGGTTGCATCATTCAGTGGCTTAATGAAAAGGTTTGATGATACTAGTAGAAATTGGTCAAACTAGGATTTAGTAGGCCCAGGCATGTTTTCCGTCAACTCTGACCTATCAAAAGCCATTTTTAATGATTTGACCTGAGTAACATAAAAAGCCTAACCCATCTTCCTCATTGATTTTTGGGGGATGTTGTCCTAAGAACATGTTATCTCTTTAATTTGATTCCATCATTCGTTCTTAATCATCAGGTACTCCACTTTGTCCTTCGTCATTCCCCTCTATATGATCTTTGTCCACATGTTTCATCAAACCTAGTCAAGATAAACTTCTTCCTTGGTCGCTCAAATTTGTGACTCTTCCATGACTTAGGATGCTTTTGCCAACATCATTTCAAGTAATGAATGTTGCCCAATACCTATTGACATTCTATTGGTTGTCCCATCTTCAACAAATAATGTTGTGGAGGCCATGTTTAATCCTTTCTTGACGTTATTTCCCCTATCAATTAAAGTCTTCTCTAGAAATGATTGGCCTATTGTTATGTTAAATAACTATGTTCTATACCCACAACCTTTCTCTCCATTATACTAACCTCATTTATAATTGACTTTCCACTATACATATATTATACTTGTTTGTCCATGTTATCGTCTGTTTCTATTCCTAATTCTCCAAGGGAAACTTTATCTTACCATGTGTCCACAAGTGATGATGGATGAGATGTGTACATGGGAGTGATTGTCTTTTAGTTGGCAAATTAATTGTTAGGTGTTAGTTGTTATACACTCTTAATATAGGTTTTGATGGTAACATTGATCACTATAATGTTTGTCTAGTTGGCAAAGAATACAATCAAATCTAAGGACAACATTATATTGACTCTTTTTTTTCTTATTACTAAAATGACATCTAGCCATCTTTTCCTTTACAATAGTTTGTCACTGGACTTTGTTTCAATTTGACTTCAAGAATGCATTTCTACATATTGATGAGGAAATCTTTACAGAGCAACCTCCTACATTTGCTACTTAGGTAGAGTATTCTAGTATGGTATGCTGTCTTTGTAGGTCCTTGTATGGCCTTAAGTTATGATGCATGGATATGATTCGTGTATCGATACACTAATATGCTAATTGTGAAAATAATAGGATACAATACGTTATATATGCATATCGAAAAAAGTACAAAATTTCTTATAAACATGATAAATATATGATTGTTATTGTGTGAATCCAAATTCAAATCATATGTATTAAAGATTCTCAAAATAAAAAATTGTAAAGTATTGTCGTCATAAAAGTATTACTTCATATATTAGATATTTCATTGATAAGTATCGGTAAAATATTTAAATATTTTAAAGTATCGGATATGAATACATGTTAGACACAGATATGTGATACAAATTGAAGTATTTGTACATCATAGGCCTTAAGTAATTACTCCTTAGTTTGAGTGTTTTCAGGCTGTCATCAAACAATTTGGAATGACACTAAGTGATGGTGAACATTCTTTGCTTTACCATCATTCTCCCTAAGGATGTATCTATCTCATTGTATAAGTGAATGAAATGGTTATCGCTAATGGTGATAAGAAGGGTATTGTCCCACTAAAACAATATCTTTCCCAAAAGTTTCAATCAAAAGACCTTGAACAGTTGAGATATTTCCTTGGTATTGAATTTGCACAGTCCAAGAATGGTTGTTTGGTCATATCTCAGAAAATATTCTTTAGATATTCTAGAAGAATCATGGATGTTACAAGTTGCCCTTAATCATTTCTTTCATGAGAGGACCAAACATATTGGGGTAGATTCTTATTTCATAAGAGAAAAGTTGGACTATGGAGGCATCACCTTTAAGGTAGATTGTCAACTCTAGTTAAGAGTTGATCGACATATTCACCAACTTAAGGGAGTCTAATTATATTGATTCTGGTTTCTCAATGTAAATAAAACATCCTTGCTAACTCAAAAATATATGGTTTCAGCTCAATGTCTCCCTATTTATAGTTTAGCAAGGTCATTTCAATATAGCCTTTACCCTTGCATGCAAAGAGGCTGTTTCCAAATTCAAACCCATGACCATTAGATCACCAAGGCACAATTTTTAGGATGCACTAGGGCTCACCATCTGGTTCATTTCTATAGAGAAGTCAAAATATCTTTTTACTGGCCTGATGAATAAATTTTATGATTAGAGTTTGTTCAAAACAAATGATTCAGTTAATGATGATTGATTTGCTCATGCCCAATTAAAGTAGAGCTTTCTTGGTGTTTGCAGTATTATTTTCCAATTACAGTATAACATATGGTTAAACCTCCGCAATGGAAATACAAAAAGGAAGAATGTGACAACTGAAAAATTAATACATGTTATGCAATTGGAAAAAAACACCCCAAGCGCATAGAGAACTTAATATATATATTTTGGTCTAGGGCTGTGGGGTGTACTATGGGTTTGAACCCTCTCCTTGTGTGTTTTACCATTCTAGGAAAAGGTTAATCTCGAGGGGCTAACTTTCATTTTTTAGTTTGCCACATAAATAATGTAAGTAGTTTTTCAGAAAGATCTTTCAAGCATTGGATCCCTGAATTTTTAAGATTCTATTGTTCTAGTTGACTTGTTATATATGCATTGTTCAGTCTTTGGATTTTATTTTATCTTGGGATTTCATAATCAATATACTGTTTTGTTTTGTATATTTTCATATCATTTGTTGTTATATATATCATTCAAGTACTACTATCCTATGCCTTGAATGATTGGGATTCTGGGAAAAGTATTATTGTCAGATCCAATGTTTTTAAAACTGAAATGGACATTGAAGCAGTGAAAGTATTCACGGTTCATTAGTTTAATGGTGACTGATCAAGGGTAGAATTCGTAATAATAAAACCTTATAATATATATCAAGGAAGAAAACTCAAGTAAAATTTTTAAGTTAGCATAAAGAAATCATATCACGTCTTATAAGATTAAAAAGTCGTAATAAATCTTTATTAATAGCAATCCATGTGTAGATATCATATACGAACATTTATTTTAAAATATCTAAGAATAAAATGTTTATTAATTAATAAGAAAATTTTCAAACTGTTTTCCGAAAATCTTCCTATCCTGCTTCTACTGGTTTCGCTGGTTCTTCATGAGTTTGATTGGCTTTCTGCTGCATCTGTTTTCTGGGTGTCTTGACTTGTTATTGAACTGGCTGTTGTGGTCCATTTTTAGTAACTGAAGGTACAAGTAGTTTATATTTTATTTAGTGAAATGACTGAAATGTTTGTTCCTTGCATCGAATATTAATTTTGGGAAGGCAATTTAGGACTCGGACCCTTTGCATTTTTTTTTATTTAATTCAATTTACAAAGCCATTTCTGTAGGTTTTACAAAAGGCTTTGGAAGTGTGGGACCTACAAGTTATCCCTCTTAACTCTCCAGTTGCTGAGCCTGCCCAGATTGACCCTGAGCTGGAAAATGCCTTCATTTGTCATCTACAAGACCATTGGTTTTGTATCCGCAAAGTGAATGGGGAGTGGTATAATTTTGACAGTCTCTATGCAGCCCCACAACACCTTTCCAAGTTTTACCTTTCTGCCTATCTTGACTCTCTGAAAGGCTTTGGGTGGAGCATATTCCTAGTTAGGGGAAATTTTCCAAAAGAATTCCCCATCTCCTCATCTGAAGCGTCTAATGGTTTTGGTCAGTGGCTTTCACCTGAAGATGCTGAGAGGATAACTAAATCTTGCAACTCAGTACAGGCTCCGCAGCAGAGAGTTAATGAGAGCCAACAACACTATGATCAGTTTCTTTCTCACGGGGAAACTGAAATGTTATTAGACATGGAAGATGAGGAACTAAGGGCTGCAATTGCAGCTAGTCTGATGGATTCGTCCCCAATTGTGACCACTGCTGAAGCCAGTACTCCCCAAAATGATCATCATAGTAGTAAACAGGTGGCCACTACTGAACCTACCCCTCTAAATGATCAAAATTCCGAACAAGCAGTAACTACTGAAGCTATCGCTCTAAATGGGAAACAATCCAAACTAGTGGAGCCCATTGAACCTATTCTACCTCTCAACTCTCAAAGCAGCAAACTCATAGCAGCCATTGAAGCTGATTCTCAGAATGATCAAAACAGCAAAGAAGTGGCATCCACTATAGGCGATAACGCTCAAGATGAAAACGAGAATAAAGAGAAAGCTGTCTAAGAGTGTGCTTAATTTGGCCCGAATTTGTTTTTGCAATTGAGGACAATATTCTATTATACCAGTTTTAGGTGGTCGAAACATACCTCAGTGACTTAAAGTCATGGTGCTGTGCAGTATACACATTCTCATTTCAATTGCATGATGTATAAACTGTAAGGAAACCCTTCAGCCTTTCCATCGATAATATGATAGTTACCAAGTTTTGATAATGTTTTGGAAAGCACTTCACTTTTTTTCGTGTGATTGTGATTATGATTGATACTAGTTTTGACCATCATGCGTGTTGGTACTAGTATAATAAAGTTGCTTGGGCGATAACGGGAACTCTTCAACGATTGAATGGGACCTTTCCCCAATTTGATACTATTATTAGGCTCTAGATTTATGGTTACTTCGATACTACAGACATGACCAACAGAAATTGTCTGGTTTTCCCAGGATAAAAAAATATTTAAATGTTATTAATTTCCTTAAGTCGGATGTCTTCAAACTATAATAGTGTATGGTTTATGACAATGCCTACGAGAACATTTATCTTGTTTGTGTATGCGCATTGTCACTTTTGATATTGTTTTTCTAGGTTTCATAGTTTATGGCAGAATTTGAACTTCTTGATCCACACACATCTCATGATATAATAAATAAGAATGTACGGAGTTTAAGAGGACAACTTATTGTAGAAGATCTTAATGCAAAAGTGTTCAAAAACATGATCTCACTGCAATTTTGTTTAAATTGATTTTGATAGAGAATGTACTTTTTTTTTCTTGGGAAAAGAGAGAAGTTTGAGAAAAAGAAAGACATTGTGGGATCCATGTTAAAAGAACTTTGTAGAAGTAATGAGATTTATAATGAAGTCCAAAGATTTTGTGGCACTCATTTTAAAAGTTGGAACGTGTATCCTTTTCCTTATTAGTTAAATGTTTTAAAGGGTAAATACACACAAAGTGCTATAATTTTTTTTATGGATTAAATATATTTTTAATTTTTAAATTTTGATGTATCATTGGAATTGGTTCTTAGTATGAAATATTATTTACTTTGTACAAAAATTAATTGATTTGAATTAAGAAAATTATGTTTATTCATTTTTCAAATGAGATAAAAATAAATTCTAATTTTGTGTCCGGTTTAAAGATTATAAATATATTTAATTTTTTTATTCAAAATAAATAAATATATAAGTATTGATATATTTTTAGTATAATAAAAAGTTACATTATTAGTACAACTTTAATATTTACATTTTTTTTAACTTTGTTAATGATTAATGTTATTATGCTTATGTTTGGTCTTTAGTATTATCACATGTTTATCAAAGAAAAGAACTACTGAGTATTTATATTTATAAAGCCAAAAATAAAGGGTAAGAAAGGTTTCATTCAAGTTTAACTGTATGCTAATAACATTGATTCTTATTTTAATAAACACACATAACAATTGTTAAAGAATAAATACATGTTTAGTTGTCTAAACATTAGCAAAGTTCAAATAAAATTAAAAAAAATAAAAAGAAATTGTGTTCTAAAACCAAAATATGTCTATCTAAACCAATCATTTACCCAACAAATTATTATATTTCTCGAATTTTATAAATAACATTTAAAAAGAAGAAATGGAAAAGTATTTCCTTACAAGAGAATCAAGAACTTGCCCACTCCTCCTTTCTATTTTTTTTTTAATTTTATCTAACTGCTATTTTCAAAGTTCAAAATAACATTAATCACTTTTTATTATTTGCAATTTTGTACTTTACCTAGTATTTAATTGTTGACTTTTAAAAAAAACTTTATACGACATTTTAGAAAGAAAAGAAAAAAGTATTTACTTACATAAAGAATGAAAGAACTAACTAAATACTTAACTATCTTTTATAACAAAAGTATCGGTCTAAATAAGATTCTAAAACAGGAAAAACACCCTTCAACCAAAAGAGATACATTTTTCAAAGGGAAGAATAATTATAAAAAAAATATAAAAATTAAGTTTTTTCATAATTTGATGTTTCATATTTAAGAATTAAGAAATCTGCTTACATTTTTTTATTAGTTTTTGGAATAAAAAACCAATGAATTATATCATAGAAAAATCGAATAGTTTGAATTTGATATGTTATTTTGATTTTTTTTCCGTTTATTTATTTTTGAAGAAATATCACTTGATTTAGTCAACAAGTAAATGAAATATCATTTGAATGAATAAGATTAAAGTATCAGGCTATTATATTATATTCTAGCGACTAAAATTTTATTCCATGCCTAAATAATTGCTTTCCGCACTTCAATAATTCTTACGTGCACTTCATAACTTTTAAAATACCCGTCTTATCCTTGCTATTTTATTTGAAAGTTAGTTTCTTGTTGGTTTGTTACGTTGTTATTTTATTTTTTTCATTATGATTCGAACTGCAACTATTCTGGTCGAGTTTTGGTAGTGATAGTAGTGATTTGAGGTTCTGTAGGCTCGAGTATATGGACAAGATATGAATGGATACATTGAAGTTTGCATTTGTCGTTTTTTTATTTTTAAAGAGGTTTTTGAAACTCACATTTTTTAAAGATATTTTTTTTTCCAAAACGTTTTCTTTGTCAGATTGGTGTATCCAAAGCTTATTTTTAATTTTTGGAAGGTATTTTTTTTTTCATTTCAATAATCAGTATTAGAGCTCTGTTCTTAATCAATTTTTAAAATGGATTATGAAACAAGTTTTTCTTAAATAACTCTTTCATCTTATAATGAAAAAAATTATGATCTTCTAGATGTAAAAATGGAAGTCTATATGTAGTATATCTCGATGCAGTAATCCCTAGAGGAAATAGGGCCGAACGGTCGACTAAGGAGGAGGGGTTTATAAAGATGCAGGACGGTCGACTAAGACAGAGGGGTTCAGGAAGATGTGGTTGGGTGATCATTGTTAAACGTTAAAGATCAATTAATGTTACCAGAAACGGAACGTATGACTTTAATGATCAGATAATAAGCAATAGGAAAGAAAATATATGACATTGATATGATATTAATTAGTAGTTAATGGTTGTTACAATGATTCAGGTCTATAAGTAAAAGATTTAAGTCCAGGTAAAGGGACCTTTTTTCTTGAATAATCTTACCTTAATTTCCTGGAAAACTATTTTGACTTGAGCGTTGGAGTGTTTCTTGCAGGGGACAACCGATCGGTATCTTGAAAGGAGCTTTGAGAAGTGGAAGATCGTACCAGCAGTACCAGGAAGCTGGAGGAACCGCAGTCTCGGACCTAGAAACCTAAACACTATCTAAAGAGGTATTCTAAAGGTGTTACATCTTTTGGAAGTTGTAGAAGAGGATTATGAAGTTCTTTCTATGCGAGATAATCACACAATGGCCTAGATCAAGAATTCTAAGAAGAGAAAAACCAGAAAAGCAAAGGTAAAGTCATGATTTTTATTGGTGTCTCTACAATCACTTTTACTAGGATCACCACTCTTAAATCGACAAAAAACAATTTGAAATTATTTTAAACATGAAATATGCAAGAGATGAAAGAATTTGTAGCATGTAGGTACTTAATTTAATGATGGAATTTGAGCTTTAAAGCATGAAAAGAGTCCACAATCGAAGAATACTTAGACAAATTGTTGATTGTTGCCAATAAAATAAAGTTGTTAAACAATGACTTTTGTAAATTCTAAAGTTGTTGAGAAAATTTTGACAATAATGTCAAAGAGGTACGAAACATCAATTACTTCTTTGAAGATTGCAAAGGGTTTGTCTAAAATCAATTTTTGTAGAATTGATATATGTCTTCCAAGCCCAAGAATAATGAAAGTTGATGAGGGAAGATCTTGCTATTGAAGATGCTCTTCTAGCCAATAACCAACAATAAAAATACTACATGAAGAATCATTCAGCTAACAATCAGAGTAGTGTAAATAATTACAATAAATGAAAGACTGAAAAGAAAAGTTATCCACCTTGCCATTATTATGGCAAAATGGGTTACCCTCAATTTAGATGTTGGAAAATACTTGATGATAAATGCATTAAGTGCAATGAGACATGAAGCTATCATATGTGAGAAAAACTGTTTACAACAAGAGGAAGATGCTATGGTTGTTGATCAAGGAGGAATAAACTATTTGCAACCACATGGTTGGAAAGCGTGATAGGAGTGAGAGTTGCTTGATCGATAATGGTTGCATAAATCGTATGATCAAGGACAATGAATTTTTCAGATTTAAAGCCAACCAAGATCTCTAAAGTTTGAATAGGCAACGATGATTATATTTCGGTAAAGAAAAGCAGACTATTGCAATTAGTAGCTACTCATGTACAAAGATAATTTTTTATATCCCTTTTGTACCTAAAATTTAACAAAATTTGTTGAGTATAGTGATGAATATAGTGATGATGGAGCATTAGAGGAATACTAGGTTGATAGCAATGGTATCAGATGGTGTGGTTAACATAGGTGTTGTTGAAGGAATAGACTGTTGGTCTAGGCGTGTGATGTTCATGATGACATTGAGGATTGAGGATCGATGATCGAGAATGGAATATTGAGGCTC
This sequence comes from Vigna umbellata, assembly GCF_029865625.1. Classification (NCBI taxonomy): domain Eukaryota; kingdom Viridiplantae; phylum Streptophyta; class Magnoliopsida; order Fabales; family Fabaceae; genus Vigna; species Vigna umbellata. Next base: position 4,237,642 of record NC_142175.1, read on the forward strand.
AAGAAGCGAGTAATCAAATATGATTGATTTGTTGTGTTTAGAGAACTAGGAATCATGTTGTTATTACTTATATGTATGTGGTGTTTGATTATAGTTGATATAATCAGTAGGTATGCATCTTGTTGTGTGTTTGATTATGGTTGATATAATAAGTATGTATGTATCTTGTTGTGTATTTGATTATGGTTGATATAATCAGAATGTATGTATCTTGTTATTATGATTGTGTTATCGGTAGCTTACCCTATACGTGTTTGTGTTTGTGTTTGTGATGAATATTATCGGCCATGATCGTATAATGTGTTATACATGAGCAAATGATATTGTAGATGCTTCAGAAGAATGATAGATACGTGAGGTGATGGGGACAAATTTGAGTTTTCTTTAAAAGTTCTTTTGGTTTTAGACTTTTAAGACAACGTAGTTTGAAGTTAATTCTATTCATTGGTTATTTAAATTATTTTCGAATAATGTAGTTTGAATCTTGCTTTTGGAATAAATGCACTTTAATTTATTTTTCGCAAGTTTTAAATATTGAGGTTTTTGAAAAAGAAAACATGTTTCCATGCTAAAAGAATGTTTTTAAATATTCAGTTTTTGTAAACCCATGACATCCTAGAAATCAGGGTGTTACAATTTGTACTCATCGAAAGACGAAAAGAAAAATATTTCATGAAGGAACCATTAGGAATATGTTCAAAATAGTAGGATATGTTCTCAAGTTCTCTAATTAAAATATCTATTCTTGAAAATCGTAAAAACACTGAAGCTTAATGTCTTACATAAAAAGGAGTGTTGTAAGTGAAAGAATCTTATAAAGAATATCGTCTAATAAAAAGCGTGCCAAAATATACATCTAAAACAAATTTTCATAAATAGTGTAATGTCTCACGGTCTATTATCAATATGTTACACATCGTCTAACATTTCTTGAATGATGCATTAATTGTTGATAAACATTCAAAACATTTAATATCATTAAATGCATGTACGATAAAATGTTATTTTGCTTGTATACTTTGTCCTTGTTATCTGTGCATAACAAAAATACTAAAGGATTAATCAGAACATTTGCACACGTTGGATAAAGACGTTGAGAGAAGTAAAGAACATTCTAAGAATAACTCTCTTGAAGACTTCTGCTGTAACGAATCGTACAAGCTTTTATTCAATGAAAACCTTTAATAAAGCACTGTACCTCTAAGGAAAAGACTAAAGTTTATATTATCTTCTAAAAGTAACTTAACATCTAATTGTCATCTCTTCAGATAGCCTATATAAAGAAGATAAATTGAAGATAAGAGAATTACTGCTATTGAAAAAGATGTAAAGGAGTGATTGAAGCAGAAGTATAGAAGAGGTGAAAGACGAAGGAAGAAAAGAGGAGAAAAAAAAGAGAGAGAAAATACTTAAAGGAGATCATAATATTTCAACTCTATTCTATCTAAACTCTTGTATTGTTTGTTGAATTCACTTCTAGTCACATCAAAGCGAACAACACCTAAGTTTCCCCACTAATGTAGTAAAGGAGAAACCTCGGGATCAATCCAAGGACTTGGTTCTTATTAAGTTTCGAAATCTAGAGTAAAATCCTAATATTTACTAACTAAAACAAGGTGGGGATTAAGAAAAAAACGAAATTAAAAAGGAAAGAAAACTAAATAATACATAACTAAAACTAATTCTAAATTATGCATGATAACTAATATGTAATAATGCATGAAAGCCAATCACGAATCTGATTTATGCTCAAGAAAATGCATTTGAAGGAATGAAAATGTAGAATTACTATTTCGGTTTGATGTATGAAATGAAGGCATGAAAATGATGTAATCTAAATGAATGAAAATTTCGGAATGAACGAGTGAATGACATATATTTGTATGTATCAGTTTATCAAAAGTGAAATGTAATGCAATGTAACTGTAAGAATTCCGAAACAAAGTTGGAATGACAATGTGTTTTTGGTTTCTTGAATGCTCATGTAAAGAATATATGACACCTAAACTAAAATAATGCACAAATGCAATTAAAAGAACCTAGCCTAATGAACATTGTTATTCATAAAAGTGACTAACACCTATAAATGCTATAACTAAACTGTGCAAGAGGAACCAATATTGAACCTAGATATGGATACAGATGAAACCTAGATGTCAAATGTATGAAACCTAGATGTCAAATGCATGAAACATAGAAATGAGCCAATGAATCCTAATTATATGCATGTTCTTGAAATTTAAAATTTAGTGCAAGGAATGGTATCACGTAATCAAAACCAAGTAAAAGGAAATATGGAAAACACAATCTAAAATAAGACTATTCTAAGATCAACAAAAATACCAAAAAAAAAAATGAAAGAACAAACTAAGAAAATTAGGCAGAAGTAAAAGTCAGACTTAAATGTGAAAATGGTTGAGAAAATAGTCTCAATTATTCTTTAGAAAGACATCCGATAAAAGATGAAGCTCACTTTGGGGTCTTTTAATTCATATTTCATGGTTATTACAATATATAATCAGATTTAGCAAGAACAAAATTAGAGAACTAAATTGAATCTACAAGACATTATAAAACTAAAAAAAAACAACTAAACTCGAGAGAATCAGAACCTACCATTTACAATTTGCAACCAAAGTAAAAACATCATCTACCTAGACTAATTTCAACCAAATCAACAAAAAACAAGTAGAGATTGAATGTGCAAATCAAAATACAAGGTAGAATAAGAAAAGCAAACAAATTGGAAAGAATCATTGCAAGAATCTTAAAAAGAAATGTACATAAATCCCAAATTGGAATCATAATCCCATATCAAAGTGCATAATTAAAGAATACAAGTGCTAAAAATTTTAATTCATATACAAGAAAACAATTGACAAGAACAATAAAATGGAAACACAAAATTTCATTAAGAATTTGAGAATGAAATTACAAAATAATGGAATCACCAAACACTCACACTTTGTCACCTTCACGAACACCTCAGTGAAATTCCAGCGAAGGAAAAATGAGTTCTATCTAGTCTATCAAAGCTCATAAAACCTAACTATCAAAAATTGAGAAAACTAAATCGAAAGGAACTGAATTGATACCATGTTATGAAAGTCTAACTCATCCCGATAGTGGACACAAATTGTTTTTACAAAGATTGAAGAAACACCACTTGATTAAACTTTTTCCTTATGGTGACTAATGTTATCCTCTTAGTGCCTTGATATTATAAGATGTTCTCTCCTTTCATGTTTGATTGCTGAGTCTGTCTATCAAAATACTCTAATACTTAGGTCAACAAAGATTGTTAGTGACATAATAGATGCACAATAAAGGTGAAAAATACATATACAATAACTTCAATTTATTAATAATATTTTAATGAGTATTCTATATGGACAATTCTATTTAACTAATCTCACTAGCATTTAATTTAACAAATAGAATTTAACAATTCTATTTAACTAATCTCACTAGCATTTAATTTAACAAATCAATAAAGATTGTTGATGAAATAATAGGTACATACATTAAAGTGTATATATATGAGAACTTAAATTTATTAATAATATTTTAGTGAGTATTTTACGTGGATGATTTTATGATTTGTTATTAATCCAAAGTGATGTTGTTCTTGGTGATCCATATCTCCTTTATAGGTTTAATCATTCGGTAGGTCTCATTTGTGGGTGGAAATCTCAAATTGGTTCTCTTCTTTTCTAGCATCTCAATTGAGTCTTTATTTTGCAAAAATTGCAACAATTAGACCCCTGCTGTTAAATTGGACCTAACCGCGTTAATTTATGGTTGACGTGACATGCTGATATTTATTTTTAAATGACGTGGAATGACTTATTTGATGTATGTGATTCTGATGTGTCTTTTGATTTTTTTTTTAAATAAAAGAAATTGGTAAAAATGAATTAAACATTAAACTGCATAGTTTGTTCAAATTAGGGATTAGGAAAAAGGAAGTTTGATTTTAGGGTTCATACAAATTGGGAATTAATTTTAGAAATTGTTCTCATTAATGCTTCTGCCTTGGACTCAACTTCTGATGTTGGTTCAGATAAGTTCATCTTTTTATTTTCTTCTTCAGAGGAAGATGATATAGGAATTATATCTAAAATCATAATACAAGGTTGAAGGAATTAACACATACAACAAAAGAAATTAACACATACAACAAAACTTTAACATCTGGAACTGCCTCTGAAATTATTTTCTTAAAGAAGATATAAGTAAAGACACTTTTTGCCCTGGCCACCATATGCACTGTCGTAGTGTTACACTTTTTTCCCTGGCCATCATATTTGCCGGACCACCATCGCTGCAACCTCCACGCGAAACAAGTTCGCGCGTCGCTACCATCTTCGCGCATCATCTTCCTCGCGCTTCCAAACCCTCAAGCCACCGCCACCTTGAATCATGTCGCGCTTTCTTGTGTTGACCACTACCTTCAACGCATCATCTTCTTTGCACAAATAACCACCACACAAGTCTCCATTAGCGCAACCTAAATCGCGAGCACCATCGCGGCACTTCAACCTCCATGAAGCACCACCATACCTAATCATAGAAAACCCAAATCAATTTCATCAGAAGCATATCGTGCCTTACACCTGCAAATCAAACACAGAGGAGCTCTAATCCAGAAAAATTCCCAATTCGAAAAACTCTTTCAAACCCTAAATCGCATTCGAGCTCTCCATGGCCACAAATCGCTTCTAAATCGTGATGCCGCACGACCACATTCCTCGCGTTCAAACCGCAATCGCAACCCTCAATTTTCCCTTTCAAACAATAATCACAACCTGTAGAGAAAGAGAATCCCAAATAAGAAGCAGGAAAAACCCCTAAATTCACGCAAAACAGAAACCCTAAACTTGCGAAATCCATTATCACAATCTCCTTCACCAAAATAAAACCAAATTTCTTCATCAAAAATAAAACCAAAATGAACCCTAAAACCAAATTTCTAATTTCTCTTGATTTCCAAGTCTGTGTAATTAACTTTTTCCAATTTTTTTAATTTTAGAAAAACAAAATTCCATGTCAGACTTTCCTATTAGTAAATAATATGAGCACGTCATTTAAAAATGAATATCAGTATGCCACGTCAACCATAAATTAACGCGGTTAGGTCCAATTTAACAACAGGGGTCTAATTGTTACAATTTTCATAAAATAAGAACCCAATTCAGATGCCGAAAAAGAAGATGACTAATTTGAAATTCTCACCCAAAATGGGACCTACCGAATGATTAAACTCTCCTTTATATCAAATGGATAATCCCAAGTTTGATATTCATATTAAGACCATTTTAATTTTATCAGTACATTTTTATTATAGTAAAATTATTAATTAAAATAATAATAACGTAGAAAATAAATATATATTTAATTTTGACTTATATTACTTCAAACAATATCAGTTTTCAAATATATTTTTTTTTCCTTTTTCTCTCTTTAGTATGTATTATCTAGTGCTGTTAAAACGAATTAAAACTCGTGTGTCAACTCAACCCACTAGGAGTTCGAGCCGGGTTGAGTTGAAAAAAAAATTGAAATTTTGATACGAGTCAATTTTGAACCTGTCTCACTCAGACGGAATCCATGTTGGGTTGACTCACGAAGTCACTTAATTTTTCTAATAAATATTTTTTGTTAGATTAACGATTTTACAAAATATTAAAATGAAGACTCATAAAATTATTTTTGTATGGAATACTTAGACAAGATAAAGAAATCCACAAATCTATACTTAATAACTCAAGATCAATATTTATGTAAAAACAAATTTGAATAGTTATGAAATCATTAAAAATTTTGTGGGTGAAATTTTTTGATATGTTTATATAAATAAAATCTTTTGTTTAATTGATCATAGAAAAGATCTTTTTTCTTTATTTAGCTTTGAATAATCAAATATAAATTTTTTTGAACTAATAATCGAATTAAAATAACTCATTACATAAGTAATCCGTAATGGAATGAGCCAAATAAGAACGAATATCTTAATATTCCAAAGAAAGCATAGGTGCAAGAAAAACACGAAGTCATCTACTAAATTGGTATCGATTGTTTTTCACGGCATCAACTTTCGGTTGGATTTGGTGAAAAGTCCAAAAGACTGATTAGACATCTGCACCTTATGTAAGGTTTTTGTTTTCATTTTCGATTCTAATTTCCCTTTTTGACTAAATATAGCGAGGAAGAAAAAAAGAAGCAAAAAATAGGTTTATTTTAATAATAATGAGTATCAACAAATTCTACATCCACCTATGGCTTACATGTGATTAACAAATTTGTAAATATAATTAATTGGATTTTATAGATATAACATAAAAATAAATTAGCATATATAGTGAATATGTTGTTACAAAATTATTTAAATATTTACCTTTTCCTTCTTTGATTCTAAAAAAAAGAACTCCTTATTTTTCATCCTTTTACAGTTAGAAAACATTATTTTTAATTTATAATATTATATTACACTAATTGATTACTTATGTCTATATTTAATGTTTAATATTAGGCAATGATACTAAGTAATTATGTAAATGTTGTAATGATACTTTCAAAATTACATATATTATTATAATATAATGTAAACATGTATCATTTAAAAAATACGCTTAAAATATATAAAATAAGTGTTATTAATCTATTTTATAATGAATATTATAAATAGAGATAGTGATTTAAATTTTTGAAAAGATGAAAACTTAAACTGACATTTTTACATGTACTATAATCATATCGGAATATAAAAGACTATTAGTTTAAATTTTATTAAAAGATTAAATATGTTTTATTCTAAATTGTAATTTTAATTATGTGAATTTAATTTTCTTAAACTAATTTTATTAAATTTATTTAAGATTTCAAATGTATTTTTTAATTAATGTGAAAGCAAAATTGTGTCTTAAACAACTTAAACACTATTATAAAACAAATTTAAAATATTAAATAAAAATAAAATTTGGTTAAGAAAATTAAATTAATATATTTTTAAAATTAAGAGACTAAATAAAATAAAATCTCAAAAAATAATTAATTTAAACTGGAAATAAAGAATATAAATATATTTAATTCTTTATTAAAATGACGAATAAAGAAATGTGTAAAAAACGGTGATTTCCGTTCTGTTGATTGGCACATATATCTCTAATCATACATATAAAAATAATTAAAAAAATCTTACAAGTGATTAATAAATGAATGAATAATATAATTATTTAATTATGGCAAAGTTAGGCAAAGTTAGGCAAAGTTAGATTTGTCAGACACGTAATATCAGAAAGTAATTGCAATATTCAATAGTAGTTAAAGTATTATTCAAAACTAGTTAAAAATTCAACTCCTTGAGAATTACACAATCAAATTAATTTTTTCCAAAGTTAACCATATTATCATACATAGTTAATAACGTAAACACTTGGTAAGCATTTTGGGTGGGATGATAATTATTAAATGTCAATACTGAAAACTACTTTTAACCCTACACCTACATTATTCTTTAATTATTAATAATATTTAAAATAAAAAATATAAATGACTCATATTAAAATTATCTACACACAAGATATAAAAAAAAATGAGAGTTTAAATATATGAGTCAACTCATGGATTGGAAAGGATTTAGATTTTTATATATGAATGAAATTGAACATAAATAATTTAACTCATGAGTTGAAGTTATGAAAGTTGATAATTTAAATTTTAAAATATTAAAATATTGTTTAATAATTTTTATATTTGGAAATTTAATTTATTTATTTATCAAATAATATAAATTAATATTTTAATTTTAATTTATTATCTTTATAATTATTTTATAACAATGTTTAATAAAATGAGCGAGTACATTAATTATATTATTATAATCAATCAAATGACATAAAATAAATTGAAATAATAATAAATCTCTAAATTAATCCACTTATTTAACTTGTTAAGTAAGATAGATAAAATATAATTGTAAAAATATTACTTACCTAAAAATAAGTTAAATTAAATTAACTTAATTTTAGTTCAACCTATAATAAGTTGATTCCTATTAATCGAATTGAAGTACTCTGACATTAACACTTACATCATCATAATATCCAATAAATCATTTATTACTTTTATGTAATCACTGTTATTATTAAAATTATAATGACACGAAGTATATTTTATTGGTAAAAAATTAGAAAGTTATTTTTATCTGCAGCAAGTTTGATTTGAAATTATTTTAAATTAAATAGAATTAATTACATAATTGTTTGTTTTATTTAAAGTATTAGCCAATGGGAAAAGAGCCTAATTGCTTTTAAAGGAAGCAGGAATAAATGATTAAAAATATGGTTAATCTTTCAAACTAAGTGCTTGATTAAGTTTGTGTTAGATGAAATTGATGGATTCATAATTCACCTACTCCAAGTGGGTAATCTAAGAATCAGTTTCTATCTATGAGATGAGAGAGAGAGAGGGAAAAATTACACTGAACAGGACAACAGAATGGTTTGTATGAAATGGATGGATCAAGAAGGAAGATGGTAAATTTGATAGCTTAGAGTGGAAAGTGAATGAGATCAACACAACATCCATCATTCTTTGATTTCTTTATTGTTTTTTTTTTTCTGTTGTATTGTGTTGGGGATTGGGGGTGGAGTTGGAAGTAGTGGAGCACTGTTCTGTGAGAGTGAAAAGCAAAGAATGGCACTTCACTTTTAGGCTGTAATCTGAGACATCCAGCCCCAGCTTCTAATTTCCATCATCCTTACAAAACAGATAATTTTGGGTCCACTCTAACAATACAATTCAAAAAAGTGAGTACTAAGGTGAAAATTGAATAAAATTATAAAAGTTAGACATAGTTGATGTTCACTGCTTTTTCTTTTCAGTGGATCATCTCAAAGCTCTTTTCTTTTTTGGTCACAGATCCCTTGCTGGGTTCAAGTTTCTCACTTTGGCTTCTCCCCAAAATGGGTTCCTCAGATCGATTGTTCAATCGGCAAAGAACTCTCCATGAGATCCTTGGTGGGGGTCAAGGTATGAAATTTTCGTTTCTGATTAGTTTTTATTCAATGTCTTTATTGGTGATTTGCGTTGATCAGTGTTTTTTGTTTATGTTCATTTTGGTTCTATTTGATTCAACAGTGGCATAGATTTATGGGCTGTGCTTTGTTTTCATTTTTTGTTTGCTTTTGGTACCAATGTGAAAAGGGTCAGGACCAGAAGAACAGAATGAGTTCATAATTGATCATGATCTTTGAATCTTTGCTGAATCAATGCCATTGTTCAATGCAGTTGCAGATTTAATACTGTGGAGACGGAAGAACCAAACGATGGGGATATTGTTGGTGACACTAGCTGTTTGGGTTGTGTTTGAAAGATCTGGTTATACTCTTCTGTCTCTTGTTTCCAATGTTTTCCTCCTCCTCATTGTCATTCTTTTCCTTTGGGCCAAGTCAGCTGCGATTCTCAACAGGTAACAGTTCTGCAAATTATCCTTCTGAATGTTCTTCACTTGGATCTTCTTGTGTGTGCTTTTCTAAACTCTGAAATGTGATAGAATGTAAAAGCATGTTGTAGATCATTGATTGCTCAAATTATGATTATTTGTTCTAATCTGGAATTGTTTCTTCAAAGTATTGTTTATAATGTATATGATTCAAGGCATTTGAAAGACAAATGCTGGTATGGTTTACTTGTTGAAATGGTATAACATGTATGCTGTAACTGAGCTGCTGTAGTTAAGAAATATAAAAAATTGTTTGAAAACTAAATGCTGTCTGTAATATGGTGATGTATGTTTGTCTGTGCAGAACACTTTTGTACTCGTAGTGTTCAAAGGGTCACATTTTATCTGCAGTTTTGATTATGATTGTGCCTATTGAAAACCATTTTTAATTTTCATTAATCATCATTGTGTTTTTGGCGTCAGATCAAGTCAAAAGGAAATTCATGACTCATTCAAATTGAAACATTTTTCATATTCAAAACGTGGATCTGATACTTCAAAAACTAAATCAAACATGTCATTTTTCACGAGTCTAGTCCAGATTCTCTGCTAGTTTTTTTGTGTTGTTCTTGTACTAGTTTCCAAAATACACTGATGTTAGTATTTCAAAACATTAAAATAAGTGTACATCGGTATGTTTTAAAGTGCATGGCAAAGAGACAAGACTACAAACTCAGCAGAGAATCCACATTCCATTTAATTTGCGTTTTTCAGAAGTGATTAATTGCACATGGTGTTAGACAGAAGGTATATAAGCAGGTTAATCTGTACTTTTTCTTTTGACAGACCTGCACCACCTCTACCACAGTTGCATCTGTCAGAGGAAATAGCAAACGAAGTGACAGCTTTTATCCGCACAAGAGTTAATGATTTGTTATCAGTTTCTCAAGATATTGCCCTTGGTAAAGACTCAAAGCTGTTCTTGAAAGTAGCTGCATACCTCTGGCTAATTTCCATTATTGGTGGCTTCACCGATTTCCTTACCCTGGCATATACCAGTAAGTTTCTGAGCATCATGTGATCAAAAGATAGATTCAACTCACTATTGATTGATCTCCAGTTTTTGAAAATTAAGTAGTAAGTGAATGGAAAATGACTTTGTTGTTGTTGTGGTTTGGTTGTGGCAGGTCTTTTTATTGTTCTTACAGCACCAGCAATCTATGAAAGATACGAAGAATACATAGACATGTATATTTTGAAGGGTTACAGAAAACTGTGCTTTTTACATGTGAAAATAAATGAGAAATACGTCAGAAGAGTCCACAACTGGATTCTGGAGAAGAAAAAGCTGAGCTGAGTTTGTTTTCTCACAGGTTTTTTGTTCATTTCTTTTGTCACTCTTCTACAACATTTCTTACAGGGACACTGGTGAGATTGTAATTGTGAGTTTGAGGGACAATAGTGATCATCTCTCCCCAAAATGAGAGTCTTCTTCCTTTTGCATTTTCCATCTTCAATGATGGATCTTTTTTTGGTACATAATGAAGAACCTCTTAAGTTGGACTTGTTCATGTAGTCCACTGAGTATTTAAGATTTCTTCTTAGGATAACAGAGATAACATATAGGTGCTGCTATCAATTATTCCTAAGATAAAATGTGTTTTTAGCAAGTATTTGCACATGTAATATAGCTACAACTATCATTGCACTTATTTGCAGATTTTTGCCACATTCGCTCAACAATTTAGCACATCAAGTAAGATTTTTCCAATTCTTTAAAAGTTTCCCATGGAACTAAAGTACGAATTCATATCTAATGATATTCATAATTTTTTTATACTCATTTGATATGCTTAGCCTTTTTTTTTACAAATAGAAAAGTTTATTTTTTATGAGATTTTATCCTTATAATGTTTTCAAATAAATATAATATCTTTCAAAGTATCATTATTCTTTTGCCAATTAATGAGTTAGTATAACATTCTAATTTTCATAGTATTTCATTATTATTGGAATTCATTACATCTTTAATAATACAAAACACTTAACTCAAACAAAGTATATAAGATGTTGTTACAATTATAACTTATAATAGCAATATATATATATATATATATATATATATATATATATATATATATATATATATATATATATAATATCCTGATTACTAAGAAAGATTACATTGAATTAAGAGTAGTGTAATATGTATTTACAAAAATCAAGGAAAATGCAACAAAATTTTTTACTATATACTTCAATTCCATCTTCTTGTAGCACTTGCTCACTAGAGACATAATCTTTTGCTCCCGTTATTAAAGTGATCACTATAGAAAAGAAGAAACAAATAGGCAAACAAACACAAAGAAGAAAATGGTAAGATAAAGTACAAAAAACAATCATATATCATGTTTATAGAAGTAGGCGTATAACACAAATAAATCAATACATCTTAAGACATATAATCATTTCCTCTAGACTTGACTATTTGGATACATGTATTGATATTGAAGTCTAGGGGCTTTACACTTGGAGGTGGTGCAATAACAACAACAACTCATTCACACAAACTACCATATTATGAGGTTAATTCGTCAAACATCTATGACTAATAAATGACTATTAGACTAACGACCTCATGTTACTCTCAACGACATAAATATCATCCACTTCTATCAATACATACACTATAAACAACAAACAAAGTCCAACAACTCCATAATTTTTAAAACAAATACTCCACAATCAAATCTACAACAAACAAAGTCCAACAACAAACAAAGTCCAATAAAAAAATAATGATTTAACATATCAATGAAACAATAAAATATTATATTTACAAAAATAAACATTACAAACTTACAAGTTTGGTTGGTGATAGGCTATCGTTGAAGCTATCAAATTAATACTACTTTTTAAGGCAACTTCAGTATTGCCAAGTAGTATTCAAGAAAGTAGATAGGGCTAAAGTAACACTAAGTCGTCTCCCAACGAACACGGAATTGCTTTTGAATATCTGACTCTTATGAATGCTATGCAATGCTTATGGATAAAAGTAATGTTTGGAGAATGTTTAAAGAACAAATAAGAAACTTAAAAACAATTACGATGAAATAGGCTAATTCCACTGCTTTTCCAAGGTAGATTCGTCATCGGTTATTCACGGATAATTGTTCAATTGATTATTGTTTAAGTTTCAAATTAATTAAAGTACATTCTTAATTAATTTGAGGGCGATCATGCATTTAACCAAAGTAAATTCTCAATCAAATTCAAAACCTTTCTAGATTATTCACAATAAATTCAACCAAAGTACATTCTCAATCAAATTCTATTGTGTTTAATCATGTCTATTCTTAAATCTCCTAACCAAATTAAAAGTTAATCAATCAAAGTAAATTCTCAATTGATTATAGTTGAAATTATTACTAATCAATCAAAGTACATTCTCAATTGATAGTAAAAATCATTTAATCATATGAAAGTTCCTAAATTAAATCAAAGTAGATTCTCAATTTAAACCTAGAAACCCTAAAACTCATATAATCAATATGCATGTAGATTCAAACACATTATGATGCAAAAATCTTTGCTTTTAACAAGATAGAGAGATGAAAGACATAGAGAGAACAACTTAAATCAATAACCAAAGTAAACAATTGCATTAACTAAACATAACCTCAGAATCCATCATGGAATTACAGCAGAATAGCCCTAGATGCTTAGCTCTCCATGAATGGAGTTGAATACAAGATGAAAGAAAAGTGAGAGGAGTATGAGAGAATGAATGAATTAAGCGAAGTCCCCCTTGGGTCTCTTTATATAGGGCTTGATTGGGCTTGCACTCTTAATATTCAGTTGACATAATCTTTTATCTTATATCTTCCAAATAACTAAAAGATTTGAATAATTATAACATTATTTGAAAGATTTTCTGTTGATATTCTCTAATTAAATTAATTTAACAACTGAATTTTATCTTTTAACTTTCCTAACTTTTCAAAATTGCACAAATGCCCTGAAATTTCCCCTATCTGCACTTTAGCCCCTTCTGAATTTCTGAAATTGCAGGAAAGCCTCTCAGTTGACCAGACTTTGAGCAGAGAAGGCTTGTTGACCAGCTTTGACTAGAGGAGGACGCACCAATGAGGTGGTGCCACGTGTCAGAACTCTCCCCATCCAATTAGGGTTTCAGAACATTGGGGAAGGGAAATTCCTGCGCCGCTTGCTGTTGGAGAAGAATGGTGTTTCTCTTCTCCTTTCCGAATTTGTTCGAGCTTGCCCTGTGCGTCTGGTTTTCTGAGTTTTTCTTTTTGCAGGTGCGAGATGTTGGAGGTGTGCCTTGATTCTGATGGTGGAAACTGGGCTCGATGGAGACGCGAAGTCGATGATGATAACGAAGGCAGTGGAGGCGCGGTTTCTCGGTGGTTGCCATGGAGGTTCACGGCGAAGGCTGACGCGTGTTGATGGTGGTCGTGCGGTGTGGCAGCGGGAAGAACTCACAGAGGCGCGATGACGATGAATGTTGCGGCGGCTTCGAACCCTTGCGCGAAGGAGAAGGAAGGTGGCGGTGATCTTGCGGCGTGATGGTGATGATTTCAGAGGAGGAGGAGTGCAGTGCTCCGGCGATGGTGGATGAAGAACTCGCCGTTAATGGCGCGATGAAGGTTGGTGGCGGAGCGGAACTCGCGATGAAGGAGGAGGAGTGCCACGGTTTCATGGCGGCGTGGTTTCACGGTGGCGGCACAACATGGTGGTGACGAGCGTGGCCTTCCAGCGAGAAAGGAGGGAGAAGAAGTTGGCCGGCGATGAGGATGGTACGGCGGAAGCGGAACGACAGCTTACATCATTGGAGGCTAGGGTTTCTGTGGAGAAGGTGGAAGATGATGCTCATGGGTTAGGGCTGAGGTGGCATGTTCTGACTGGTTCACTAGTGAGTGCAAGGATCAGTGATGTGGCATCATCTGAGTGGTTCAATATGTTAGTGTTGGACTACCACGTGGCATGATCTGGTGAAGTTTGGCTTAGGAGGGGTATGGGTAGGGAAATTTAGGAGGTGTAGTAGAAAGGGCTTAGTGTTTGGGCTTGGTTGTTGGCCTGTTTCAGAAATAGGAGTGTATGTAGGAATTTTAGGAGGTGCAAGGGTAAAGTCTGTCAGTTTGGCCCATTTGTATATTATTTTCCGAATAAAATCTGATTTTGGGCCTTGAATTTCCATTTGGACCAATAAAACTTATATTCTCAACTGTACAAATAAACATTAAAACATCCAAGAATAATTTATGCGCTAAAACTCACTTTTAATGTTTCTTTATTTCCCAAACCCAACAATTCCAATCATCACAAATTCATTTAAAATCAACCATTTAAACATAATTATCCCATCAAAAATTTAAATCTTAAAGCATAAATGTGGGCATAAATATGCACTCATTAGTTGGCTTGGAGTCTGCAAGTGTTGTGCCTCCAACGACGATTTGTTTTCTTTGGAACCATTCAATAAATATCCCAAAAACAATGCAAGATTTTGTGCCTGAAAAACAACATAGTCCTCTTCACTATCCAAACTACTAAACAAATTTATAATTACAAAGTAGACATCAATTACTACACATACAATAACATTGTCAGTCTTTTTTCGTTCTTTTCTTTTGTGCCCAAAAGAGTCATGTGCAAACATTTGTAGTGATGAAATCTTCACAACGTAGCACCACCCATGACCGTCATGGATAATTGGGACAAACAACTACAAAAAATAAAATGTGTCAAGAAATGTACAAAAAAGCATCAACATAGTCTCAAAGTACATTGTATGAAATCTGATTACACCAACAAATTCAGCATTAAAAATGTCATCAAATCGAATGATATCGTACTGTAAGTAGTTAGAGTACTCATTCAATGTACAAACTTTGCGATTAATCTTTTTTTTTCTTAAGTCAATTAAAACATGGGTCTGCAAGAAAATCACATAGTTAACTTTCATTTCTCATGTCAATACAATATTTACAACATAAAATGACTACTATTTTAACCAACCGCATATAACGGACTAAAACATATTCTTTTCACTACTCCAATACTCCTTTCAAATAACATGAACACGATTGTGGCAAACAAAATCCCCTACAAAACCAACAATTTCTTAATAAAACATAATTCAACCAACATATAAACTATAACAACAATAACCATACTAAATTTCATTATTACTATGTTGCCAAGCTGCTTCCTAGGTCCAAAAGAATAAAACTCCTGGGTGCAAAATGTTTGACCACAAATTTCAGAAACAACCCTTCGAACAAAAAAATTCTTCAAAAAATAACAATTATAAAATTCATTACCTCCAAGGAGGGTTAAACGGAATAACCAAGCTGTACAACTTTTTTGGATTCACATTCAAAAAATGAACATCCTCATTTGGGTGTTGTCGTGCCAGGATGCCTACAAGAGGTGCAACATCCAAAACGTCCTCAACATCCTCCTTCTCTTCCTCCAAACAACCACCCGCATCAGTATAGCTGACTGTTTCCAAACATTGGGCTTCCTCATCTGCTCCATCGTCAACATGACCACCATCTGCTTTACCATCATCAGCTTCACTATCATCAGGTTCACCATCAACATCAACACCACATGTACCACCCTCTTCAAAAAAAGAAGGACACCCTCTTTCTTCCTTGCCATCACCTACCATAGTAGCTAAAGTTCTAAACTCTTTATTCATTTTAACCATTTTTCTTTGGTTGTCTTCAATTCTCTTCATCACTACTTTTTCCCAACCTATCCCAAACTCATGTACACCATCTTCTAGTATTGGCCCTTCATCCAAATGAAGGGTTGCACGAATGATTGGGTTCCCACGCAAAAACCACTCCCAACATATCTATAAACATCCAAATATAACTAATCATTCTAAAACACAAAACACAAAATACAATTTATGTAATACACATCAAATAAATGTACACAAAAATAACAACTTACTAACATCCTTCTTCTGAAACAAGTCTTCTATTTTCTTTGACCTCAACTTAAGCGAAGGCCAATTTATTATTTTCGGGAACACAATGGGATGTGGACCGTCTGCTAAACCCAAACGTTCAACGACCAAAAGCTAGAAAACATAAATTAACCAAAACGATAATCATATAATAAACAAATTCCATCCACATTAAAAGTAAACAAAATTAAAATTTGTTACCTACAACACTACAACATTGCCACTAAGTCCTAGGGAGTCCTTTATGTCATGTTGCATTGTCATCATTGATGCCTTTCGTAAACTATTTATCACAAATGTGTGAATAGCTTTTTGCCTAATTATATTGATACAAATTATCAATGTTATCTAATATTGTAAAAGGCATGTTACTAACTGCCTTTGATCTTCTAGGAAAGTAGAAAACAATAAAATAAAGTAAAATATACAAACAACACACACAATCAACATCCATGTCATTATTTTCTATTAACAATTTTATCCTACTTATAACATCTTTTAGAGTGAATGACTTTGAAGAAAATTGTTGACAAACAAGAACACCAAAGTTATCATCAAAATTGACATCTAAACCACCAACACCCAACCCTAGACCCATGCAAACATCGCCAACTGTAAATGGTACCATTCTTTGCTTCAAAACAAAACATTCATTGCAGCCAACCCAACGTGTAACCATTTCCTTCAACAGCGGAGTGCATAAGTCAATTGGGTTGTTTATATAAAGACACCACTTGAATGGAATCTCCCCGATACGTGTCCTATCAATTTGTTGTAGTATACCATTAATGTCGACTATTAGTTTTGTGTCGGACCATGCCCGCAATCGCAACAATTCGTTTTCAATATAAAAACCATCAAAAAACTCTTTTCAAACAAACAAATAAATTTTCAAAACATTAAATATACTTACATTATTATAACCTTCTTTTTTTTTGTGCAATCCGTCACTGCCAGTCCAACAAAAATACAAAAACAATGTAAAATTAACCCAAAAACAACTCAAAAAAACAAAAATAGTACAAAAACCATGGTATCAATAGCCCAACAAAAACCATAAAAAAAAATTCATACTTTCCGCCCAAAAACGACATCAACCACTAAATCTTCTACACAACTTCAACCCACACTAAACCATACCTTGAAAAACACCGAAAAAGCACAACAACACAAAAATGCCCTAACAAATTTAAACAAACTAAACCAACCTTTAATGAACAAATACAGTACAACCACCCTTTAATGAACACCAACGCCTCTCGGTGGGTGGCACAGAGCAAGATGTGTGGGTGGGTAAACGTCGACGACAACACAAAAGGCAGACAAAGGACCGCGACGCTCCACAGAACACGAACTGGGTGGGTCGGTACACGTAAACGACAATAGCTCAAAACATGCCAATGTGGGTGGGTATGCGTCGACGACAACACTCCAGCGGACAAAGCACCGCCTCGCTCCAAGGAAGACAAACTGGGTGGGTGGGTAGACGTAAACGGCGGTAGCTCAAAACGCGCCAATGGGTGGTTGGGTGGGAGGAAGAGGGACTCTCTCTTGGGTTTGCGCTTTCTCTCTAACCTTGGGTTCTCTCTCAAAGCTTCCTCAAATTCAAAATCTGAATAGTGAAAATGAACTCCCAAACCTTGAAATCCTGCCCCCAATTCTGTTTTCACGTCATTCTCAATTTTAAAAATTGTTTTCCACGTGCACCACTAAAATTTTGACACGTAACCCATGTCAAAATATTGTCAAATGCTATTGTCAAAGTATCCTTATCCTAAAATTAATTTGGCTTTTTCTTTCTTCCATATTTTTCAAAATCATCATTTTGTAAAATTGATTTTCACATGTTTCTTTTAAACGTATTTTGAAATAATTAGTTTGAAATTAAATATTCATTAAAATAAAATCAATTTGTAATATATATAATATAAGAGTGAGTGTAAATTTCATTTTATAATTCTTTTAGGTGGATTAGATTTCAAGTTCAGTTCTTTTAGTTAAATCTATTGTTTACATGTTAAATTATAGGTTAAAACCTTCGTATATTTATACTGAAATCTCAATTCGATTCTTAAATTTTAAACATTGGTTTGTTTTCTTAAATGTATAACAAATATCACCGAATTGTAAAATTTGTCTAAATGATTAACGGTGATGCATGGTTGATACGATGATATGAATTATTTTATTAATATAATATTCATTATATGCAAAACTTGGTCAACAAAAGAATAAGGAATTTAAAGACTAATAAAGCTAAGGATTTGGTAACATTCTGAAAGGAGAAAGGAAGAAGATTTTCTTCGTCGATGATTGAAAATTGTTAACAATCGAGGTGAATTTGATTTCGTAGGTGATCGACATTTATATATAATTTAGAGAATTTGGCAGATGAAATGGTAGTATTTTAGTTTAGGATTTATTACCTTTTTGGTTATATGTAATTTAGGGAATTTCTAAAGGGAGGTTGTCAACTAAGAACAGTTGCAGGTAACATATATGCATCAAGAGGCAATGGATCATATCCAAACCAATATGTGTATCTAGGGCCAAGACCATCCAATAACTTGTCTACGTTCAAGTTCATAATTGACTTCGTGAAGATAATCTCTTTCTTTCTGGTTATTTATAAATTCTAAATATGTCAATGGTTCACTTGTCCCAGAAATAGAAGAAATGTTGGGAGAATTCCTTACAGAATTATAAGGTTTTGGCAAAAGCTTAGAAGAGTTCTCGCTTTTCTTATCCATTTGTGTTGTTTTGTTGTAGATGAGGAACATCATAGCTCACACCCTTGTATGAGGAAACAAAATTGCTAGACCTCCAAATTACAAGAAAGAAAAAAAGCAAAGGGTGTGGTTTTCAGTAACCATGAACAACAGTGGCTTCTGGGAATGGATTTAGTGTCAAAAGTGATTTTCGAGACTGACTGCCGTAATGGTAGTGCAAGCGGTCGTTCACTCGTGGAACTCCTTTCTCTTCACGGATTCAAGCGCTACGTCTAGCCTCCACCACTGGCACCTTTGTGATGCTATAATTACACGTAACGTCACCTAAAATGCATTACTAAAAAAGTGACACGTAATTGATTAAATATTACAGTTTACCAACTTTTCACGCCATTTTAGTAAAATTAACAGAAATAATTTATTTGTTAAATATTAAAAAAACTAGAGGTTAATAAAAGTTATGAGGAATAAATAATAGACATCATTATCTCTCTATATCTATTGTTTCTGAAAAGAATTTTAAAAAACAAGAGATAAAGATAAACTACGTTATCATCATAAAAAGAAGCCATAAAAAAGGTCAAAGAAGAAACGGAAAAAAACGTATTTCTTTTTAACTCAAAATAATAATGAACCTAAATAAGTTCTTGAACCATTCTAATAATATATTTTATGATAATAATATATCCTGAATTTTTATATGAAATTGAGTAGTTTTATTGAATTGAGCTTGTGTAACATCCCAAAAATAATAAACCATACATTAGAAATAATTACAATTAGTAATATATCAGTTCAGTCTTACACTAATAAAACGTTTAAACCGAACGGAGTTAAGTACAGAGTTAATTACAATTTCATAGAAATAAGAAAAAGTCAGATCGAACGGTTTTACAAAACAATCACCGAACGATCAAAACAAAACATCTAACATCTAAATTAACCGAGCGACCTAAGGTTCGGCCTTAACTTCAACGTCCACCAGATTCTCTTCTTCAATCACTTCTTCCAACAATGCGTCTCCTTCTGCTCACATCCACACGGATGATCATTGCAATTGACAAGACGGACGTACATGGACGAGACAACACAAGAAAACAACAGGGTAAGCTTATGTAATTTAATTCATACATCAACATATAAAGTAAACATTTCAATACTCAAGAAACATTTCAACATAAGTATCATTGCAACGCCTATCACTAGACTGACCGTCTGGACTATATGATCTGTGTAGCTACAAGCGTTCTTGCACCCGGGTGATGTAGTAACTGGGATACACTCAACAGCTGCCACCCGATGTTAGCCCTATCCAAAGTACCCCTAAGGACTAGGACCTCCTGCCGTTCCCACACATGACCTACCCTCCTCTACGTGAGGATGAGTACTCATGGAACATCAGGATGAACTGCCAGCATTAACATAACCACAATCATACTTTACCAATTCCAATATTCAATACATGAGTCGTTCCTCCCCGGAACGCTCGTTCAAAATCCACAACCGTTTAATCATCTCATATACTATTCATCCTTTATAATCTTTCACTTTATTATCACTTTCATCATCAGTTACAAGGACATTAAATAACGAACGTTCAACCCTCTTCAGAACGAGGACAAACGATAAGAACGAGACCGATGATCCTCCCGTTCAGAACATAATAAGACTAAGAGAGTTACTTTTGGATTTAAGAAATGAGCCGAGTAAAATAGTGAAATATGTGACGAACGATATTTACCACGTGAGTCAGTTAAATGAACTGACTCTCTTGAGTTCAAACCAATACTTAAGGAATAATTCAAGTATGGAGGCCTTAGGCCGGATCCAATGCAAGAAGAATAATCAAGATGTTAAGGACTATATTTAGAATAGTTCACATACGGAAAGCCAATGCCAGTAAATGACCGAACATGGAAAAAGAAATATTACTGAAGTTGGACGAACGCTATTTTATCAAGATTGATTATACATTAGTACGAGCGCTTGGTGTAAGACCGAACACTACTCAGTACGAGCGCTAGGTGTAAGACCGAACACTTACTTAGTACGAGCGCTAGGTGTAAGACCGAGCACTACTAATCTTAAAGTACTAGGGTATATATATGTATTACTTTATTTCGAATATCCGGATACAACTATGCTGGGCCGAACGCTCCAACCTAGTGTTTCCCATGAGGACACTTGTTCTCGAATAGAATTCTCTCCAAATGAAAGAATTCCATTTTAAAACAGTTTACTAGAAAAACTGAACGGTAGGGGACCGTTCGATGACGAATGTACATTATCATAGTGAGAATTTCATATTCAGATTTTCATTTATTTCCAACTCAAGTTTCAACACATCAGTTTATAACCTTATAACTTCACATCAAATATCAATTTACATACTTTATAGAATCCATATTAAAATTCATACTCCAAAATGATTACTCATATTCACATTCATATACTTCATACATATCGACCATCATCATAAATATCAACCAGCATGCATCATATTCATTCATTCAACCAACGGAGGTTCATACACAACAACTACATACAGATTAAATTAAATAAGCTTCCCTTACCTCTAGTGTAAACGGACGTCCTACTGACTGAAGTTGGTTTGCCAAAGAACTAAGATTCCTTCTACTCTTAACGCTCAACTGCTCTACGAACCAGAATCAAATAATGAACCAACAATGATTCAGAACTAAAACTAAGGAATCATGAAACCAGAACTTGGTTTTCATGTGGACAAGAACGACGATTAAGGAGGAGAAAACTTACCAGTTTCATAACTCAGAAATGATCGGTTCAAAATGAAGCTTGGGTCGCCGGGAACACTTCTACGGTTTCTGAATGATGATCGGAGAAGAGAAAAGGTTAGTTTTCTTAGAGAGAAGTTAGAGTTTCTAGTGAGAAGGAGGAGAAGAT
The DNA here is from genome assembly GCF_029865625.1 of Vigna umbellata. Classification (NCBI taxonomy): domain Eukaryota; kingdom Viridiplantae; phylum Streptophyta; class Magnoliopsida; order Fabales; family Fabaceae; genus Vigna; species Vigna umbellata. The sequence goes on from NC_142175.1 coordinate 4,259,741, forward strand.
GGAAAGTTCAGAGTTCTGGGGAAGAAGGTGCATGCAGAGTGAGTGAAACGGGTTTTTCAGAAAATCAGGTTTTGTTTCTCTCCTTAAAACGAACGTCAGCTCACTCATTGACACCTGCCTTTCACTATCTGATTTTCGAATCTTCGTTGCTTGACACCTGGCTTCCGTGCAGAGGTTTTGGGTGCGTTTTAATAAGATAAGACAGGTGGGGTTTTCCGAGGTCTGACAGTTTGAAACTATTAGTTTTGCAGAATTTATTATTCTCCACAAATAATGTTTTTTTAAACCTTAATTTAAAATTATAGAATTTAGAGATTTTATTTATGGAATTTAATTGATTTCGCTGCACAACGTGAATTGAAATCTGTAACGTTTTAATATAGCATGTAAGGATGCGTTGAATACCCGCTGCTGGGCATTGAAGTTTAATAGGAAGCATTGAATTGAAAGCCTATTCAGTGTAACATTAATGGCCGTTAATCAAAATCGAATTCCACGTGAACAGGAAAGCCGCTGTTATGTTTACATTAGATTGAAAAGTTTTCAAAGTTGGAATGCTTTGAATTTGAAAAAGCATCACATTCCCTGACTAATATGGTGTTTACTTTATGAATTATGTAATTGCTATTCAATTAAGTTGAATTTCGCGTGTGTTGCAATTCTAATTGAAATTGAATTGAAAGGTGAATTCAATATATAAAAGCTTTGAATTGAGAACAATTGTGTAATTCTAATTAAGTTTCAAGGTTAAGGATAACCCCCAAACCCTTACTCACCTCTCTCATTCCTCTCAACCCTTTCTCTTTCATCTTTCTAACTCCAATCTTTTCTCTGTGTCATCCCTACTGTAGCCCCAATTGAAAAAATCAGAAACACTTGCCGTTAAACAATCTTACAAAAAAATGATTTTATAGTGAGTTTTCATCTTATAATTTTTGTCTTATATAATTTTATCCAATTTTCACAAGCATAAAGGAATTGGTAATTGACCTTGAAAAAATCAGAAATACTCGCTCTTAAACAATTTCTTACAAAAAATGATTTTAACAATTTCTTACAAAAAAATGATTTTATAATGAGTTTTTATTTTATAATTTTTGTCTTATATAATTTTATCTAATTTTCAGAAGCATAATGACATTAAAGGAATTGGTAATTGGCTTGGAAAAAATCAAAAACACTCGTTGTTAAACAATTTCTTACAAAAAATGACTTTATAATGAGTTTTCATTTTATAATTTGTCGTATATAATTTTATCTAATTTTCACAAGCATAATGACATCCGAAAGAATTGGTAATTGGCCTGAAGGGTTTTTTTAGAGATGATGATTCAACATATGCAGATGATGAAATTAGAGAGGTTAGTGAAAATGGTGAAATTGAAGAGATCTTGAATGAACCTTTGCCTGAAGGTGAATATGTCAATGACTCAACTCTTTACGAAGGCAAATTTTTAAAGGCAAGTGTTTCTGATTTTTTTCAATTGGGGCTACAGTAGGGATGACAGAGAAAATGTTGGAGTGAGAGAGATGAAAGAGAAAGGATTGAGAGGAATGAGAGAGGTGAGTAAGGGTTTGGGGTTTTTTTTTTTAAGTTTTGAGAATGAAAATTATTAAAATACCCTTAACCTTAAAACTTAGAATCCATGATATATAAGGGTATTTTTGTCTACTAAAATCCGGTACACATTGCTAAAATGTACCAACTGAAAAACAAGCGTACGCGCTAACAAACCCATATATATATATATATATATATATATATATATATATATATATATATATATATATATATATATATATATATATATATGGTATATAGATAGAGTTTAGCATTCGTATTCGTTCGGTTTATTCGTTTAAGCATATTATTTGGTCAATGGTTTGGACAAATAAATAGATTAATAAGTTAATAAATAACATATTAACTAAAGATATTGATTACAAAATAAGGAAGTTGTTTGACCTGTACTAGTTTAAGTCCATGAAATAACTTAATTATAAATAGAAGGCTAAGCGGTCAAGATAAGCATGTTGAACTAATTTTGAGTACTTACTCTCTATTGAATATTATCACTATTATCACGCAAAGTCACTGACTTAAGCGTCTGAGTTTCTTTTGTAGGTACCTTCCTACTCGGCTCAGACTAGAAGAATTTGAGGTATGAGGTTTAAAGGTTAGAGAATAAGAAAGGTGACAACAGAAAGGTGTGTCTCTCGACCTTCCTCAATTGTACACAGAAACATTTTGGCGCCCACCATGGGGCCGGGCGACATCCCTACGAAACCACAAGGAACCAGACGCATGCTCGGTCTCAAGATCGCGACTTCGGATCAATACCAGGTCTTGCATCAAAAGACAAAAATTCCATAATACTTTTTAAAGGCACGTCTTTTGTTTTGAAAACTTTTAGGTAACCATCAGAGGTTTACAAGGCAAAAGCTTAAATGCCTCCACAAAAAAGAAGATTATAAAATATTGAAGCGTTTACTTTATTTTGTTTAGCACATATTTTTATAAGTAAAAATATCTTGCACAAGAAGGTTCAGTTCCTTCTCGTTCTGTCAATTGGACCACCTATGTTCAACCATGTCAGGAAGGTTCAGTCCCTTCTGTCAACACCCAATTTCGTCCGGGTAAGTAAATAAATAAAAATAGAGTATAAGAGAATAATAATTAATGGTGGGTAAGAAAAAAAGGAAAAAAGAAAATAATAAAATAAATTTCCTTAATGCAGGACACATCACTAGAAAATATTTTTGAAATATTAGTTTGATATAGTAATAATTTGAATCAACATTATGCCAATAATTATAAGTAGTAATTAAAATAATATATTAATATAATTTGCTACGTCAGTTGCTTTTAAAGAGGAAAATATGATTTAAAAATGGACAAATTTTCTGACAATAGTTATAATCAATGTCTTGAATATTATTTGATTTCTTTTTCTTGGAACAAGACATTTTATTTCCTTATTTTGTCAACTGTCAATTAATTTACAATCAAGGCAAGATTACCATAATATTACAATGTGTGTATATAAATACACACCTTGTCATAGAAAAAGGGGACGAAAAAGAAGAAAAAGACGGAGAGACACACTCTGAAATAATAGAGATAGAAAAAGTACGGGAGAGCATAGAGAAAAGTAAGTTCTCACGCTAAAGGGACTCTGCCAACAGAAACTATCAAGGAAGAACTAGGGGAGTTTTGAAAGCTGAAAAGGTATGTCATCTATGTACCATTCTTTTTCTCTTTTCGTTGAAGGTCTTTCTAAAGATATTATTTTTTTTACTACACACCAATAATGTTTTTCATAAAAAAATATTTTCTCTCGTTTCTTTTGGTATTGGTTATATCTCCCGCATCACATGATATTTATTTTATTTAAAAATAAATAATAAATAAACAAGTTCAAAATAAATAAAAAAATATTTCTTATCACGTATTTTCCTATAAAAAAAATAATAATAAGTCATAAAATAAATTCTATAAGTACTCGTCGGCCTATGGCCGGTTTCATTCTTTTTTTCCCCACCATTTTCAAAATAAAAGAATTTCTTCAAAATAAAAAAAAACGATGTCAATCCTAATCGAGTTCACTTTTCAAAAATCTAAAATAATCCATAATAATTTTCAAACAAACTCACAAACCTTTTTCTAAATAAAGAACTACGTGATCCCTGATTGTCCATCATAAATGGATATACGTAAGAGCAAGGTCAATCCTTGTCGTGTGCATAAAACAAAAAAATAATTTTTTGTTTCTTTATATTATTTTTTTAGGGAAAATTAAACATTTTGAAAAACCATGTCAACTTTATACATTTAATTAAAGGTACTGCCTTTGAGCATGCGCGATAGGGTGCTAACACCTTCCTTACGCGTAACCGATTCCCGAACCTAAAATCTAGTTTTCGTAGACCATGTCTTATTTTATGGTTTTCCATAGTTTTTCCATAATAAATTATGGTGGTGACTCCCAAAATCTTTCCTTAAATTCGTTTGTTTTTCGGTTCGCCGTCCCGTTGTGATCCCGATTGTGATACCTTCCTGCTCTATCAATTGGAACACCTACGTTCAACTTTGTTAGAACATTGACTATAAGTATTTACCTTATTTTTGTGAGTGAAAATATCTTGCATAGGAAGGTTCAGTCCCTTCCCGCTCGGTCATTTGGAACACCTATGTTCAGCCTTGTCAGGTTTCACTGGCTTGGCTCTCGTGCAAACATCAACTCGGCACCTCTACCCTTGTTCAACATATTCTGAGCGGTGCCTATTTATATTATCACAGTCAATGTCCTCATCTATTTTATAGGTCACAAGGCAGTAAAACACCTATAGCTCATCCATGACACATCCTAATATGGTTTCCTCATTTTTGGCCTTCAAACGTTCAACCGAAGACCGAACGGTCTCGCCTATCCGACCATCCGGCTTGATAACCTAAACTATTTTAGTATTAATTTGATTGGCTACATTTTTCTGACCATTCGAATTCGAATTGCTATTTTCTCTTCAGTACAACTGATAGGGCCCTCCGTACAAACCACTTGATCAATCGAGAGCTTACTGCTCGGTGATGAACGTTCTCCGTGAACTCTCACTAGAGTCTCTTCGACCAAACAGTCTTGCTTGTTTGGCCGTCCGACATTGTGGCCTAAGTCATTTTGATATTAATGGTCTAACCTCATAAATGTGTTGGTTTAATTGGCTATACTCTTTCTGACAAGTTCAAATTCGAGTTGCTATATTTCTTCAGTGCAGATGACAGGATCCTGCACACAAATCACAAGGTCAATCGGGAGCTTATCGTTCGGGCAGTCCACAAAACCCAGGGAACGTTCTCTAGGAACTCCTGGTCAAACCGAGAGGTGATAAAAGTTCTCAATAAACTATCACTCTCGTTCGCTACGGAACGTTTTCTGTGAACTCCTATGCAAAAACCAAGAAATGAGGAACGTTCTCAATGAATTGTCACTCTCGTCCGCTAGGGTACGTTCTCCGTGAACTCCTAGGCCAAAACTGAGAAGTGAGGAACGTTCTCAATGAACTGTCACTCTCGTCCGCTAGGGTACATTCTCCGTGAACTCCTTGGCCGAAATCGAGAACTGAGGAACATTCTCAATGAACAGTCACTCTCGTCTGCTAGGGTACGTTCTCCGTGAACTCTTAGACCAAAACCGAGAAGTGATGAACGTTCTCAATGAACTATCATTCTCATCCGCTAGGATACGTTCTCCATGAACTCCTAGGCCAAAATCGAGAAGTGAGGGACGTTCTCAATGAACTATCACTCTCGACCGCTAAGGAACGTTCTCCATGAACTCCTAAGCCAAAACTGCGTTCTCAGCGAACTCTCACTCTCGTCAAATAAGTCTAGGGAACATTTTTAATGAACTCCTAGCTTAAACCAAGCGACAAGTAAATAATAAACATTTCAACTACACTCTGATATTCATAGCTAGCTTGGTTAGTATATTTAAGTAATCTGTAGGAAACTTCTTGCGAGCAACATTCTTAACAATAAAATGTTGCATATTTATAACAAGTAATTCAAGCAGTGAAGGTTGTTCAATAAACACCTAACTCAGACATATAGTAAAAATAACATAGGAAAGTACTGAAATATTAAGCAGGCATATATGTCAGATTTACAATCACAAATCCTCCAACCAGAGATTAATATTTTCTTCGATGGAAGGGTTCGTGGCTTCATCTTGGCCTTCAGTCTCGTTAGCCACCTCTTCTTCGTTGTCTATAGGCGCTTCTTCTTTTTGAACTTGTCCCTCAGTAGCGACATCTTCCATGAATTCTTCAGCTGGAACTTCAGCTTCAAATTCTTCATTGGGTATGTCCTTCATCCCATCAAAACCAGCTTCGACAATGGACACATTTAGAAGGTGGGGGATCTCCCACTATGCGATCGGCATCAACCAGTAATTGGGCAGACTATGTTTGTCTTGTGACATTGTGAATAAGCAGCAATTGCTTCTTCCAATTTCAGCTTTAAGGCTGCATTTTCATTTTGAGACCCATTTAGTTGAGCCCTTAATTTACTCCTATACTACGCATATGCTAGATTCCAATTCGCCAAGGCCATTCTGCAAGATAACTCAAGAACCGAGTCGGCTAGTTGTTGATTAGATATATGCTCAACTACATTTTTCTCGTCTTTGGCCAAGTTAAAGTCTATCTTATGGTCTAAGAAGAAGGCAAAGCTCTAAATACCACTAGGGAGAAAAAGTGGTTACGGTACCGAGCCTTAATATTTATGCCTATTATTTGTCCTATAGTTAACCTTGGCTTAGACCGGATGGTTAACTCGGACTTGGAGGCATATGTATTGTATGTAGGATAGAGCGAACCGTTAGCATTCGTAGCCTTTCGGTCTACTACTTAGGTCTAAAATCAAGCAGATTAAACGTTGGGTCATTGCTTAAGTTATTGATGTTGTGCCATAATTGGGCTAGCGTTCAAGATATTGTTATTGGGCCAATGGTTTAGGCAAATAAACAGATTAATAAGTTAATAACATATTGATTAAAGATATTGATTAAAGATATTGATTAAAGATATTGATAACTGATTGTAGGATAAAGAAATTGTTTATGAGTAATAAAACCGAATTTAAAGGTAAGTTCGTTTTATTGGACCTATGCCAGTTTAGGATCCATGAAATAACTTATAAATAAAAGGCTAAGCCACCAAGGTAAGCATGTTGAACTAATTCTGAGTACTCACTCTCTATTGAATATTATCACTATTATCACGAACTTGAGCGTCAGAGTGCCTTTTGCAGGTACCCTCCCACTCGACTTGGACTAGAAGAATTTGAGGTATGAGGTTTAGAGGCCAGAGAATAAGGAAGGCGACAACAGAAAGGTGTGTCTCTCAACCCTCCTCAATTATATACATAAACAATATATATATATATATATATATATATGGTATTGAAACATTATTTTAACTTAGGAAGTTAATTGTATGGTAAATTTGTAATAACAAAAGTGATCAAATTTATGCTTTAATTAATTTTAAAGTAAAGTTGAATTTAGGGCAATTACTCATAAAATAAAGAAAGTCAAATTATAGATATACATAAATTGTTTATGGGTTTATTGTAATTTTTTTATAAAATATTTATGGATTACTAAGGATAATCATTACTTATTGTTATTAAAGTAATTCATGTATCTTAAGTTAAGAGAGGTGAATTGAATTTTAAAAGCTTTTTAAATCTTTAAAGAATGTTTAATCTTTAAATCACTAGTCAAAGGTGTTTGAATTAATCAAAGTAAAGAAATTTAAAAGAAAGACTAAAACACACAAAGATTTATATTGGTTCAGCTCTTACAAGAAGTCTACATCAAGTCTTCCCTCAACAACCTTAGTTGGGAGGTAATTCACTAATCAAGATTTGAGTTCAAGAATACAACGATACACTCAATTGATATCATCACAACACTCAAATCCAATACAAATAATACAAGAGAGCATTGCACTCACTCTCTCTAACCTGGCCTACCTAGCACAGGTATCAAATCAAATACAATGTATAAGAACCTGAAAGATTTACACTCAAATAGTGCAGATAGATCAGAACAAGTAATCTCCTTTGAGTCTTGATGGATTTCTTGTTTTCTTCTTCACCAATGTAGCTTGAAATCTCCAAGACCTCTTCTTGGACGTGTTTGTACTCAAACTCAATGAAAATGTCAATAATAACAAATGAATTAGTTATTGAGTAAGGTTTCAAATCTGATTTATATAGAAAATCAAATTATGTTGCATTTAATCAATTAGATTAATATCTTAATCGATTATGCATTTGTTTTTGTTTTAATCGATTATGTCACTTATATAATTGATTAAAATGAGAGTCATACCTTATAATGCTTCTATTAACTAACCTAACAAATTAGGTTGTTAGCATAATGGATTAGACCAATGTTTGTGTTTTAATCGATTATGTAACTAATATAATCGATTAAAATGACATTATGCCTTGTTTTTCTTCTTTTAACATTATCTAACAGATTAGGCTATCAACATAATGGATTATGCCTAAGTTTTTGTTTTAATCGATTATGCTACTTATGTAATCGATTATAGCAGACAATTTTGTCCTATTTTTGCTTTCTATGAGTTCTAGCTTCTTTTAATAAATTAGATTACTTTTGTAATCGATTAATACTACCATAACTAGATAATCTTAAATTGTTTAAGCCTATTTCATTCAACAACTCATGATCTACACATCTAACACAAATTTGTTATTATTTTAAACATTTGTTTACCAATTGTATTGTGCAAGAATGATTAGAATAGTTTCTACTCATTTGTTATTGTTTTAAACATTTTGGGTCATCTACATTGAGTTGGCGCTGAAGAAATTTGAATTGGGATGCGTTAACTTGGGTTGGGATTATTAGAACATTGTCATTTTGGCCTAAGTAGTTGTTGCCTTAGGGGGTATAGCTCGAGTGTGTCTCATTTCAGAGAAGCAAAAGAACCCACATGCTAGGGTTTTCGTGAGAGATCGAGAGAGAAAGAAAGCCATGACTATGCTTATGCTACTCACCCAGAAGAAGTTGATGCTGGTTGTTAGAAAAGTGATGCCTTATATCTCAAGCCAAGAGGGGGGTGAATTGGATTTTGCTTTAAAAATTAATATTTTCAAAAGTGATCCCCTCTCAACTCACTCTCATACCCACTAAATATTAGTTATAGCAATACAAGATGTGAACACCCTCACAATCTTACAAACCAAAGAACACTCACAACTCTCTTTACACCTTGAGAGTAATCACAACTCTCAATGAGAACAATCACATTTCTCTCCCTCTGGCACAACAACACAGAAACACAATCCACAGATTGAAAATGATGATAATGATCTTCACAACAACACTCGAGTAGTGCAGATATGATCAGAACGCTTTAAGCTCACTTTCTTGATAGAATCTTGATGTATAAACCAAAATTTGATCCATGATTCTTCAAGATTGTTCTTGGACGCTCTTGTAATCAAAACTCAATCAAAATGTTAGTTATGAAATTGAATGTTCAAAAGATTAATTTGAAACAGTGCGCAAGATAGTTATTTATAGGATTTTTGAATCCTGACGTATTTTAATCGATTATGTAATTAATGTAATCTGTTAAGCTTGTCCTACTGCTTTAATAGATTTGCTTCTGTTTAGATTTAACAGATTATACAACACATGCAGTCAATTACACAATTCATACAAGCCAACAATAAATTCATATGACAATTATAAACAGTTAAGGCTTTAATGAAATTGATTTTGACAAGAGAAACATATTTAACCGATTATGAAACTTATGTAATAGGTTATGTTCAACACTTAAGCAAATTTTCAAATAAATTTCTATTCCAAACATATCAATGCAATTATCAAACACATATTGGCATAACAACTTGTTTTAATCGATTATACAACTAATGTAATCGATTACTACACAGTTGTTTTCCCCTATTAAGCATATCATTGTTCTGAAGAAGTATAACAGATTAGATACATTGTTGAATCGATTATTTACTCCAAAAATGAAATACACAATTTTTTTTAAAGCATGATTCATTAACAACCAATGAATGCCTATACCAAGCATCTCAAGCATAAACATAATAAGGATAAAGCATTTGTTATGTCATTTGTTGTGCAAGAAACCATAAAACCATTTTCTTGTTCATCATAAAAAACATAGGTATATAGGGTAGATATGGCTCCCCCTATCAACATTGATCTTCTGCACATGTAGGGAGGTTGATTCGGAAAAGAGGAAGGAAATGATCCAACGACTGATGAAAACACGAGTGGTTCGTGATCAGGGGCAGAGATGAATTTCAAAGAAAAAACGATTCGTGAAGCTTCCAAAATTTGTTGTTTTAGTTCACTCCCTCTTTCCCCTCTTCCCATTTTTTTCCCATTTTTTATTTTCCTATAAAAAGGGGGTTTTGTAACATAGTATAGTGAAGAGCACAATAGATGGTGGTGGGTGACAGACACCTCATTTAGCATTTAGTTTTCAAGTTCTTGCCTTAGCTTTAGCTTTATCAGCTTTTCGTAGAGTAGAAGAATCGTTCTCTACACTGGAATTCTTGGAGAATCACGTCGGGTGACAAACTTTGGGGTTCTCTTGGATTTTTGGTATTGATACGCTATCGTTGAAGTTATCAAATTAATACTAATTTTCAAGGCAACTTCAGTATTGCCAAGTAGTATTCAAGAAAGTAGATAAGGTTAAAGTAACCCTGAGTCATCTCCCAATGAATACATTATTGCTTTCAAATATTTGACTCTTATGAATGTTATGCAATGCTCAAGAATAAACTTGAGAAACTGTGCTAATGAAGTTAATGTTTGAAGAAGGTTGAGTATCAAATAGGAAACTTAGAAACAATTATGATGAAATGGGCTAATTCCACTGCTTTTCCAAGATATATTCCTCACCGGTTATCCACAGATTATTGTTCAATTGATTATTGTTTGAGTTTCAAATTAATTAAAGTACATTCTTAATTAATTTAACGGTGATCTCACAATTAATCAAAGTAGATTATCAATCAAATGCAAAATCTTTCTTAATTATTCACAATGAATTCAATCAAAATACATTCTCAATCAAATCCTATTGTGTTTAATCATGTCTATTCTTACATCTCCTAACCAAATTAAAAGCTAATTAATGAAAGTAAACTCTCAATTAATTGTAGTTGAAATTATTACCACCAACCAAAGTACATTCTCGATTAGTAGTAAAAACTCGTTTAATGACATGAAGGTTTCTAAATTCAATCAAAGTAAATTCTCAATCAAACCTAGAAACCCTTGAAGTCATATGATAAATATGCATGTATATTCAAACACCTTATGATGCAAAAATCATTACTTTTAATATGATTGAAAGATGAAAGACATAGAAGAAGGATAACCCAAATCAATAATAAAAAGGAACAAATACATTAATTCAACTTAACCTCATAATCCATAATAGAGTACATGATGAAATAAAATGACAGGAGTGATGGATGATGGCTTCCTAGTGGAGGAGTCTAAGAGAATGAATGAGTTATGATTTCTGCCTCCCCTATGTCTCTTTATATAGGCTTGAACGAGCTTGGATTCTGAATCTTCTATTGATAAGATCTTTTATCTTTTATTTAATATCTTCCAAATATTTGATAATATATTTTCTAGATTCAAAAAGATTTGGCAAATACTATCTTTTGATATTTATTGATATAGTTAAATAAGGTAATTATTTAACAATATCAAATAAAATCTCAAGATATATTTTCTCCAAATTATCTTTTAAAATATGTAACAAATTTAAAGTTGCCCAAAATTACATTTCAACCCTTTTTATTATATTCAAAATTGCACAGAAGTCCAGAAATTTCCTCTAATTGCACTTTAGCCTTTTCTTTCTTTTTAGAATTACAATTCAAACTTTAATTCCAGCTACATCAACAAACATTAGACTATCCAAAATAATTTATGCAACTAAAATCACATTTTAAGCCTATTTAATTCCCAAACTCGATAAAGCCAATCATCACAAATCTTATTCAAATCAATCATTTAAGTAAAATTATTCCACTAAAATTTGAAATTAAATCTAAAATGTGGATATAAATATTAACTCATCAGGTATTCTGTATTTTTGCTTTCAGTTTTCAATAGAAGTTTCTTTGTTTCAATTTCAATTGTGGATTCAATTTACATTTTTGTTTGTTCTTTTAATTCCTGCATATGATTTTATGTTTTCAGCAGTTGATATTGATGTTAGTTGAACTGGAACAACATTTTAAGGATTCAATTACGCATAGTTTTAGTGTTATGATATTTTAACTTATTCTTCTTACATTTCCATTTATGATTTCAGTCTAGGATTAATGTTAACATGAATTCAGAATCTGGTTATTATTTTACTTTGGTTTTACATGAATTGTCTCTTTTCATTCTCATTGTGTGCCTATTATCTTTCCTTTACTTTTTTGGATACTGTAGTTTAGGTAATCTTTTTAGATGCTATAAAGTAAGGGAAAGTGCAGTTTTAGGGTTTTGGAATTGATTTGGAAACTTAAAGGAAATTGGGCACATCATAGATATTTGAATCAGATGCTTTAGGACCCCAAAGTGGGCCTAACTTTTCAAGATGTCTTCTCGAGACATAATATGCTTTAAGGGTTCAAATTAAACCTAATGTAAAAACTGTATTTGATCTTACTCTATTCTTTAATTTGTTCTAGTGATTAGGTTTAGACTTTCTATATATTTTTTAGTGTTACTATTTTTACCATTTGCTATAGCAACTCTCTGTCTCTTGTTTTGAATATCATTTTATAGTTTGTTCCTTTATCTTAATTGCATTGATTAATTAGGATGCTTGTTTAAGATTCTATTAGTGGTTTGAAAAAACATTATTTTCCATTAGCCTAGTTTATGTTATTAGCACTAATATACCATTTAGGATAGAAATTACACATTGCATATTTCAATTCTTTTCTTTCATTCAATCATTAGCTTTAGTAGATACATGCATTATTAGTTAGTGTTTCGGGTATGGGGTCAAGTAACTTCTAACACCTTCACAATTTCTCCTCCAAAGTCGTTTGGGACACTACATTATTATCTTTGTCTCCACTTCAACCGTCCGGAGGGGTACATGCCAAAGGTTCTCCAATGCTGAAGTCAATAAATAGTCCGTATAGTGTTCGGAACAATGGTATTAAATGCACAGTAAATGCGATCACCTACCTCTTACCTTTGACCTGTACTTATAGTTTTTTATATGGACTTGAGATTAGTGAAACCTTAGTCTTGGCCCAATCTCATCCCATTACCCCTAATTACCATTTACCTTAATATTTGTAGAGAAAGCTTATTTGTCAACTAAGGTCGTCCGACCTTGATAGGGTCATTCGGTCTTATCTAGAAACATTTATCCGTTATTTAGTTGTTCTTGATTCTCCAACACTGTCCGATCTTCTTGATATGCATTATCTTTCAATCCGTCCGGCCCTACTATACAGTTAGTTTTATACATTAGATTTCATTAAGTTTTCTTTTCCCCACCTAGCTTAGTAGATAATAATTAGGTCTTAATTCTACAATTCTAGCCTTAACAAGTACCAAGTCCACGATTAGACCCGAGGTTTTCCCTTTTTCTACATTAGTGGGGAAACTTGGGTTTTGTTGGCTTTTAATGCGACTAAAAAGTTCTTTCAACAAATGGCGTCGTTGTCAGGGACTTTGGCGACTTAAGTTTTAGAATTGTAGAGTTAGCCTTGTAGGTTTCTATTTTTCTTTTTTTTTTTGTGTTTAACATTAGTTTTTGAAAATTTTTAAATATGTAAATAGTGGTTCTTCTCCTTGTTATGCTTCTATGTGTTTGGTATAATCTCTGCTTGAAGTATAGTCTAGGTTCAAAACAGGTTTTCCACCAGACTTGAGGAGATGGCTAATTTTCGAGACTGGCTATACAAACTAATAAAGAGAATGCCTAAGTTTCATGGGCTAGCACATGAAGACCCACACAAGCAAATCAAGGAGTTTAGCTGGGTGTGCTCCTCCATGAAGCCGACCAAAATTATAGAGGAAACAGTGAAAATGAAGGCATTTTCAATGTCTCTACAAGGCACAACGAGAGATTGGTTTGTCTACTAGCAACAACCTTTTGATAGTTGGCCAGAGACGCAACAAAAATTTCTGAATAGATTCTTTCCATCTGTCAAAGCAGCCATCATCAGAAGGGAAATTACTTCCATTGTGCAGTTTCAAGAGGAGAGTCTGGATGAATACTAAGAAAGATTCAGCAACATATGCACAACCTGCGCAACCCACAAGATTTTAGAGCCCAGGCTTCTAGTATACTTTTATGAGGGCCTACTTTACAAAGACAAAGTGTTGGTTGACGTAGCAGTTGAAGGCTCTCTGCTGGACAAGACCCCAATTGAGGCAAGAAAGTTGACGTGCAAGCTAATAGGAAATGACCCTAATGAAGTAGTTTATGAATGGAGAACGCATGTTCATTTTGAACATAGTATTCCTATAGAATTCTCTAAGGTTCAAATAGGTTTTAATGCTTTTCATCTATTGAAAATTGAATCCATTGAACCCATCATGGACACTGCTATTGATATACATGTTCATTCTCATTATCTTGATTCAACATTTTCTATAGATTACTTTGACATCCCTATTGTTGTTCACAATTTATACCCTGATCTTGACAATATTTACTGTTTCGGTTGTTTGGGGACTAAGTTACCAAAGGCCTCCACAAATTGTCTTCTTGTCCACTTGCCGTCCGAAGGAAACCTGTCAAAGATTCTCCGATGCCAAAGTCAGTACGGAAATTGTTGGCGATTTCGATGAAACAGTAATAAATGTGCAGTGAATGGAACCTAGCTACCACTCACCTCTCACCTGTATTTATAGTTTTTTGCTATGGGCTTGGAATTAGTGAAAGTTAATCACGACCCAACTCTAGTCCAATAGCTCTAATCCTGATTTACCTTAATCCTTTACCTTAACCACTTGGCTTATAGGTCGTCCGGTATTGAACGGTCGGTCAGATGATAGCGTGTGAAGTAAATTTCTACGCGAACGGCCACCCTCCCATACGGTCAAGGATAAGATGGGAGAAACGCTGGTTGAGTCTCGAGATTGTTGCTTGGCCGATTGGTCCATACGGTACATTTTCTATGATAGCTTGAATTATGTAGTTGATGAATCTGTTGAGATTGGTGAGGTTGTTTTTAGGAACCAGTCCAAGTTGAATCTGACTTTAATCTTACCATTAGTTGAAATGTGCACTGTTGTAAAGTATTTGCATGCTTTATCTTATGTGCCTGATGTTTCTCATAACTCTAAATTGTTGGATGAAATTTTTTGTGTCCATCATGTAAATACACGTACTGATGGGTGTTCTAACTTTAGTGCATTTCTCACTAGTGATTTGCTTGATGATTTAATTGATAATATGCTAGGTGATTCTGATTTCAATCTTGATAAAGCTGCATTATTTGACGATTCGCCCATGCATGCTGACTTTGATTTTCATGTTGCAGATGATACAATTGATGCAGTTACTAATCTTGAGGAAGCTACATGCATTGAAGGCATAAAGGCAGTAGCTGCAGATGGAGTCACTGATTCTCAAAGTTGATAAAATAAATTTATCAACTTTTTCAATTCTCTTAAATAATTTCTATACAAATCTTTGAGTTAGTTTAAAAGTAATAATTTTATAAATTTAAATGTAAAATTTTAAAATAAGTTTAAAAAAATTTATAGCAATTTAAGAAAATAAATTTGAAATTTGAAAACAATTTTAAATAAAGTTCAAAATGATATATAAATATAAATAAATTTAATTTTGTTAAAAATATTTAATAAAAATATCAATTTTAATAAAAATATTTTAATAAAAATATTTGTATAACATTTACAAAAGTTAAATTTAGTTTCATTTGGAAAGAAATGATTAAAAAAATGTGACTAAATTGAAACAGAATAAAAATAAATGAATCAAATTAAACTGAGACAATGTCACATGATGCAACAATAACATATGACATTGTCACTCCATATCATATTGTCATGTATCACAATGTCAATTTTATAGGTGACATAATTTTATTTTTTTTTAAAAATTAAAAATTTTAAAAATTACAAAATGACACATAGCAATTTTTTAAGGTTGTTAGTATAGTACTAACATAAAAAAAACTAATTGTATTAAATTTTTCGAAATAAAAATCAAATTACTATGTATAAAAAGAAGACAACCTGATTTGAGATTTTTCTATTAAAAAAACAAAAAAAACATGATTTAACTTAAAATAATTAAAATTCAAACTCAATATTTTTAATTAACTGTGATATTACTTTTCTATAATTTTAATTTTTTTACTTTTATTTTCCATTTTAAAAAGCAAACAAAAAATATCTTAATGTACTGAATTTGAAAAAATAAGATCTAATGAATCTATTATTAAAAAATTATAATAGTTGAATTTTTGTGGACCCGCAAATGTTATTCACAATATCAGACCCTACTCATTTTTCACAAGTAAATTGGTGACGGAACAAGATGGAATAATTCGACTGCTGTGCCGGCCTTTATTGGTACTGGGACTTTTTGTAATTTAAGTGATTTAAACTCAGACCCGTTTATCACGGAATACAATTATTATGAATTATATACTTCATCAGATTTTGTGATCCATACAATATTTTTCACAGCTTAATCAACCAAATATGTGTTAAAATATTTACTAAGGACTTAAATAATGTGACATAACTATAATTATGTACAAGGGATATTATTTCAAAGTTATTCTGTAAAATAAAATCAATTACTTTTTTATATAAATTAAAAGGAATAAGAATAAGAATAGTTTACACGGAAGTGAAGAATGGACCATTCAATTTTAGAAGCTTTTGATTTTGATACACAAAGAGAAAATGATTCCTCTTTCTGATATCCGATGTGTCAATGTTGAGTAGACATTGATTTACAGAAATGTTTTCCATTTTTATTCATTGCTATTATTTTCAGAAAATAGTTTTTATTTCCGATCGGTTAAAATTGTCCAAAAGTTGTTTTAGCTTTTATTTTTATTTTCAATTTGAATGTCTTGCTTGGTATATCATATGTATAGATCCAAAATCAATGACCAAAATCACTCTGGGCTAAATTTATATAATTCAAATTATTTTCAAAAAATTTTAAAAATGTCTTCCGTCTCTAAATTACATATACTTATTTGATCCATGTAATTTATGAAAATTAGGTAAAACATTTTCTCATTTAAACACTATTTTCACAATATTATGTTACAAAAGGAAACAAATAGAATTTCACATTACATTATAATATAAATATTCGTAATTTTTGAAAATAATTTGAAGACGTAATCCAACCATATTTAATCTTAATAGTAAATAATAAAAACTTCACTAATCAGCAGTAATTCAAAGTTTTTATACAGCTATTAGTGGTGCTGTAATATTTTTCCTTTGCAAACAAAAAAGCAATTATCCTGCATCAGTTGGTTAAAATTTGATACTAACTATAACAATTAAAAGCCACCATTTAAGACAAATGACAGTGATCAATCAAGGGCTATATTGTGTTTAAGTTTATCAATGGATGAAATATTGGAACTGAGGCTTGAACCCCACCGAATTTGAAACAAAAAGTTATGTCATGTTCAATCATGTTCATAATAGATTAAAAGAAGATTGAAAAGAAACTTCATGAAATCCTTAAGATTATATCATAAAGAGCTAAAAGTTATCAGTATATATGAATAACATATCCTCACTTATTATCAAAAATAAAAAGAAAAATTTCTCCCTGAAAAAATGCTTTACCACATCCCTTCAGTTTGCAGAATGAAGAGAGCTTTATTTCTAAAATTTTCACTGCATTTGCATTTGTGACAAGCCCTCTCAGAAAATTGTAGGTAACTCAGCTCAAGATGACTCTAAGCTTTTGACGAAATTTTTAGTCTGTCACAGAAAAAAGATATGTGAGCAAAAGTATACACAAATTCAGCAGTTGGAACTTAGAAGATAAACTGAATCTTGGGAGTGCATGTAAGAACATGCTCAACTCAGTTAGTAACACTTCTAGAAAAGAAAATTAGGAAGAAAGTTATACCTGTTCTAAGGTTAGAAACATGATCACATTCCAAGATCCTAGCCGTCCAAAATTTGGAAGGAAACCTTTATAGAAGGCCAGTGGTCCCTGGAAAAAAACATCAGATTACATAGCCATATCAGATTTTATGAAGGATACACATGTATAATACAACTCCTTGTTTGACCATATTTAAGGCTAAAACACCAGATACTTCCCAACTATGATTATGATCTAACGAGATTTCAATTTGTGTCATGTACATGTATCCAACACAAACCCATATCCGATATTTCAGGATCTTTTACTGATACTTATCAATTCGCCATCTATTTATAAAGAATTAATATTTTTTCCATGACAATGATTTATAATATTTTTTTTTTGAGAATGTTTAATACATGTGATTTCAGTTTGAATTCAAACAATTACAATCATATATACAACGTGTATCCATGCATCATAACCCCCAAGTACTAGAGAGAAGGAGAGAGATAGAAAGGTGAAAATATTGTTACATTATAATAAAGCAAAATCAATGAGGTTTGAGAGCATATAAGCTAGTATAAGAAATGAGAATGACTTAATATATGTCAGATAAGTAGAAGTGGAAAAGTAAACTGTGGAAAGCAACTTACATCATTCTTTAATGTTTTGATAAAACAATCAAGGGTGTTCTTGTAACTAGAATCTCCCATCATTCTGGACTTAACCTGCACAAATGCCAGAATAGAATGAAAACAGGACAACAAAATTAAAACAAACAATAAACATACACATGCATGAAAGAAGCTCACTTGGTCACCTCAACAAAATTGAAAAATAAATTTTATTCACATACACCACAAATGGACCTTAAACGACCAGCTGTCAACATATTCCAAATAAGCCTTAAAAGTTTACTACTTCTACCATGTTCTAATCATCCAGGGATTCACAGTTCATCACGGTAGAACATATAATATCAAATGCAAAATTCATATAAAATTGAAATAACTACTACACAGTATAAAATGTTGATGCAATAACAAATAAAAAAAAAATCAATTACAGATATTCATTTCTAGATTCTAAAACATTACCACATCTACTGGGGAGCCAATACAGACAGCAAAAAACCCTGCCCCAAGACCAGCGAGGAGATGAGTTACAACATTATCAGTGAATCCTGGAATTTTCAAAATGGTCTGCATAAGAGAGAGAAACATAGTTATTTCCAAACTAAATGAAGAAGAAAATTTTGCTCCATAGTGCTAGCCTCCAGTCACACAGAAATTACCTGTTTCACTTGATCATAGCTGGCTAATTCCGCAGCATTGATGATACCATTTCTTGCTATATTGGGACCAAGACCAGTCCAAAGAGCCCCAACTCCTTCCTGTGTGTTATATTGATTTAGATTAGAAATAATCACAAAGTAAAATGAACCAAATGCATTTTCTCTTTGATAACTTATATGGGGAAGCACAAACCTGTCTCACAATTGTTGAATAAGCATTTAAAGATCCAGAGTAACGCCTGGGAACACCAGGAGGTAGTTTTCCTTCTGCTTGAAGTCTGACTTTCACAAGATCAGTTGGATTTGCCACTGCAATTGCCACTGCACCTGTTTCCAGGAAAATTTGTGGGAGTTCATAATTGGGTTATAGTGATGAACATTTATAATTGGGTTATAATCATGAGTATTTATACAGGAATAACACAGGTTCATACTAAAATGGTAAATCATATATAAAATAGCACTTTTACAAATTATTCCCACAATTTGCAGCATTGAGATTTACCAGTTGTGAATCCAGCAAGAATTTTCTTTGACAATGGAACATCTCCAACATGGTCCTTCCCCACATACAAAGACTTAACCTGTAAACAGCCCATGCTATTTACAACACATGATAACACAAGAAAGCATAGATATAAACTAAAACAAGCAAACAAATTTCAGTATCAGATTCAAAAACTCACAGGCTCATATAATCCAATTCTTAAACCTCCATACACACACTGACGATGTAACCCTGGCACAATCCCCTTCCAGAGTGCTGAAAGACCTTCTTCCCTTGCAATGGTACCAACTGTTCCCAGCATACCCTTATATTTAGGTAAGGAGATTACATCACCCGCTGCAGCTTGTTTTTGAAGCTGAAGCCTAACTTTGGCAGTGTCCAAGGGAATAGTACACACCTATTTCAATTACCAGAGTTTATTGACAAATATAAGCAAATAACTGCAATTAATTGAGTACTTTACAAAGCAGTGAGAGAGGAGGAAATGAACAGAATGCAAAAATCATACTAAAACATGTGTCACGTGTATATACAACAAGCCAAATCAATCTCTACTGATAGCAACTCAGGACCACAATGAACATATGTTAACAAGACTGTTGTCATGTGAACTTCAACAAATGCAAAAATATTAACATTTTGTCAGACATTCAAGACATCAAAGAGGGAACAGCTCACATTGGCTTTGATTCTTGAAAAACAAACACCTTGGAAGACATGCATTTATCATTTTGGAAGGCATGCATTTTATCATTTCACGACCCCCAAAATCCACAGGGATCACCATTGACTAACAATTCAAGCTTAATTATTTTAGATGAAAAATTCAAAAACATAATACCTTCAAATTCACATTTAACCAAAAACCAATTTCACATAATCACTATTATCCAAAAAGTATTTGTCAAACCATCACCTAATATACACTAACACTGGTAGACACAAAATTGAAAACTGAAAATTGGAACTCCAAGTTCACAAAAGCATTTACTCTATAAATTAGATGCTACCTTGATTGATAAATATCTGTAAGTATCATAAATATTCAACACAGACACTTCAAACAAATTGAAGTATCCATGCATGATAGTGTATCACCAACAATAGTTGTTACACAACAAAAGAAAAAAAAACACTCAGTAATAAGAAATCCACCAAAGTGAGGATGCAATTCAGATCCATGGCTACTACTACTGCATGCCATTAACATAAAGGTATTGTCTTTCATAAGATCATCAAACAAAAAATCCCCAGAAACAAAAAACGATAAAAGAGAAAACCCAGATAGAGTGTTGCTTATGACCTCAGCGAAACATGCAGAGAAAGCACTGCTGACAAAGGTTTTGCCGAAAGAGAGGTCGGATTTGGACTTAGAATCTGCTACCATGATGTTGTGTTTGCCTTGGGAGAGGAACCAAAGGTTGCGTATGCAAATTTGGGACCTTCCCTTTGATCCCTTTTGAAAAGACTGAGATCAAGCTCGGTTCCTCTGTATGAAAAAATGTTCTCCGATTTATTGTGTTGCAAAAGATTTTTAAGCTGCAAAATTTCTAAGTGGGAGAATGCAATGCACGTAATTCCTTCCTCTCTTCTTTAATGCTCGCAATTTGCATCCCCAATGACTGTAGGCTGAGTCAGAACAGGGTGTGGTCGAATTTTGATAAGAATGCAGTATCCATTTTGAGTTCAATTGTGTTAATTAAGGTTTTTAAATACAATTAAAATGTATACTTAGAGTAAATTTTGAGACTAAATGAGGTCCACCTTAATTTAAATATAAGTCTAAAATATAATATTTAAAAAATGAACATTAGTTTAGACATATTTTAATTTCAGTTTATAAAAAAATAGGTATTTCTCTGTAAATGAATTAACTTGTTCAAACAAATATTTATTCATTCATGTAAATGTAAATTACTTTATTTATTTTTATTTATAGCACCTTTTCAACAAATTACCTCTTTTCTTTTATAATTCTTTATTAAATCCTTCTTTAATTATGTAGAATATTAATTATTTTTCTTAAAATAACTGTAAAATTATGAAGTATTATTGATTTTTACCGTTAGTTATAGTTATTAATCTTTTTAATAACATCAGTTATTTATAATTTAAATATTTGTAACTTTTGCAGTTGCATTATAATCTACATTCAGATTGAGATTTGATCTAAGAAACATTTTTTATATTGGAATATATATATATATATATATATATATATATATATATATATATATATATATATATATATAGTGTGTATATGCGTACATAATTTTTAATGTGAAAAAAAATATTTTCTGAAAAAATATATATATTCTTGAATGAAATTTAATTTTATAAACATCTTAAAAAACTATGTAAGAAAATAATTTAATTTTTTAATTTTATTTTACATTGTTTCTAATTTTTATTATTTTACTAACTTTTTATATAATGTGATGATTATTTGTATAATAGTATAATTTATTGGGACGATGAAGTTGTGAAATCTTACAAAATTCTTTATAAAGACGGAGATGAAGGGATGTGATGCTTTGAGTCTTACTTTTTAGATGCTTTTTTCAGTAGTATTGTTGGTGATTAAAGACTACAAAATTGTTCTCTATCCTTTATTCATTTATAAAGTGAAGGTAATATAGTATTTCTACATGACAAGAGAATGGTTGTGTATTTTATCATCACTAATGGATCATAGTAATGTATTTTCATCAAATATTTTTGAAATATTAAAATAGATGTATAAAAAATTTGATGGTGTTACATACATAAAATATATTAAAATTTAAAAAATTAATTTTATCTATATATGTGAAAAAAAAATATAGGGATCTTGACCCCTCATTCTAAACAAAACTCCAACATGAAACAATTTTCATCCTTAATCTCAGATATATTTTTTAGTTGACAACATTGTTCATGATTAAAGAATGTAGAATTTCATTATTGTTCTTTTTTTGACACATTATTAAATGTTGATAATTTTACAGTATTTATACATTCTTACATTTTAATATAACACCATGTAATTTGATGAAAATTTATTAGCATATATGAATTTGTTTTATTAAACTTTTGAAAATCATAATCATCATATATATGATATTTGTTCTCAAGCTGTGACAATAGGCCTTATTTATTCCTAGACAGTGACTCAAAACCTTTACCAAGGATAATGTTTATGATTATAAAGAAGATTTTATATTAGTCTTATTAATTATTATTGATTGTGTATTCACTATATTTAAAAATTAATGTTTTTAAAGACATAACTTACTCTAATATTTTAAAAAATTTACTATAACATTTTTTTATAGTTACTAGTTTTCGTGAAATTAAATTAAAATTATACGTCTTGGAATGCTAATTTTTTTTCAGAATCAAATGGTAATGAGTCAATGAATACTAGACATGTGGTTCATGTGACACGTGTTACTTATGCTGTCATCTACTACTATTCTTTTCTACCTAACATTCTTTAAAGATTTAAATTGAGTTTATCTATGAGAAAATTTCAAAATCAAAAGAAGAATTCTGCAAAGTCAAAATTCTTACTAAATAAAAGGTTGTATTAGACCATGATAATTAATATATAATTAACCGACATACTGTAGATGATTCATTTATTACCAATCTAAAATAAATTTTTAGACATAAAAATAGTATGACTAAAATCATACATTTGTATGCTTTCTTTTAAAAGTTATTAGTAATTTTATTCGTGCAATATACGAGACTATTTATAAATTAATATTATTATTTTATTTTTAAAAGATACTTTAATTAAAAGAAAATTGTGTTTATAGTTTAGTTTAAGTTTCTACTTTTGAATTATGTGCCCTTTTAACCATTTTCAAACATGTCTTTCAATTTAGGATTAAAAGGTAAAAATTGTTTGAAATTCTCCATTTTATTCCACAAACAGTGATGGTGTTCTCATATAAAGTTTGTTAAAGTGATATCATTGTGGTCAATTAAGTATTTAAGATATTATATTTTGAAGTTCAGTAAATCTATTACAATTTTATTCTTAAGGTTTAAAAGTATATATATTAACTATTTGAACATTCTAATACTTATTTAAAAGCACCATATCACCTCTTAGTAAAAAGTTTTTTAGGTTATAAATATAGCTAAGTAATTGAATTAAGTATATTATATATTATTATGAACAATTCTAACTTATGTTTGTTTAGCTACGTTGCTATCATGTATAAAAATAGTCAAGCTTATAAATTTAAAAAAATTGTAATATGAAGCAAAACCTAGATCACTTCTCAAATGATACATATAGTTCTTTAAAGATTCATACATTAAAGTTTGAATAATTAATTAAATCAAATTCAATATATTCCTGATTTGATTTCTAAAGCTAGAAGAAGGCATAGCATTAAATAATTGATGCAAAATCAAACTTGGATTGTATGATTTTGAATTCGTGAAATGAATCTCAATAATGAGTTTTTCATAGATGAGGAAGAAATAATATAAGAAGAGAGAAGGAAATGAAAACGGAATTATGAAATTTGAAAGAAAAGGAAAGGAAATAATAATTTCTAAAACTAAAAATTAAAGAAATGAATTCCCTATATTTAATTAGAACCCATTTAGTCTATATATAAGTTCCCTTGTGAGTTATATGTATGAGTTGAATTGTTTGTCCTAATTAGATCATAAACTCAATTACAAAAGTTCATACTAAAACAAGGAAAAATAAACCATAGATTTCTATAAAATAAAATACAAAAAATCTGTCTTAACTTACAAATATAATAGAAAATAGAAAAAAAAAACTCTAAATTCAGCATTATGTTTGTTCTGAAAAAAAAATCCAATACAATTAGAATAATAAAAAATAATGTCTTTATAAAAAAATTATGATCAAAAGAGTAGAGAATTATCATATTAATTTCAAATACAAAGTTAAGGAATATGTATATTAAGTTCAATTTATTATAACTAAAAGAAAATTATTTATAAATTGAAGATTAAAAGTATCTTCATTATAAATGCATGCACAAAATAAGTGTCGTGCGTCTTTCACATATTAAAGGTAACTTATAATTCAATGAACCATACCATTGAAAGAAATGTATTTGGTAAAAGGATTTATTTACTTGAAATCATTATAAATAAAAAATAAAATTAGTTAAAGGTGAAAAATACAATTCATGTAAAATTAAAAAAAAAAATTATCAATCATATCTGCTCTATTTTATATAAAGGATACTTAAAAGGAAAATTTGTCTTTTGTAGCAAGATGTTATATCTCGACCAAATCAAATCAAGACTACATGTAAAAATTTTTAAAAATTACACTATCAAGCACATAAAAATTATTTTTCTTAAAGATTACATAGCAAATAACCATCTCCATCAAGATCAATATAAACAAGAGAACTAGAAGATGAAATATCATGAATCTTTGGTGTATACGATAATACTTTGATCGATAATCTTTATGTGTAGTCAATTTGTTGTGGGAGTGTGAGAAACATGTGTTTCATTTACTTTGTAAGGTTATCCACTTGTGAAGAAGGCACATACTTATCCTTTCACTTAAAAGTAATCTTTCTTTAATAAAATATTCTTTGTGGTGTATCCAAAAGTGACAATTAAAATAATTAAGGTCTTGACCTTAGAGGAAAATTAAAAAGGAATAAAGATGAGTGATATATGTACTTATGGTAGCTAGGAGTGCCTTGCGTACTCATTTGTATTCCACCTTTGATTAATGAAACCTATAATATTTTGACTTAAGGGAGAATTGGTTATAATCCAAAAGTTGTGGATATATTATTATAAATATGATGTGTTATTTTGTTGTGCTAGATAATATATGTTAGATTATCTAGCTAGATATGACAAAATGTCTCGAGGCTCTATTTAAATTTCCTTTTAAAATCTTCCTAATACTTTAAAAAAGTGTCTAAGTGAATTAAAAGATGAGGGTGTTTATAAATCTTTAGCCTCAACTCCTCACTAATATAGAACTTTTAGGTATATCAAAACAAACCCACAGTTAAGGATAAAGGAAAGGGAAAAAAGAGAGTTTAAAGAAGAATATTGACATGTAGTCAATCAAAAGGTTTATGAACTCTTAGAGGTTAATCTCATTACATAGATCACCTAAGTCATGTGACTTACTAATTACTCTTGGTAAAAAAGTCAAATGATAAATGAAGAATGTGAATTAGGGATGACAATAGGTTGAGTCAAGTAATTAAAATATAAATTAAGTTTTAATTTTAATTAAATTTAACCTAATAAAAACTTACATTCTTAAAGTGGATTAGATGACCTACTTCTACAGGATTCCTCTCAACGAGGGCAAATTTGACATTCAAATGACCTTATATAATGGTCAATTGATGCATATTCGAGACATTTCAGACAATGAAGGCTACGTTGAAGATGTTGGAGAGGATGTCGTTGAATATGAAGTTGTTCTCAACCCTACCGATTAAAATGAGGCCAATAACGATACTTCTGATCCTCTTACTAGAAAGCTTCAATTTCTTTTGTTATTTTTTGTTATACTTTTTGCGATTTGATTCGATGCAAACGGTAGAACTAGGTTTTTTTGTAAATCGATCGCTACTAGAATAACCTTTTGATAATGTACAACTTTTATTCAAGCAATTCTAATAGTTTTCATTTCCATACTTGTGTTTATTTTTCTAATTTTTCCCTTTTCATGATCATTTCGTTATAACCTTAGCGTAAATTATTCATAACTTAACATGTTTCATTAATAAGTGTTCAGTGAGGGTTCCTTCAGAACTTGTCCCTAATCGATCGATTTGCATAAAATCAATTTTAAATTCACTTAATGATCTTTAAACAACTTAGAGACGACCGTGTGGTAGGGGTTCAATTAGAATTCTTCCTTAATTGTTCATACGCGCTTTCTTAGATGTTCATTAGATGAACTAAACAATCTTTAATGGTGAACATTTGGTAGGAATTTAGGTAGAACTCTTCCTTAACTAATTGTTTATTATACAGTATGGGTTCAGGTAGAACTCTTCCTTAATTTTTCGCGTGTGCTCTATTGGCAAGGGTTCAGGTAGAACTTTTCCTTAACCGATGAACTACTAGGTGTGATAGGGGTTCAACGAGTGAACTCATCCTTTACTGACCGATTTGAGGAACTTCATTTGATAACCTATATCTGGTTCCTTAGGTCCTAGTAACCTCAGATCTTAACCCCTTCTCCAAAGAATCCTACAATCTGCTCGTTGTAGGGGACAATTAAATCTTTAAAGATGTTTATATTCCGAAATGTCTTCCAGTAGAGGATGTTGATCAAACTGCCTTTGGTTGACCAATACCTTGCTAACTCCATGCTTGTCCAACTCGATCGAAATGACCATGGAGTCATCTTGATCGGGATCAAGAGGTTGGAAGTCTTCGTCTATGAATGTGATTACAGGCATGCTTTGGACTTTTTCTTTCAACCAAATGGATCGTCTTGAGAGCGTGTACATGTCTTTTTCTCGCTAAATGAGACGAATCACCTCCTACAAAAATACTTCTTCTCCTTAACGTGGGACTTCCTTCCATGACCAAGCTCTCTTATGTGCTTTTCTTCTATTGTAACTACCACATGCAAGGTTTAATTAAGGCCTAAAACTAGCTTACTTATCACTATAAAATTAAAAAAAAAACAAGAAATTTTTTTATCAATACAATTAATACAAGACTAATAAGAAAAAAAAGAGTCAAATTCTAGTACTCTATTATTCAAATTAGGAGAGACTCCTTTTTTTAAGGCGTCATCTAAATCTAACTCTTAGCCATGGGCTTTGTGGTTGAATAGATTTCATCAAAACAAGTTTTTTCATGAATGATTTGTCAAGTCTTCATATGCATGAGAGACTTCTATTTATAGATGTCATAAAAGGAATTTTTTTTACCCCATATTTGTGCATTCTCCTTGGTGTCAATGTTTTTCATGATATATAACACTTTTTGTTATCATTCATTAGTGTGCTTTTTTTTGTTATTGAAAGGGTATATTATATTTAAACAATTATGCTAATCGTATTAATTGTACTAAAATGAACTATGAAAACAAGTAAAAACACAAGAAAGAAGGGTTGAATTGTGCCTTTAAAACTTTTTAACACTTTTTTGTAAATATTGTTTAACGGGAAATATTTAGACAATGATTTATTATAAACCAATTAATGATAACTATATATAATAAAATGTATAGGATGAAAATTTAAGCTTTAACTTATTTTCTTGTTTTATGAAATGTTTTCGTTAAAATTTTTCTCCCAATGTCTCTACTTAATCAGTGCATATAATAATAAGCAAATTAAACAAATTTTGTTTAGTTTGATCACACAAACTACATCTTGATCGAGTTCCACTAAGTAGACTACTATTGTGAAGTGTAATATGAGTATTCTTTAGGCTCGTAACCACTTTTGGTCAACCCCTTTGAGTATTGATTGGACTCATAACTACTTATGACTAACTCTTTGTACAAGTTACTCTTGACGTAATGAAGTACTCTTTACTAAACCATTATTGGTTCAACTAGTATTCTTTCTTAAGTCACTCTTAGCTCAACCAAATGTTCTTTCCTAAGTCATTCCAAGCTTGATATGAGTATTATAAGACTCTTAATCATTCTTGGTTGAATTTCTTCAAGTATTCTTTCCACAAGCAGTTCTTGGTTTGCTATGAGTATTCTTTCGATTTTTAACCACTTCTTATTGACTCGTTCAAGTATTATTTTCACAAGCCACTTCTTGCTTAAACAAGTATTGTTTCACAAGTCAATTTTGGTTTAAACAAATGTTATTTGAAGAGCAATCACTCTTGAATAATAACCGATTATTCTTTACCGCATAGCCATTGTTGGCTAAGATGTAGAGAATTTATGTAAAGTGATCAATGATCACTAAGTGTTTCACTAGGGAGCTTGATGATTTGAATATGTATGTAAAGTTGATGCTCTCCTCTACCTTATTGTTTGAACACAATCAATGTTCTCCTTTGAATCTTTTAATTGACTAGAGATTTAGCCAACTATTTTTCATTATATAATGTAGTTGTTCTCTTTCTTCGTCATGTTGAATGAAATTATATTGATATTTGAAGAAAGTAGTTATTTTGAAATTGTTTCTAGCTATTGAGCAACTTCAGCTCTTTTTAATGTATTTTCCTTCATTTTAAGAACTTGATGGTGATAGATGCATTTAATGCACTCTATGAAGTAATAATTTTTTTTTCTTTACACAACATCCAAATAATTGGATGTACTTATCTTCTTCTTAGGCAATGTTCATTTCCTTTATTCATCTTAAACTATATTGTCATATGTAGTAGATAGTTCTTGAGAGTTGATATTGTTTTTGTTTAAGGATTTGGTGAATAATAATAACTTTAGCTATTGTCCAAGAGACCTTCTAATGTGACTTAGAATAACCTTTTATATTCTCTTTTTTGTATGATGTTAGCTCACTTCTATGTTTGTAAATTTATGTGTTGTCAAATATAGAATAAAATATCATAGTGTTGTATCATTTGTTAAACAAAACATTTGTATTTTTCATGATTTGTTGTGCATTGAGTCACCATCCTTCAAACAAAACATAATCATGTTTCCATACTTAGCTATTTTTAGCATTTAATCAAAATCACAAAGTGTTGGATTTTTCTCTATCATGAACATACATAGCTCAAAGAGTATATGTGTGTTATGTGTTAATATCTTCTTTGAAATTGGTGAATATGCTCTTTTAAACTGGTAAATGTTATACTTGAGCGTCCAATATATTATTAAAGTCGTCAACCAGTTTGATGATAATTAATAAGACTTTTTTATATTTGTATTTACATGTAATTTAATCTTAGACTTAGATGTTTGATGGGTCTTCTCAAGATGTCCAAAAATGACAAAATTTCTATTTAGACTTGAAACAACTTAGCTTGTTTCATATAAAAAACTTATAATGACCTTTTAACACATGAATACTTGTAACAATGTTAACAACCTGTGTCTGGGACTTATGGCCTAAAACATAGAAAACAATATCACTATTAAAAAAACACATTTTTTGTCGATTTTTTTTTAAACATTTTTCACAAAAATACTTACGAACTTTATAATTTTGTAGGAAATAATTATATATGAAAGAAATATTTGTTAATTAAAACAGTTAGGAAAAAAATCTTTTCTTATAAAATTTTATAACAAATTCCATTATAAAATTTTTTAGTAATGTATCAACTCATACTCATTATACTCCTTATTGTTCTTTACATATTAATTGTTGTTTTAATTCCTGACTAACATAAACATTTAAAGATTTTTTAGTGAACTTTCATTAGATTAGATGCTCATATATCATCTTTCAAAAACCTATTTCTTAGAAATCCAATAAGGAGATATTCCACTTTATAAAACACACATCCCCTCATTTTAATCACAATAATGTGTGTTTTATAGAAAAGGTCACTTTTAAATAAATTTCCCTTTCTTTATAATTTTGACTTATAAATAATTTTAATGAGACATTAATATTATAAATATTTTTAAATCAAATTGTAATTGTTAGTTTCCCTTCAAAAATAAGTTTAATAAACATTTTTGTGATCCGAATCAATTTTTTTATAAACAATTATTATATATGTTAATTTGAATTCTAACTAGATTTTTTTTCTTCTAAAAAATGATTGTTTTTTACATTGGAAATGTTCTTTTTAAACTAAAAGATATTAATATTTTATTCTGAGGATACATTATGCATCATAACACTGATTTTTAGAATATTTTAAAGCATTTATTCTTATCTTTGTTATTCGTTAGCCAATACTCTTTATACACTTCTCTTATTCCAAAAACAATTACAGTAATTTTCTTTAAATTAACTAATAATTCTCACTGTTTAGCGAAACACTATCTTGTATTTCTAATTATTTTCAAGTAAATTACATCAATGTTTATATACGTTGCAGATGAAAATAATTTATTTATTGAAACTGAAGTTATTTTAATAAAATTATTTAAGCATATGACATCAATACAAATAGATAGAGATACACTTAAATTATGATAGCAGTTTCCACTTATTGAAATAAATAATAAATAATAATTTAATTCTTTAATAAATAATTTTTCAGTAGTCTAATAACTATTTTTTATAGAAAAATAAAAATAAATAATTATTTTTATACAGAAATTTATTTTGAATTTACATTTCTACATTTTAGTAATTATTTTTTTATTATAGTAATAGTCATATAAAAAATATGACTATATTCATTGTATTTTATTATCATAA
This sequence comes from Vigna umbellata, assembly GCF_029865625.1. NCBI lineage: Eukaryota > Viridiplantae > Streptophyta > Magnoliopsida > Fabales > Fabaceae > Vigna > Vigna umbellata. Next base: position 4,290,519 of record NC_142175.1, read on the forward strand.
AAAGATGTGTCCACACAAATGGGACTATCTTTTTACTGGTATTCATTATTATTTTTATTTGTGAGAAGCATTTTAAACTACCGTTTTTTTTGTTACAAAACTACAGAAGAAAGTATTGTTAACATTTGCCTAAAATTTAGAAAGTAGAATATAAGTATAAAACTTGCATATCATGTATGTGATTGGATACTCCCTGGCTACATTATTGGAGTTCCTTTCTAAAATGTTGTGAAAGGGAAATTGCAGTGTTTGAAGGAATAAAAACAAAACAAAGTAAAAATGTCTAACTAGGCATGAATCTCAATTCCACATAAAAATGTTTATGGGGAGTGTGACTACTCACTCCCTCAAAGCTTGCAATGAATGAAATATGGAGTGAAAAAAAGATAAAAATTGTGTTCATGTGTAATAAAATGGTTGCTGCAAGCTCATCATTATATACATAACTTCTTGGTCCTCTAGCTTGTGGTAAATCACACTCTGCTTTTAGTAATGTAGTTAAATTTTCTAACTTTTGCCATACCTCTTCTTGGTTTCACTGTACAGTATAACTCCAATGACAGTGAGTGCATACCCAAACATCCCCATCGTTGAAATGGGGTTTTTGAATATCAAAATTGAGATCACCACAGCAACTGCTCCCTTTGCATTTCCCAATACCTGGAAAGATTCAATAGTGTCATTTAGATTCACTATATGACACTGATAGAGTGGTTCATTTCCAAATACCAAGAAAACTAGAAGTTAAATTCTTGTGGTCCATTCAAATACAGAGCAATGAAACGTTTTCAGAAGGATGATCAACAAATGTCGTTGGCTTCATTTTAGAATTTAGTATGTGAAATGCAGGTAATATGTTGAAAGGAGTTCTTAATTTGTCAAGTTATTTCATTTAGAAAAATTTAGGATTGTGGCATTAGGACATACCTGAAGGGTTAGTGCACTAGTATGTTTCGTCACCAAAAAGTTAGTCAGGTTCACAAAATATGCAAGAGAAGAACTGAGAAGCAGATACCAAAAAATTCTGATATCCTTTCTGGCAAGATCTATTGTGATCCCAACCACATTTCCCTCCATAAACAATGTTGCAGGAAGTAAGACCATCACTGCTATAGGAGCCATGTAAAGCAGCAGGTTCATAGAATTCAGCTTTTCTCTGCAAATCATCAAAGTTATCTTTATGTTGGTTTACAACAGAAGTATAGAACAGTAGCAGTCCGAGCAATTCAGAACCTAGAAGTTCCTTGTATCAATCATCTTGCGAAAATAAGAAAAAAGCATATAAAATCATTACCCCTCTGAGGATAACAAAATATCCTGAAGCACTGATTTGAATGCTCTGGCAGCAGTCGATGAAATACAGATTACAAATCCAAACAGATGAAAACTTGGTTCACCCTGCAAGATAAGTGTTAAATGTGAGATTGGGGGGAAACAAATTGATTCCTGGAGAAATTAGAAAACAAGTCATGTTAGCAAATGTTTTTGATGCGATGGTTTGGAAGAACATTAGAATAGTTAAGATTAAGAAATAAGAAGAAAATAGTGGCTTGAAGAAATTGATGTAGGAAAAAGGGGTAAATATGGACTGTAACTCATGAAACATTCGTTCTTATTGTAATACTGAGCTCAAGGTGTTTGCTAAGCCTGCATTCACTCGAATCCCCTGGAAATGGCAACTAAGAATTTCACCCTCATTGCACTGACTTCTGGGTTAGGTACCCTTTATTTTTGCAGTTTCATAGAAGTGATTTTAAACCATTGAATGTGAAGGAAATGTGTCCTTAAAATAATCTCAACAACAAAACCAATTGATCACTCTGGTTAATTATATTAGCAAATTCATAGACAAAATATTTGAAATAATCTCAATTCTGACAAGGCGGCCGTTCTAAAAATAATTCTCAAATATCTTATCTTGTCAAAACAAAAAATGTCAAGAATGAATTTCACATCGTAACGTAAATTAATAATGCAAATGTTACACTTTAACAAGCTTTCTCCTTATTTCTTTATATTTCTCTTTGATAGAATATATTTAACTTTGTTTTATTTCTCAAATATCTAGAGTTTTCGAGAATTTTTCTATTATATTTTCACTTTAAAAAACGCTTAAATTCTTCTAATTTATTCGGCACACAGCAAGACAAATCGAAGAGTCTTTTAGTCAATAACTTTTCAACCCAAAAATTGAAAAAGTTGTTATCCTGGTATACAGTAACTAATGAAGAACGCGAAAATTTCTCCATTACAATATTTAAGCTCTTAAATTTCTCAAATCAAACTTAGACATATATGCACACTAACACAAAACAAAAAGAAATTCACTCTATTTTACTTTCAAATGTAAACCGTCTCCAAATTTCTCTTACACCAAAATGTATACTTTTACCCCCCTTCTGAAACTCAATTTTTCTTTTTATCATCTTGTTATTATGACACAACATCCCGGAATTTAACAGAGTAAATTAACAAAAACTTTGAATTAACTGGTTCTGTGTATTGTAAAAGTTAGGAATCCAATTCAAAATCCAAGACAAAAGAATAATCGAAGAGGAAAATTGATTACCCCGCTGGCAATGATGACTCCTGTGGCAACAGGCAAGAGTGTGGCATACGTCACCCAGGCCTCTCTCTTGCTGGTGACGGCGTAGGCGAAAACGGCGGTGAAGAAGGGGGTGGTGGCGCCGATGGCCTGGTTAAACGACACCGGAATGAACCTGAGCGAAACGTTGCCGCAGACGACGGAGAAGGAGAAAACGACGCTGAGCGCGACGATCTTCCAGAATTGCGCCTGCGAGCGCAGGCTCTGCAACGGAACCATGTCCGTTACGGAAATAACGTAGCTGAGAAGCGAACACAGGAGCATGTGACACGTGGTCAGGAAAACCGGGAACCGGAAGCCGTAGTTGGTGAGCAAGTACTTGTTGAGAAGGAGCACACCGATGTTGGAACTGTACCAGGCGGTCACCACTCCAATGGTTGCCCACGGAATTTGGTTCATCCTTTAGTCAATTCCCGGTGGGTTATAACTGCAAAACGGTTTTTGATTTTTTTTTTTCTACGGAAATTTTTGAAGGAGAACGGGGTTTTGCGATTGGGGAACACTGGTGGTAGTGTAACGTGTAGGTAATTAAGAAGAAGGAGAAAGGTGATTGTTGGAAGGTGCAGCGTTCATGCCAAGTGCATGCAGAAAATGGGATTATTCATAATGCTGAGGGTGGTTTCGTCATTTTGGTGGGTTCACATTCGTTGTCAGAGCTCCCGAATTGACACTGAACTTGCCATTTGGTGTGAAGTTCTCAGAGGTCTTATTATGAAGATTTGTGCCATCAAACTTATTGGATGAAGCGCATTAGGGAAAAGGCATAAAAGGATGCAAACATTCTTTTAAAATTGTGAATATTATAGTAAAAGTATTTACTACAACTTAATTGTCCATTTTGGTAATAGGAAACCAATGGCAGCAAAATGTGCTTTGCTAGCTCTTATACATTGTATAATGAACTATTTTCTGGAATTAAATTACTCTTTTATAAAAAAAATAAAATAGATGAGAAAAACTTGTGTTTCATTCAAAGTTCTTTTACATATTTTTTTTCTTAATACCTCTTTTGATCCCTCTTTAGGGGACAATGTTCAAGTTCGTCCTAAGTTTTTTAAAAAGTTCAATGTGTTCTCAACATGTGAAAAAAATGTGCAATTAAATCCTTTTTTGTCACGGCGTTAATTTTTTAACGGTGTAACTGACAGCATGGACTGAACAGTACGACGTGTCTGTTTTATGTGAATGTTGGCTTTCTGAGGTTAAATGACGTGTAAAAAAAATATTTTGAGGGGTAGTGGTTGTTTGCTCTGTAATGAAGAAGATGCAGATGTTGATGGAAGACTGACGATGAAGGATTTACTTGCAGGTTCGTAGAGTTCGCGACGGGTGACTTTCATCATACCCATTTAGGTTCAACTTCACGCCCCATCCTACCCATCCTATACAATGCATCAAGTTCATTCTCAACCACTTTCAATACCAATAGATACCCAACATCAAGATACCAACTCGTGATCTTCATCTAATCTCAAGATTTTCTTTCATTTGTACAAAAAAACGAATCAAAGCACAAACAAATCCCTCAAATTCAGTACATTCAACACAAGAATACATCCCCAATCTCCCAATTTCCACTTAGTTGGCAAACTCTAAACTAGCCATCCCAACCCCCATCCACATCCTGTCTCCACCGCAACCGTGAAGCTCCCACCGCCGTCGCCAGCACACTATTGTAAGTCGGGTGACCGCGACCCCAAACCCTTGCGGCATGACCGTGACCGCGACCCCAAATCCAAACCCCAAACCCCAAACCCCAAACCACCACCAAGCTTACCGTCGTCGGAGACATGTGTCTCCGGCTTGCTTCTCGTTCTTCTCGGGAGGCCAAACGGCCAACACCTTAACTTGCAGCAGGTCACCTTGCCACCTCCTAAAGGCCTCCCTTCTCTTGCTCATTCTCACGGAGGAAACCCTAAGAGGGGTTGGGCTTGGCCCATCTTCAATGCAAGCAAGCAGCTCTATTCTCTGTCAAAATATTTTTTTTTTAAATTTAAATTTTACACGTCACTTCCACGTAATGACCGCTGTGACCAAAAAGGATTTAATTGCACACTTTTTTTCATGAGACCACATTGAACTTTTTAAAAAACGTAAGACGGACTTGAACATTACCACTATAAAGAGGAACCAAAAGAGGTATTAAGCCTATTCTTTATTATTCTAATTCTTCATTATTCTAATTACAATCAGTTATTCTCTCCTCCTTTTCCAAGTCATATAAGAAATATCTCTTAAACATATATTTATAAATATTAAAATAAACTTATCTTTAAACCTCTATTACAATTATTATTTCGTTAACTATTAATCAATAACTATTATTATTATTGATTATCTAATAACTACTTCAACAATTGTGTTTATCAATCCCTTATTAAGTTGTTAATTACTTGTCCGGACCTCACCTACAACTTGTTTAAAATAATTTAATCAAAATAAGTTCAATAACGGCCATGATAATAGAGATTTATTTAGAAATTGAAATGTTATTTAACTGTTTGAGTCCTGGTTATTTTGTAACTGAACTTTAAATTTTAGCATGTTTTGATTCCTGTTCAAGAAAATAAACATAGGGATTTTATTATTTATAGAGTATATCTGAATTGTGAAGGAGTCACATCACTAGAAATGTATGCGTGGAGAACAAAGAAACATTTTAGCTAATACCACAAATCCAATTAGATTCTGACAAGAAAGTGGAGCTACTTAAATTGCCGGCTTGAAGTTAATCACAAGAACATTTGGGTCAATCTATGTATGCATGCACCTTTAAGGCACTTCCAGTATATGATTGATGATTAATATTTGTTTAAGCCAATTAAGTTTTCCCTCCTAAATTTAAATATTTTTAAGTAAATAAAAAATATTTATATTTTTAATTAAATATATGTCGATTAATACATTTTAATTGAATAGTCTAATTATTATTTAATTATGTTATTTTACTTTTTTTCACGTGTTAAAAAGTTGAGGTTCTATAATCAATATAAAATAATATTCCAGATAAATAATATAAATTGATGAATGAATTTTGTTGTTTTAATTGAAAACATTTTGAGTAATAAAATCATCACTTATTTTTTAATGATTTTTATATTATCACTTATGTAATTAAAAAATCACTCTTGTCATCAACATTATTATTATTATTTACTGTTGTTATCATATTTAATAATTTCGCATTAAAGTTAAAGTTTAATATGATTTAAATATTTTTTATTTTAGGGATCTGAATGTTTTGGATGTTCTATAAGTTGTTTTAGATTTTTTTTTTATCCTTTTGAAGTTATTAGAGAGGGTTTCTAAGTTGTTTTCCTTATCTAAATGAGTGTATTAAGATGTCTTAAAGAAAATTGTGTTATTATGTGATTTTTTACGACTTGTTTCGTTAATTATAGTTCCTTGAATTATAATTAGTGAACTTATTTGATGTTAGTCAATGTAAAATGAATGAATTTGTATATGATTTACATGTGAATGAAAATGATGCATATGAATATTGTAATGAAAAATTTATGAATGAAGTGAATGGTTGATGCACTAATTTCATGACTCGTGGAGAGGTTCATTGGGTGTATCTATGTTGTTGTTGTATGAATGTATGGAGCTTTGGACTGTTGGTCTATTCCAATACTCTAATGATCATTCATTCTCAATTAGAGAGGGGTGAGTCACGTAGTGAGAGTAACGAGATGTTCTTGTCTACAGGCTTTGATCATGGCCCTACGCAACTGAAATGGACTAGTAGCTTGGTTTCAGCCAATAGTATTACCATTACAAGTGAACAGACCACCAATAGTTTGACATTCATACTTAATCCAGATGAGTATTGTCTAGGTTATGACATGCTTAGGATGATTCGTTTGTTATGGATTATTTTTAATTTAATATGTTTGAATTTGTTAATATTATATATAATATATATATATATATATATATATATATATGAATTGTCTTGTTTATCTAGCTTACCCTTCTTGTTTGTGCTTTGTTATATGTTCTTGTACTACCTTTTTACTATGATCATCTAGTGAGTGTGAGTAGAGGACGAAGAGATGTTTGTGGAGCAGGCCCTAGAGGAAGGACCAGCAGATGCTTAGTTGCTTTTGTTTGTGTGAATGTATATAATTTTAGTTTAGACATTGGGTTGTATATAATGTTTATATTATGGTTATAATGATGACTATATTTAACTTTATATTTCTTGTTTGTCGATTGTTCTTGCTTTATATGTTGATTAACATTTATTATTATCGGTAAGAAAAAGTGACTATAATAATCATTACTAATAAAACTATACTTATTATTAAAGATTAAAGGTATTTTCAATAAAAATAATGAAAATCACTTATCTAAATCTTTCATATACTTAAAACAGTTTATTTCTATCATATTTATTATTCCGCTTGGTTCTGTTTGTTTAATATTTTGATTGTGTAAAAATTTATCAGGTTGTAAACAATGTTTACAAGTTAAGTAGTTAAATTCATCTCTCTCCACCTCTAAGTCCCGTCCTGCACTTCCAACTTTTTCTTTAATTCTTCTTTTTTGCTCTTCTGATATAATATGAATTTTTGACTAGACAAAAGATTCTTCTTGTGTCTTTTAATTTAAAATTGTGAAACCCTAACACCCCACCTCCACTCTTTCTTCTCTCTTCCCCATTCCTTCATTGCCTCCATTCTCTTGTTTCTCTTCCATGACCTCCTCAGTTTTGTTCCTCCCTCATTCTTCTTCATGATCTTGGTTGTGATTTGGTGGTGTTGATCACGTGTTGGTGGTGTTGGTTGCCGGTTTCCATTCTTCTTGATTCGTTGCTTGTCTTCGTCTTCGCGCCACTTACGTAAGTTCGTTCTCCTTTGTTCTTAGCATGTTTTGTTCTTAGTGTTGAGATTGTACTAGGTCATGATTGTTGATGATTATGAAGTACTTGAAAAATATTAGAAGGGGGGTTAAATAATGTTAATGGAAAAATATTTTCGCAACCAGTCTGATATAGCACGTTCATCGAGTATGAGATTTATCAAATTGTTATTAAATGCTCGACTTCAAGTGATTGGAAACAATAACCTTTTTTCACATGTTATTTAGAATAAATACTACAGAGTTTGTAAGAACTTCCTTAGTTAAAGAACAATCGTTTAGTACTGGAAGATTCTTGTTTTGTAAAACTAAAGTGCAATTACAGGTTTTATGAGAGAAAAGTTTAGGCAAAGACAAATAATAAGCGCACATATATTTTTATATTGGTTCACTACAACTGAGCTACGTCCAGTCTCCTTTATTCACAAGGGGTTTCACTATAATCTTCAACAAGATTACAAAATTGAGTATTCTCACCACTCCTAGTATCTCTGGTCAGCGAATAACCTTATGTTACCTTAGACCAGTTGAGTATCTCACCACTATCGGTATCCCTAGTCAACAAATAATCTCCCGTTATCCTAGACTAGTTAAGTATTCACACCACTTCTGATACTAGACAATCCTGGTATCCTCTGGTATGCTGCCTAGATTTCTTTAACTCCTTAGAGTTTCAACAACAAGTGTTTTAATTTTCTTCAAAATTACAATCGACGATATTATCTTTTGATATTTATTTATATAGTTAAATAAGGTAATTATTTAACAATATCAGAAAAAACATCTTAAAATATATTTTTCTCAAATTATTTTAATCATAAACATTTATCAATTATCAACTCCCTTTTAGTTGAAAAAAATAGAGAAAACTGCACGATCCAGTTTTTGTTGCATCTTCCCTCCTTTTGGCAGCCAAATTTTTTCACTTTTTCATGCTATACTTGGATTGACTCCTTTTGTCTTGATTATTTGCTATTCTGGGATTTATCTTTAAGGTCTCATGAAACTTTAACCAATTTAATTCCACACCTTAATGAGCTCAACTTAGCTGCAACTTCACTAACACACCTCAAAATATCCAAAGAAATATTATGCGCTAAAAAGTTATTTTTAACATGCTTTTGTATCTCATGCTAAACAAACCCAATTATAACAAATATTAATTAAAATATTCTATTAAAGTAAGAAAACCAATTAAGAATCTAATATTAAAGGCCAAATGAGGGCATAAATATACACTCATCACAACCCCACAATTATCCTTTTTCACTCTTGGGCAAAACTTAGTAATTTCAAAACTTTATTCCGAATCAATACTCATATCACCATTAAGCCAAAGGAAAAGAACTTCACTGGAAACTAATCAAATTTCTAAATCAAGTTTCCATGAATCATGCGGACGGGAAAACTCTATTTTAAACATATGAGTTAATCTTTTGAATTTATCAGGAAATCAAGTGTGAAAGGGATCACTCAAGTTAAAATGTATATTCACTCATCAATGCTCTCTTAAGTGTTTAGGCTTGTGTTTGCACTCAAAATACTCATGTATGTAACCACCATCATAACATAGCAAGATTCTAATATTCACATACTTTAGGAAAACATGATGATGAGGACTTTTCAAAGGTTGTAATGTGGCCAAGGCAAGGGTAGGAAAAAGTTTGGATATCAAGGCTTAAAAATTTTGGATAGAAAGAATTAAGGAGCAAAGATTTTGAAAAACAAATATATCATTTTCTTTGTTCACTTTATGAGAAAACAATTATCCTTCTTTTTCTACATTTTTGTTTCCCACTTTTACTTTTTCTTATCTTTTTTTCTTCTTTTCACCCTCTTTTTCCCGTGAAACTTTTTTCTTACCTTTGCCATTTTTATTATTTTTTGGGTGAGGTACTCACCCACACACTTTATTCATCACTCATTCCTAACACAATCTATTAGCTCCTTTTTTCATCCTAAGATAAGAAATAATGTGGTATTTTTCTTTTGAAGCTTTTGCAGTGACTTAAAACAAGAAAAGGAGGTTTAAGGCTCAAAGAGGCTACCAATGGATTAATATCATGATGGTCTTATTTGGCCAAGTAACTAAAAATAAGAAATGTCTCAATCATATCTAATAGTGCATATCTACCTAAGTTGTAAAACAAAAGAATTAAGCTAAATATTAGAGTATAAACAAAACATGAGCTAGTCACGCAAGAAAAATAGGAATGACACACAATGGTCCATCCATCACAATTAGGCTCAAAGCGCACAAGGCTAAAACTCTTTCACAAAGGATTCAACCAAGTAATTCTCAAATTAACTTAAGTAATAATGTATAGTTATTAATCAATTAGGCTAACTTCTAATCAATTCGACAATCCATTCAACATAAAACATGACTATTATTTCAATATTATAATAGTTCTAGTTACTAAATCAAATCCTAAAATCCAATGTTAATATGTTTATTGAAAACAATAAAATATTTTTCGGTGAATTTCTTATGAGACATACTCTGTAAAAGTTTCACCAAGTAGAAAGTTAATACTTCCACAATTTTCTCATAAAGAAATCACAATTTTTTATGGAAATAAAATAAAAATTGAAAAATAGAATACAAAAAAAAGTCCTAATTAATATTTGTTTCCCCCTCACTGATTTCAAAAATTATCTTTTATAGACTTATTTTGGGGCCGAGGCAACAAACTTTTGAAACTTTTGGCTCAATTTGGCCATATGTCAAAATTTATTTTCCTTAATTTTATGAAGTACAAGTCACTATGTACAATTTTATTAATTTTTAAATTTAATAAAAACAAAAATTTTAAAATTTTAATAAATTTGTTTTATTTATGCTAAAATCAACAAATAAACATGAATGGAATTTAAATATTTTATGAACAATGATATCAAATGAATTTAAATCTAACCTGTTTTCCTGTTTCAGCAACCTTTCTTTTTGTTTCGCAACTAAGTCAACGAATATCACCACTGAATATTAATTTCCATTGTTCACATCAACAAACTTGATGCATGGAGAATGTGGCTTCAACTCAATTTTAGCATAATCAAGTGCATCAGGATGATAAATAGGATTATCAATAGTCCTCATAATCTCATCTTGTGAGCAAAATTCTATACTTGAAGTAGTTGACTCTATTGCTTTATCATTAACAAATTCAACAGCACCTTTAGCAAAATTTGTATGTCCATCAGTAGAAATATCAGCATGATGTGATTTTATAATTGGCTGTTATTTTGATCTTAGCAAAATTAGTTTCCACTGTATCCAACCTCTATTCAATTCCTTAATCATTTTCTTCAATTCAATATTCTCAACTCATATCTTCAAAAGAATTTGAAACTCAAGATCATTTAGTTGATGTATAGTCAACTTACTTATATTAAGTTCAGTAGTAGATGTGAACATTTATTGTTGATAAGCATATGAGTCATGTGGTTGTTGTGGATATTAATCATCATTCATTTGAAAATCACATTGTTAATTATTTTTATATGAAAAATTATTTTGCATTTTTGAAAGAGGTTTTCTGAAAAGAAATAAGTTAAAAGCTTCTTGAGTAGACTTCTAGGAAAGGGAGATGTGTCTCAATGGATAACTTAAGTACCTTATCTTTCCTTAGCCAAAGTATTCCCAACTAGTTTTACAAATTTTGCAACAAAATTCCTCAAACAAAAATTATGAAAAAAAATTACTAAATTAAAATAACTAAATAAAATAAAATAAAATAAAAAATAGAAAAAAATAGACCAAAACAAAATGTTAGAGATAAACAAAAATAAAATAATAACCAAAATGATAAAAATTCTAACTGTGTTCCCCGGTAATGATGCCAAATTTGATAAAGTTGTTGTTGACGCGGTCAAATTAATATTACTAAACTATAGCAACTTCAGCATTGCTAATATAGTAACCAATAAAATAGAAAGGACAAATTCAACTCTAAGTCGTCTCTCAACAAACACAAAATTTATTCTTAACAAATTATATCTTATAAAAACTATACAAAAGGGTTAGTGAAATAATGAAGAAGATAAAGATAAAGAAAAGTTTAAATAATGAAGTAACAAAAGATAGAAAGAAAGAAATTTATAAAGAGATTTAAAAAGATAAAAAAATAATGATAAATAAAATAGGTTGATTTCACTGTTTTTTCAAAATAAGATTCATCATTGGTTATCTAAAGATTATAGTTCAATTAAATATTATCTTAGATTTTAAAATTAATCAATGTAAAATCTGAATTAATTTGTTGTCATTCTCACTCTTAACCAAAGTACATTCTCAATTAAAAGTAAAATTTTTGTAGATTAATCATAGTAATTTTAACCAAAGTAAATTTTCAATTAAATATTACTATGTCTAATCATGTCTATTCTTTTAACTCTTATATCAAGTAATAAAATTAATCAATGTAAAATCTGAATTAATTTGTTGTCATTCTCACTCTTAATCAAAGTACATTCTCAATTAAAAACAAAAATTTTGTAGATTAATCATACTAAATTTAACCAAAGTACATTCTAAATTAAATATTACTATGCCTAATCATGTTTATTCTTTTAACTCTTATATCAAGTAAAAAACTAATTAACCAAAGTACATTCTTGATTAATTCTTATCAAATTTTTTACCACTATTAAATTTCGTGTTCATTGGTAGACAACTTAGGGTTGAATTTTTCCTTTCTGTTTTGTTGGCTATTATCTTATCAAAGGTCAAGTTGTTATAGTTTAGTAGTATTAATTTGGTCGCGTCAACGACATTGTTGTCATTCGTTGCCATGGATTCTTAGCTCCTTGAGATCAACTCAATGTTCCACATAAATTTTGATTACTTTGTCCATAGATGAAGGTAGAGTGGATACCCTTCTTGCATTTGATAAAACTTCATCAAGGATGACGACTTCTTCAGGTTGAGCAGCCATGGTTGTTCAGAGGTTCTTTTTAGAAAAAAGGAATTTTTTAGAATGGGGTTGTGGTGGTTTGAGGAACATGAAGACTAGGGTTTTTGATAACTTGGAGAATATGAAGGGTTTTTGATTTAGCGGTTGTGATGTGAGTGGAAAGAGTGCGATCAGAAGGTTGTAATTGTTACAACAAAATCATCACTACTTATTTAAATGAGTGCTCCCTATCAGACTATGACATGGAGGATTGCGTTTTGTAAAGAAGTTCTATCTTGAGTGACATGTCATGAATCACATTACGATTTTGTTAGATGTTGTTTGTGCTTGACCTTGTGATGGTTTGTGGGGAAAACTCATTAGACGATGTCGAGTGTAACATCATACAAATTATGAGTTCTAGACATTTGATTCTCTAAACACTAAAAGAACACACTAACACGTGTTGAATCAAGTTCATTCAACAATCCTCATACCAAGAGGATAAGATCATCATTATTGTCTCTAGGGATTCTATGTGTTATGGTTTAGACGTTTGGTTGAGTTTAATTTTTCTTAAGGTAAAGGGTCTCTATACACTTGCTTATTATTGATCAATTTTCACTTTTTAAGTATATATATTGAAAGGTTAGATGTTGGTAGGTGGATTATGTGAACATATATATGTATATATCAACCAAAATGCAGATAATGTTATACGTAGCGTTATTTTATAGAAAAGAATATTAAATGTACCTTTTTCTTTTTAGGTCTTTGATTCTGCCCCTTAACTTTGTCATTCTAGTGATTACCTCTAGCTCTTGATTTGTCTAGTTTAGGGATGAATAGTTTCTTCCCATTGTATTTTGTCAAAAGCCATTTGTCAGGCTTCATACAGGTGTTTCCACTCGATCATCCAGTACGTCTAAGAGTTTGAGAATTTGAACCTTTGGTACCTATCTAGCCTTTCATATCTTCTTGTTAGTCATGTTGGTTTGAGGCTTTCCACTTTGTTGGAGCTTATGTTCAAATGTGATTTCTCTTGACTTGAGAGCATGATTTGTGTTAATGTCGTTGTCTTTGATGTTTTCTTGGCATGTATGACAAGAATTTTCATACCTTATTTTCTCCATACATTTTTGTGTAGAGCTTCTACTAAGGTAGCGTTCTCACTTGTGAGATAGTTGAGATGCCTAGTATCTTATGCACTTGTTGTATCCTTGACTAGTTCCTTGTGCTTTCATAATGTACCAAATCATACCATCTTTATAACATATATTTGTCTGGTAAAACCCCTCGAGCATCATAACATTGTTCCCCTTAGCATCAATACCAATTAGGGGATAACCCAACAAAACCTACATACTTTCATAGGGAAAACTCAACCCAAACATGTTATAACCCTACCATCACAAAGAACGTATTCTCATACATACACATGCATCAAAACAACATTACCTTTCAAGATAATCAAGAATAAACCCTATTCATCATACAACAATAAGAAAACAAACAAAAGTAGGTTTTCTCATACCTTGTCAATTCTAAGGCTTTATCTAAGATTTCAAAACACCACTCATCTTCCCTTGCACTAAGGTTTTTGTAGTTCTTCCTCTTCTCTCCCAAAAAAACATCTCTCTCTCCCTATTTCTCTCCTCTTCGTTAAAGATCTTGAGTAACAATATGCAAACATTTTTCTCCTTCTCCTTTTTTATCTTCGTTCACTCTATCTCTATCTTTTTAGTTAAAAATAAGATTTCTCACTTACTCTCTAAAAACCACAAAGATTTCCTCTCATATTTTCTCTCAACTACTTTTTTAAAATATCAACAACTTCTATTTCTTTTTCCAGATTTTATTTACATTCTTTTACTTTTTGCACCCTCTAACTTAATTTCTACATCATTTAATAAAGGTAAAAAGACTCTTTTACCCTTAGGCCAAAAATATAATTAAAAATCTAAATTTCTATTAAACTCTTCTCCATAGGATTTGAACTCTCATTTATTCAACCCTAAACAACACCTCTACTAACAAGTCAATACATCACAATGGTAATGTCATGCACACAAAAATCACAAAATTAATAACATATCAATCATGTGTTGCACTTTATCAATAATAACATCAAATAATTAACAACAATTATAATTCTAAGAAACATTCAAACATTAAACACCAATTACCAAGAACAAAATATGAAAGAAGAAAATTCGAACACGAAACTCAAATTCATTTGAGAATTGATAATTGAAATGGATAGTTATCTATCTTATAATACTAGGGACTACCACCACTACAACAACCACCTCAGGACCACTACTAGAGCTACAATGTACAATGGAAGCATAAAGAGTATGAATGACAAAAAAATATGTACCCGTGGATAAAATTCGCAACGGATAGTTACTACTTGTAGATATTTATTACACGCGGGTAATAGGTAACGGGTATTATAATACCCGTTTTTAAACAGGTCGGGTGAGGGTATTATACTATTCGATCAGCGGGTACTTGTTACCCGCAAAAAATAATAGTAAAAGTTTAATTTATATTTTTTAAAATTAAATTTTTTTTATTACTCTTAAAAAAAGTAAAAGTTTTTCAATTAAAAATGACGTAAACCATATTTTAAAATCTCAATTCCCAATAGTTGGTTTCTCTCAGAAACTCTATTGATGAGTTTTTTTCCCAAATCTTTTCTCTTTTACATTTATCGCGAGCAAACCCAGAAGCTTCAAGCTTCTTCTCTGTCTTGGGTGAACAACTCAGTTTGGGGAAAATCATCTGTGGCTCGCGTAAAGGAGGTGGTCTCATGGTGGGGAAGATGACAGTATAGTGATGGCGTGACTCTAGCAACGTTATCGTCTTCCCTAGTGCCTCGCTAGGGTGCATGACCCTTCTTGTTATTCTCTTTCCTTTCGTGGTGGTTCGCTATGCAATGAGGGATGTTTCCTCTCCCTTCACTTTTTCTAGTTCGTCTTGCAGAGAGAGGACTTCTACGTTTCGTGGCGACTTCGCGGCACAGGGGTCTGATTCTCGAGTTTGGCTCATGATTTTCGGATTAAGTTTTCTTTATTTTTCCTATGTAGGTGGTGGCGAAATATTGGTGGTTCTTATTCGAAACTGAGAGTTTTGAAATTGAAAATTTAAAATTGTTGTTTCTCACGATTTAGGATTAGGATTCTTGTTATTGGGTTTTTCCCTTGCCTTATAGCGAGTTTGAAGTTTCTGATACTAATTGTTTATGGTTAATACAGTGAATTACGAGAAAAAAAATTAGATATCTTAACTGAAAGGTAATTTTAAGATGATTTATTTTGTTAAATTTATTTAAAGTAATTACTTGTTACAAGATAAATATAAAATAGATATAAATTTTTTTATATACTAATAGATTTTATATTTAAATTATTTAATTACAAAAAAATAGAAAAAGAGATAAAATATAATTTATTATCTTTTCATTCTCTGGATTTGACCCTCTGAAATTATTACTAATTAATAGCAATAGTAGCACGCGTGCCGTTACATCCACGGGGTTATTAAATTTTTCACGACTTCTACATTGTTATTATTATATTATATTAGAAGAAGATAATAGATTTTTTTACACAATTATAATAAAACCACATGTCACTAACATATTTTATGGCTTACGTTACTCTTTCCCCCTTTTAGTCAATATTTTTAATACTGAATACTTTTTCTTCTCTTTGACATATTACTTTAGCGATATATGATAACTAGGTAGGGTATTGCTTTTAATAATATTTTTTTATGTTTCAATATTCAACGAAGGTTTTATTTTAAATTTAATTTCAAACATTTATTAATATTAGTTTAATGACATTATATATATATATATATATATATATATATATATATATATTTGTTTTGATCTAACTTTGATTTTTAATTATTTTTGTTTCATTTCGATGCACCTAAACTACATATTTTTCTTAATTTTTCTCTTTAAATTTCATACTCAAACTCTAAAGAAAAATAATACTATTTTCAATATATTGGTTGACTAATATTAACATATTTTATGGCTTAAGTTACTCTTTCTCCCTCTTAGTCAAATCACTTTTAATAATATTTTTAATATTGAATAAATTTTTATTTTTTATCTTTTGTTCCTTATACTGTTAATGTTACTCTAGCTATATGTGATAACTAGGTGGCATATTGCTTTTAATAATATTTTGTATGTTTCAGTATTGAATATATATATATATATATATATATATATATATATATATATATATATATTATCCATAATAACTTTGATTTTTAATAATTTTTTTGTTTCATTTCATGCTCCTAAACTACATATTTTTCTTAATTATTCTTTTTGAATTTCATATTCAAACTCTAATTAAGAAAAATAATACTATTTGCATTGTAATACTATTTTCATTGTATTGATTGACTAATATTAACATATTTTGTGGCTTAAGTTACTCCTTCTCCCTCTTAGTCATACACTTTTAATAATATTTTTAATATTGAATAAAAAATTTATTTTTAGTTTTTGTTCTTTAGACATTTAATGTTACTTTAACTATACATGATAACTAGGTAGTATATTGTTTTTAAAAATATCGTTTATGTTTCAATATTGAATAAAAGTTTTATTTCTGATTTAGTTTCAGACATTTATTAATATTAGTTTATGACATGTCAATGATCATATAAGACTAAATATATTTTGTTTTGATCCATAATAACTTTGATTTTTAATAACTTTTGTTTCATTTCGATGTTCCTAAATTACACTTTTTTTTTTCTCCTAAATTACATATTTTTCTCAACCATTCTCTTTGAATTTCACACTGAAAGTCTAACTAGAGAAAAACAATATTATTTTCATTATATTGATTGACTTATATTACTTTTCTAAATAAAATAAAATTTAAAAATTATATATATAATTTTTCCTCACTTGTTAACATGTCATGAATGCAAAGTACTTATCTTTTAAATAATGTTATTGAAGATATCGATATATTGATAAATGTATCAAAATGCGAAGATTATGAAAGGGAATAGAAAAAAAAAATTATTCAAGTAAACAAAGGGTAATAGAGAGCTCATTGATTAGTGTATTATGAACATATAGTATCGAGATAAACATGCATCGAATATAATCAAGATAAGAATAAAGTTGGATCAAAAGAGAAGTTAGCTTATGATAATTGCTGCACAACGAGAGAGGGAATGAGCATAACTGACGCAAGGTGGATGATTTTAAAACAGTTATCATAATTTATGTAATTCTTTCCTATTTTATTTTGGTTAGAAGATGTGGGAAAAATATAAATAGGTCATCAAATATAAAATAAGAGTTACAAATAGTGGATACAATTCAAACACTCTATGAACACCTTGAATATGAGAAATGGCAAGTCCAAGGATGAATATAGCAATTTGGGTCATCACTTTTAATAAATTTCCTTTACTATTTTTTGTTTTATTCTTAATAATTTATTTTACTGTAATTTACATTCTTGTAATTACTTTAATTCATCTTCATCTTAATCACCTCATATGCTTTAGTTTTAGAGTAAATGAAACATATCAAAATACGGTGACAATTTAAAATTTTACGAACTTTAGGCCCTCGTTCTCGTAAAACTGAAGTCTATCAACCTTTATACTTCAGTTTATTAAAAATTGATACCTAAAGGTTTGTTAAAATTTCAAAATTCCCTCTAGTTTTTTAATTACTTTATATGAGAGAAGAGGAATAGACTCTGATTGTTAAGAAAACCGAAACATAATCAGGTTCTGAATAAATAAGACCTAATGGATCACCAAAGTTTTGAGTTTTTTACTAAAGGTAGAGTTTTAGGTCTCGTTTATTTTTAAAAACGAAGCCTATTGCCTTTTATACTTTAATTTTACTAATAATCGAGGCCTAAAATTATGTCTAGGGTTAATAATCGGGAAAATTTTTATAGTGACCTTTATTTTTTCACGAAAGCACTATAGTTTCTTCATCTTCTTCATCTTCTTCTTCTATTTCATGATTTCTTCTTCTTTTTCATCTTCATCATCTCTTCTTCTTCTTCACGAAATTCTCCTTTGCCATTGTCCAACTTCGCACATCCACTCTCTATTGCCACTCAACATCCATCTGGTGAACTAGTGAGTGCTTATTTTGACTTTTTTGCATTTTTGTTGGAGTTCATGTATTCCTTGTGTTCTTTGTTGGTGAAGTTTTGGTTTTTATGTTGCCATTGTTGTTCAGATACTATTACATTGTGGTTCAATTTATTAGCTTTCCAAAATACATCCAAAAATTGCATCTCCATTGTTACTCATGTTTCACACTCCCAAGTTTCTATTATTATCTTAAAAATTTATATATTAATTTATTTTGTTTTATTTGAGATTGTTATTATATCAAGTTAGCCTTACTTACTATTTTTTGAAGAAATTGTAATTTCTAAAAATTAATATAAAAGGAGACAATACTAATAATTTATATCTATTAAATCTTGAATTTTATGGTTGGATAATTTATACTAGTTGCAACTTCGTCATTTGCTTCTTCAGTTCTTTCATTTGTTGAGAAATGAGTTTGTTTTGTGCCAGTATGACATCTTGTATTCCGAGCTCTTGAATTCCTCTTTTGGAAGGTTGATTTATGTCATATTGGACTTGATGATCACTAGTGACTAGTGATTCAATGATTGTGGTAGCCTCCTCAACACTCTTTATCATCATGGTTCCTCTTGTTCAGGATAAGCATCCTTACATAATCCTCTCCTTTATCCTTACATGAATCCCTACTTTTACTAAAACTCTTTTAATCTTGACTACTATATGTGTCATCATCCCTTGGAATCATGGTCTTTTTGTAGGACATTGAGATACAACATAACCTCTATCAAGACACTTGAAGCACTTAATATCGCTAAGGCGAGTGTGTGATGAGGTTCCTTCCCATGACTTTTCTTTCTCCTTTTCTTTCCCTAGCTCCTAGATGGTTCTTCTTCTACTACTTGTGTACCCTCCCTCTTGTAGTCCTTCTTGCTAGAGTAGGTACTTTTTAGACTTTTTTCTTAAGATTTGTTATTCTACCTTTATAGAAATTTATACCAAGCCATTTAGATTTTGGTAGGGGAACAACTCTACTTTATCTATTGTGTTAAGATGAGACCACTAAGAAACTTAGAGATGGTTGTTTCTTCTTGCTCTCTAATTCTTGCGCTCATCATATATAACTTCATTTTTTGCCTATACTCCTCTACACTCATGCTATTTTGATGGAGTCTTTGGAGTTTGCCCATAAGCTCTTTATGGTAATAAGATGGAAAATGTCTCCTTCTTAAGACACTTTTCAAGTCATTTCAATATTGGACTTGAAGGAAATTAGTAAGTCTATTCTTCCTTTAGGGATGTCCACCAATACATAGCATACCCTTGAAAGTTTAGGGTTATTAATGACACTTTTCTCTACTCACTAACTTGGTGGCAAGCAAAAATTTCTTTCACCTTCATCTCCCAATCTATGTATGTTTCCACATCATATTTTCCATGAAATTGAGGAAGATATATTCTAACTTCCTAAGGAGTGTGCTCATGTTCATGCTCTCATGTGCCTTCTTAGTGGAGAAGGTTGGTAGTAGTTGTTCACTATTCTACTGTCCTCCTTAAAGTGTGTGATTTGTGTAGGAGTTTTGGAGTTTCTAGAGTGGCTCGTACTCCTTGACTTCTCTTGTATTTTTTCTGTTTTTTTGCTTTAAAATTATAAGTTCCTTAGAATAACAAGATGAGTTTCTCTTTCAAATTTCTCTTTCTCTTTCAAAATAGTCTCTTGCTTTATCTAAACTCTTAGTGATTTTAACTCTTAGGTGATTTGGTAAATCATCCTCTTTACTAGAGTGACTACCAAGTTGGTAAAAAAGATATCCAAAAAAACTTAAAGAAACAAAATGTTCAAATTTACTTTTAAGAAAGAGAGGTGAATAACTTGGATTACTTAACAACAAAGTCTTTCTTAATCAAAGTTTAAAACTTGCCGTTCCCTGTGCATTATTTTTCTAGTTTATGCAAGCAGAAGAATAGAAATAACAATTCTTAAACGAACTCTCAAATGATAATGTAATCCCTGTTATTTTTAATATGTAGAATGCATTTTGTATTTTGTTTATTCCTTTACGGACACTTATAAGGATCTGGCTTGTAAAATTCCCCTTTTCTTCTCTTTCTTTTGTAAAAGACCTTTTTCAAGTGTTGTAAATTCGAAGTCTCGAACCAAAATAAAATAAAGAAAAAAGACTTGCATTCATAGAACCCAATAGAGCATGTTAATTCGAATGAAACTCTTACTTTAGAATCCATACAAAATTATAACACAGCTAAAATAAATTATAACAAAATAGAACTGTGTACTGATTTCTAAAGAAAAACTAGCAAAGGCTACTTTTTCAATCAGACACTATTAAATATTGGATTTTAAAATTCATAGAAATTTCAGCAAGAGAAAATTTTCAAATAACCGCCCCAGTAAATAAGATCAAATTGGCTAAAGAGTTTCCTCCATCATAAAGCTTTAAATATTATAGCCATTGCACATTAGTACAGAAGAATGTCCCATAACATTTGAAAAGTGCCGAATAATTTGATACAGAATAATTTTTATTATTAATATTTCAGTTCCATCTCACCACTAGAATATTCAAAACCTTTCTAGACAAGAAATAACTAGTTATAACAAACACAATTCCTAGATCTTAGAGAGAGAGCATGCTGACAGAGTAAGGAGAAAGCACAATTCTGTAAAGGTTTACTGAAACCCAGCGCAGATTAAAGGTAAGAATTCTCCTTCCAATAGTTTTCCTTTAAACAAAGGTTACCATATGACAAACGAATCACTTGCATAGCTCCCAAACTCCACTCTAAATGTTTGAGTTGGAGATCTATCAGCAAAGGATATGACTAAAATAGAATATATAAGAGAGTTTAAACCTCCCGATACTTGATTTTGTGAGGTTCCGTTTAAAGTTCACTTTTTACTTTGGTATACTTATCTATTCTAGTGAGATTTTGGACTTATCATCATATCTTATATCATCCACTATCTGACAAACCATTCTCAATTGAAAAGTTGTGTTAAAGATCCCACGTCTCACAGATATATGACCAAAACAGAGTCTATCTAGTTTCTTGATTGCAGGCCTATTTTGGCACCCACAACTTTCTAATCCCAGGTTTTAAATAAAAATGTTTGAAATCTTACTTCCTCTAGAAATATGACTAAAATAGAATACATAAGTGCAAACTTTACATGTTTTGTAAGGTTGAGTTAATGATAAAATCTACTTTCTAATATTCTAGTTCTCTACTCACTCTAGTCTCCAATTATTTAGATACAATCCCCCATTGTTTACAACTTCATCTGCCCAACAACCAACCTAACAACTCCTTCCCGATCAACTATAACTATTCCAATTTCCAACTGTTTTACCTTTCCCTGTTCATCTGGGTGTACACTGTCCTCACTTTCTTTTCATTCTTCCAGGTTCTACAACTACTCAGATGTAAAGTACTAAAGTTATAATGGTTTAAGAACTGGATTGAATGCCTACCAAAGGATCTATCAGTTGACCTTTTAGATTGGAAAAAGAATTAGCATTACTAAGATTAAAAAATAACATAATATCGGCTTATAGCTAAATTTTTAAAAATAACTCCAAAAGAACAAGAGATCCATAACCCCATTTGAATAAAAATGGATTCTACCATAAATTTAAAATTCCATTGCTAAAAGTTGGGTTTTGCAGGAATTCCACTATGCTACAGCACCATGACCTCCATTTAACAACAATTAATATGAAGTGCATATAGCCTAACTAATCTACTTGAGTAGTGTTAGAATAGGTATTAAATATAGGTAGGAAGTATCTGTATTGGGAAACTTCTATATGAGTTATACCTAACTATGTACGTAAGACTCTAGTTTGATCTTCGCTCTTCCCTATAGTCATTGTATCAGAAATCTATCAATATAAATATGAGAACATACGAAAGGAGTGATTAAACTCTAAAATTCATTATCTATTCCTTTATATTTTTCTCATGTAGTAGCATTTTAATCCATCATTGGGTTTTCTTACTAAGTGCATTAATCAAAACAAACACATCTTTAGTTTAAAATTATTTCACAGGTAACTACATTAGAGAAGCTACCGCTATCTGTCAAGTGAACAACACCAAACTTTAATATGAGGATCCCAATGGTATTGGCATTTGGTACAAGATTGAGGAAACCCCTTTTAAAAGTATTCTCATAGTAAGCAATTAATTTCAACAAACATGAATCCATCTTCAGCAATAACCTTAGCAGAATTAAAGTGAGA
Source organism: Vigna umbellata (assembly GCF_029865625.1). Classification (NCBI taxonomy): domain Eukaryota; kingdom Viridiplantae; phylum Streptophyta; class Magnoliopsida; order Fabales; family Fabaceae; genus Vigna; species Vigna umbellata. The sequence continues at coordinate 4,313,258 of NC_142175.1, forward strand.
AAACAATACAAACGAACCCACTGGGGGCAAAAATCTTACTGTTAAACTGGAGGTAAGCATGGAGTTGCGAGCTCTAGGGCAAGAGAAACCAGGTTGAAAAGACAACATTTATCAGTGTTATTTTCTCTTACAAAGACAGACCGTTTGTTCTCATAGCTGCAAGGATAATCTAGGAGTAGCTTCGGTTGTAATTATTGCATTGATACAACTACCTTATTGATGTGTATTAGAAACTAAGTCGGACTAAGACATAATGACAATGTGCTTAAGCTGGCCAGGCCAATCATCAGATGTCTATCAAATAAACTTACAATTATGGGGATTATATAAATACAGTCAACTGTAATCGCCATATCCATGATAAGAACAGAGAAAGCATGATTGATAACAGTCTGAATTTGAAGCATCAAGAGCACGAAAAAAAGAAACTGAGATTTGAAACAAATTGAATAACCTTTTATCTATCAAGTACATAAATAATAGATTTTACATGACAGCCACTAAAGTAAATAAAACCCTACATACGAGGATGCCAATGAGCTTGCCATTCAAGGAGACAGCGTAGTAAAGAATCATGAATTGGCAGTTACAAAAAAAGAGAGCATAATTTATACCAAATACCTGTAAACAAACATACACTTGAAAGGAAATATGAAATCGTCCTACGTGAAAATAATTTCAGCTTTCCTCCCTTTATTTACTAACTTCATTACTTTTTACGTTGGTCTCTGAATTGACTTTCATCTCAAGCAATTTCTGTTGCTCCTCTTCATTTTCCTGTTCACTCGCCTGTTTTGCAGCCTTCGGCTTGCTTGCTGATTGCTGATACAGAATCCCACCCAGCATACAAATCAGAAGACCCACTGTACCCACCCATGAGGAATGCTTGTCCCATATTACCAAATTGATAATAACCGTTAACAACTTGTTCACTATACCAAGGACAGTAAAACCTGTGGCAGAAATTGCCCTGCGACAAGAAAATCCAAAGAAAGAGATTGCCAGACCAAACAGACACGACAATCCCACTGGCAAAATGACTTGGAATGTGTGCCAATCAGACTGTTCTTGGATCTCATGCTTAATCTTCTTTAGCTCACCCATAATCAGCAGCTCCAGGGGAAAAAGCAGAAGAGCCTCAAGATTATTGTACAGCACAAGGCCCCACGTGTTCAAGCCAATGGTCATAACCACATGCTTTATGTAAACAAAATCTATGGTCATGCTAACCAAGTAGGCCAATGCCCAGGTGTAAGCCATGAAAGTAAACTGATAATCTGTGACCACATAGAGCACACTGCCGGCAAAGATGGTGGCCAGGGAGGCCCACGTCTTCCCGGACGGCCACGGCTGGTGCAGGAACAGCGTCTCCCCTACCGCAACAAACAAAGGCACAACGGATCGGAACACTATGAATGTGTCAACATTGGCATGGAGGAGCAACTCACTATTGGTGAAAAGCGACAAGTAAAATATTATTGCCGCCGGCAAAAACCGCCACATTGTGAAAAGCTCAAGGGGGTCATGCTCCAGGAGCTTCATCCGGCCGCAGAGGAAGACCCCGGCGGCGCTGGTGAAGTACTGCAGGGCGGTCAGGGCACCCGGGTAGGGGAATTTCATCACTGCCCATTTGTTGATTATGGAAAGCAAAGAAGCAGATAAGCAATACCCAGCAGCAACACCATACACTGAAATTTGATGCACCAATGCAGTGTACCAATTTCCCTCACCATTACTCGAATTCACATTCACATCCACACCCTTTTGAACAGTGGGATTATCACTAGGGTTTTCCACGTCAGTTGCTTTAGACATCTGAACAGACTCCAAAATCACGCGTTATTGATGCTAACATTCAACACAAATTTATGCCTGAAAATGAAATCTGTTCTAAGTGTGAGCCAGAGTATAATGCGAATAGTGAATGGAATCAAAGGGCACGATGTGATGCATTGCAAATTGCAGCAAAGGATCGAAGAAAGTCAGAAAGGGGCTTACCAGAATGGAATCACGCACACCACAAAACCCCCTTCTTTTCTACTTCTTCTTGTGTTTCCTTTTAATCTTTTCCTCTTCACTTCATTCATTCCTGGATTTCTTCTCCTAAATTTATTATTAATTAAAAGCAATAAATTACCCGTGCCGTTACGTCTAAGGGTTATTAAATTTTTCACAACTTGTACTTTTTATAGTTATTTTAAAATTATTTGTAGTAAATATTAAAATGGTATTGTTATTATCATATTATATTAGAAGAAAATAATAGATTTTTTACACTACTATATTAAAATCACATGTCACTAACATGTTTTAGGACTTAAGTTACTTTTCTCCCTTTTAAGCAAATCGCTTTTAATAATATTTTTTAATTTTATAATATTGAATAATTTTTTTTATTTGTTCTTTAACATTTTTATTAATGTTACTTTAGTTATCTGTGATAATTAGGTCGTATATTGTTTTTAATATTACCTTTATATGTTTTAATATTGAATGAATGTTTTTTTTATTCAATACATGACCTAATAATAGATTTTTCACACTTATATATTAAAATCACATGTCACTAACATATTTTATGGCTTAAGTTACTCTTTCCCCTTTTAATCATATCGCTTTTACTAATATTTTTTAATTTTATAATATCGAATAATTTTTTTTTATTTTGTTCTTTAACACTTATTAATGTTAATTTAGTTATATGTGATAATTAGGTAGCATATTATCTCTTTAAACATATCGCTTTTAGTAATATTTTTTAATTTTATAATATTGAATAATTTTTTTATTTTGTTCTTTAACACTTATTAATGTCTGAGAAAATTAGGTAGCATATTGTTTTTAATAATACCTATATGTTTTAATATTGAATTAATGTTTTATTTTTTATTTAATACATTACCTAATAATAGATTTTTAACACTACTATATTAAAATCACATGTCACTAACATATTTTATGGCTTAAGTTACTCTTTCTCCCTTTTAAACACATCGCTTTTAATACTATTTTTTAATTTTATAATATTGAATATTGTTTTTTTATTATTTTGTTCTTTAACATTTATTAATGTTACTTTAGTTATCTGTGATAATTAGGTAGCGTATTGTTTTTAATAATACCTTTATGTTTTAATATTGAAGGAATGTTTTATTTTTTATTTTTTATTTTTTATTTAATTTCTAACATTTATTAGAGATGTAGATAGGACTGATTTTTATATATTTTTGTTTTGATCTGTAATGACTTTGATTTTTTATATCTTTTGTTTCATTTTGATGCTCCTAAATTACATTTTTTTTTCTAATTTATTCTCTTTGAATTCATAGTTAATAAAAAGAATAAAAGAAAGGGAGAATTCAAACTCTAACTAAAGAAAAATAATACGATTTTAATTATATTGATTGACTAATATTCTTTCTCTAAATAAAATAAAATTTAAGAATTACTTGTATAATTTTTACTCACTCGTTAACATGTTATGTTACCAATGCACAATACTATTTAAATGATGTTAACAAATGTCAAAGTCCAAAACAAAATTAACAAATTTCTAAAGACGGAAAATTTAGTTTTAATAACAATAATAATAATAATAATAATAATAATAATAATAATAATAATAATAATAATAATAATAATATACAAAGTTTTTAAATTTATGAGACCAACAAATTTATTTAAATTTTATTTTTATTTTATGAATAATTGTTTTGCTAGGTCGAGATGTATCTAGAAATACACAATTCTTGTTACTAGGTCGAGGTATATTTAGACGTTCAAATGTCAACTTTACTTCTATTCTTTAAATTGATGTATCTTTTATGTTAGAATCGCTGCAACGGAATTATTAGCGTGGAACAAACCAAGAGGGGGGAGGGGTAAATTGGTTATATACTTTTATTGTGCCTTTTATTATTTTTCTCTTAATTTTTCTTACTGGGCAGATAATTAAATATAAATGACAGAGTAAGGGAAAGAGAAAAATTGCACAGGTGATTTTATCCTGGTTCAGATCACTCGGATCCTACGTCCAGTCACTTATCTCAAACAAGATAAACCTTTTTCACTAACACAAAACAGTTACAAATATTAATCACAAAGAAAAACAATTTGTAAGAGTTTAGAAATACCACCTCTCTTGAAACCACAAGAGACGAACTTACACTTCCTTTGAATCTTCACAAAGGATGACCACCTCCTTCGAATGCTTCACGAAGGATGATTATCTTCCAGGCACTTCCTCGGATACACCAAGGATGAACAAGCTATTCCTCTGTCACCGCAGTAACACTTCAGGACTTTGTAGACAAGAGTTTCCTTAGCTTCAACAATCTCACAGAGTTCTCAAAGAGTTCAGAGATGTTTTTCACAAGGGAAGAGTTGTTTTTGAGATAAAGAGTGAGTCATCTTATAGACTCAGCCTAATACCCTTCCATTCTTCGAAAACGGGCCATCTAACGCATTTAATCGATTAACACAAGTATTAATCGATTAAAATGAGTACAACGGCTAGTTTTTCAAATCTGAAACCCCCAACGGCTAGTGTTAATCGATTATTCTTAGGAATAATCGATTAACTAATCGATTATTATTAGCTTTAATCGATTATTACAGGGGCAATTGGGTTTTCAGTGCCAGCCTCGTTTTAATCGATTAAAACTAGGTTTAATCGATTAAAACAGCTTGTGGATGATTCTCAACAATAAATAAATCAAATATAAATTACAAGAATCAACCCTAATACATATTTGAGCATTATTACATCAACTTTGATTATTATAAAAGCTTTTTATAAAATACAGAGATCTTCAATTTGTCTTTATGGATCTTGACTTGTGCAAATCTGTTCATCATCAAAACTTCATCTTTGATTTTTGCTAACATTTTATTGGTCATGCTAATATGATCTCTTCTAATAAGGGAGAGATGACTGATAGGAGAGACCGTAAAAATACTCTGACGCTTAAATCAGTTGCTAGCAATAAAATAGTAAGATTATAATAAATTATTCTATTAACATAGGTCGAGAACAATGAATATATATAGTACCTGGATAGGCCATGTTCATTGGACCTAATGTTTGTAGGATTACTTATTTAGAGTTTCTTAACTTGTTTAAATATCCTTAATATTTCTCTAATATGTCTTATTGCTTAAGTGCATCCTTACTAAAAGGTTGTAGTACAAATTTGTGATCCATACTAAACTTTTGGTGTAGGGCAAGGTGTGCTCAATGTCTTTATGTACATTAGCCCCCAAGATCAAGACATCCTAATTGAAAGTCTTGTTGTAAAACTCAATAAATATATATATATATATATATATATATATATATATATATATATATAAAAGGGGTTTGCTAACTTGTACGCTCTTTTTTCAGTTGGTACATTTTAGCAATGTGTACTGGGTTTTAGTAGACAAAAATATCCTCATATATTATGGATTCTAAGTTTTAAGGTCAATGGTATTTAAATAATTTTCATTCTCAAAACTAAAAAAGAAAAACAAGAAACCAGAACTCCATGTTCTCTTCCTGGCCACCGACAACCGGGAAACCACAATCCACAAATTGCAAAATCAACACCTATATGATTCAAAACACCTAAGAGTACGGATGGTGATCAGCGAACGTAAGCACACAATAATTCCTTCAAGAATCATTTAAATCTTCCCAACTAAACGCTTGTTTCTTGGAGAATGAACACTCTTGCAAAATTTGATCTCAATTAACTTTGTCATATCTTAAAAAAGTTCCAAAGTTCTTTTTAATGTAAAGAGTTATGCGTCAATATATAGTTTTCTCAAGTCTGATGCATCTTAATCGATTACAATATTAATGTAATTGGTTAAGCAATTAACACTACTGTAACAAAATTACATTAAAACACATTTAACAGATTACGCATTTAATGTAATCGATTGCACAATTACTATAAGTCAAAACTATTAAAAATATGGTTGTTATGATTGTTAAGACTTATCAAGAAAACAATTTTCAGTGTGCACGAAATTTAACCGATTAAGAAAATAGTGTAATCGGTTAAGTATTACACTTAAGCAAATATGAAAACTTTTTCATTTGAAAACACATCACTACACTCAGTAAACAAGTATAAGGAAAGACACGAGTTTTAATCGATTATACATATAATGTAATCGGATAAAACTTACAGTTTGTCACAATTAAGCATTTACTGATATTTAATGAATCTAACTGATTACATAAACACTGTAATCAATTAATTCATACAAATATGCATTGTGCAAAGAGTTTTATTATTCAAAACCATGAATATGCATACCTAAAATATAAACTCATGTATAACCATAGTAAGTATGCAAAACAAATAGTTCAAGCACAAACAAACATATAACCATATCTTTGCATAATGTGTGCAAGTAACTATTAAAACATTTCTATTGTTTTCATCATAAAAAACATACATGGGTTTGGGTTTAACTTTCACAGAGCTCTCCCTATCAACACAAATTAACGATAAAGGTTCAATTGATTCAATTTTGCACAAACAAGACCTAATTGAGTTAAAATTTAACTAAAGGACCAATTTGAGACAAATTTGCACAAACATGGATCTCAAAAATAATTAAACCTAAATGAAACAACAAGATTATTATGATCATGTGCTGATGCGATTGGACTGAATTGAACACATGTACTTTCCATTTGGTGGTATCTTTAATTTAACATTGATGAAATCTTTAATTTAACCCTGATAAAATATTTAATTTAACAATAGACTTATATATGAATAATTATATATTAAAGATATCATGGACACTTATTATTATTGTGTGATGAGAAATTAATAATGATCAAATGATATTAAATCAATTTGACTATATAGGTTACATTTCCATAGTAGAGTATATTATTCTTTTTTTTACATTACATTATCATATTATTAAAGAGTTCTCTTACTATGAAGTGGTAATATGGAAGGCTAAATTGCTTTGAAATATTATTATTATGAATTCAAATATCTTTATTCTTTTAGTTTTAATTATTAACATGATAAATTCATGGTGATATAAATAATAGTTTTGCATGGAAGGCTCAAATTTAAGTTTAGTAAGTATATTCCTTGTCATGAGAATTGTCTTAAAAAGTAAATTTTAATTATAAAATTGGTTTATAAGATAAAGTTTATGTCTATTTATACATTGTAAATTTGTCTTATCGTTAGTCAATATGAAATTTTCTAACAACTCGCTCACGTCCAAGACATATACATATCCAAGACATATACATATTTAGTATAAGACTAAACATTAATATAGCACAATAGGCTCAATAGACAATAAAATGTCCATATTTTTTTATTTATTCTTGTTGATAAAAAGATAAGATTGACTTGTAAAAAAAAGTTACATTCACTTTTATACGGTAAGTTTGTTTTATCATGTGAGATTTTAAATTTATAATTTAAAGAAAAACTCAATTATAATATTGCTTACAATTTTACATCTTTTAGTTTTGGTTCTTAGAAAGAGAAAATTATATATTGGTTTTTGTATACTTTAAAGTATACCTAACAAACTTCGTGCCTTGCAAAAGTCAACGTGCAGTTAAACATGCATAAAACCATTTTTTTTTTCTAGTGTAAAAGAAAGTCATAAATTAAAAGAATTACTGTACAGAAACGAAAACCGTAAGAAATATTAATAAGTTTGAAAAAATGGTTTCAGGTTTTCATTTTTTTAATGGTTCATTTGCCTTTTTCAAAGTGAAGTACACTTATAATTATGCCGCAAGTTGGATATATAAGGCTATTACAAATAACAAAAAAAATATCATCTAGTATTTAATATAATTACATGATTTGTATTACTGTTGATCAAAGTAATATACAATCTAATTTCGTTTCTTTGGAAATTGAGGACAAATAGAACATCCATTTGTATGTTGATTCAACTTTTAGTTTGTATCTAAAGCTTTAATAGGTGATAGAAATTTATGAATCATAGAAAAAGAAGCTAAAGATATAACTTAGTATATATATATATATATATATATATATATATATAAATATATATATATATATATATATATATATATAAATATATATATATATATATATAAATATATATATATATATATATATATATATATGGGGTTTGCTAACGCGCGTACGCCTGTTTTTCAGTTGATACATTTTAGCAATGTGTATCGGATTTTAGTAGACAAAAATACCCTTATATATCATGGATTCTAAGTTTTAAGGTTAAGGGTATTTTAATAATTTTCATTTTCAAAACTTCAAAAAAAAAAAACCCTCCAAAATCCTTACTCACCTCTCTCATTCCTCTCAATCCTTTCTCTTTCATCTCTCTCACTCCAACCTTTTCTCTGTCATCCCTACTGTAGCCTCAATTGAAAAAAATCAGAAACACTTGCCTTTAAAAAAATTTGCCTTTGTAAAGAGTTGAGTCATATTCACCTTCAGGCAAAGGTTCATTCAAGATCTTTTCAATTTCACCATCTTCACTAACCTCTCTAATTTCATCATCTGCATATGTTGAATCATCATCTCTAAAAAAAACCCTTCAGGCCAATTACCAATTCTTTCGGATGTCATTATGCTTGTGAAAATTAGATAAAACTATATACGAAAAAATTATAAAATGAAAACTCATTATAAAGTAATTTTTTTGTAAGAAATTGTTTAACAACGAGTGTTTCTGATTTTTTCCAGGCCAATTACCAATTCCTTTGATGTCATTATGCTTGTGAATTATAAAATAAAAACTCATTATAAAATCATTTTTTTTGTAAGAAATTGTTTAACAACGAGTATTTCTGATGTTTTTCTAGGTCAATAACAAATTCCTTTATGCTTGTGAAAATTGGATAAAATTAGATAAGACAAAAATTATAAGATGAAAACTCATTATAAAATCATTTTTTTGTAAGATTGTTTAACAGCAAGTGTTTCTGATTTTTTCAATTGGGGCTACAGTAGGGATGACAGAGAAAAGATTGGAGTGAGAAAGAGGAAAGAGAAAGAGTTGAGAGGAATGAGAGAGGTGAGTAAGGATTTGGGGGATTTCTTTGTTTTTTTAATTTTGAGAATGAAAATTATTAAAATACTCTTAACCTTAAAACTTAGAATTCATGATATATAAGGATATTTTTGTCTACTAAAACCCGGTACACATTGCTAAAATGTACCAACTAAAAAACAGGCGTACGCACGTTAATTTTTATACATATTCTGGGATCAGAGTTACTTCGCTTCCATAGATGTCTTTTTAACAATATTTTTTTACAACTTTATATAACGTCTATGTTTTAAATATTTTTTTAAAATTAAATTCAAACAAACCAATAAAATAATGATAGACTATTATTAAAAATTTGTTAGAAAAAAAAGTCCTTAATATATCATAGTTTCTTTTTATGCCTGAAAATGCTAATCAAATTAATGTAATTCACAAGACTTCAGTTACTTCATTAATTTAACTTGTTGATCGAAACAAAAATAAGAAAGTTATGTGTAACTCACCATTTCAATTTTCATGCAAGAAAGTGAGTCCTTTCGTTTTTATCTTATCACAAAACAACAAAAACATGAATTGTCCTTTTAATGCTGGCTAACAAAGGAAACTTCTCCCTAGCTACCTTCTTCTCATCATTGCAATTTGAAACCCAACACCATCAATAACTAAGTAGGCATCACATAGCAGTGGATCACCACACTCTCTGCACAGCTTCCTTTGATTTTCATGTTACTTTCCATGGCTTCCAAGCAAGAACCAAAGCTCCCTTTGACTCTTTTGCTGGACAAAGAAAGAAACTGTGTGGTTGCTGCTGAAGCAAGTGGAGACTTCATAGACATTTTGTTCAGTTTTCTCACCCTTCCACTGGGAACTATCACAAGGCTTGTGTCAAAGAAGCAAGAGTACGATGAAGTAGAAGAGATTGGTTGCATAAACAACTTGTACCAGAGCTTGGAAAATTCTGCTGATGATGTTTTCTGGAACCACATTTGCAAGAAAATGTTGCTTTTTCCACGCAACCCTTGCGAGGCACTTTGCCAGAAGCTTAAGCTGAACTTGGACGATGCAAAGCCTATGAAGTACTTCATGTGCAGCAACAGGTGTAGAAAGGGTGGTGATTGGTTCTTGAGTACTTTTGCTGAGGCTACCTGCTACTGTGGGAAATTGATGAACAAAGAAATGAAGCTGCATGGAGAATCTAATGAAGAAAATGATAATGGAGATGGGGTTTTTGTTAAGGGGCAAACCATGTACTTGATCTTTGATGATTTAAAGGTGCTACAAAGCTCTCCTGGTAACACTGTTCATCAACTTCTCCAACTTGGCTACAAAAACTTCCACAGGCTGACAAAGAAGTACCTTAATGTTGGTAGAAAGGAGGTAACATTGCAGATGAATTCATTTGTGTTGTAGTTGTAGACAACCATATGAAAGTTTGTTAATACATTTTGAATTTTCCACTGGTATTAGTTAATTAGAATTTATAACATACTAACTGGTATAAGATGAACATTGTGAGAAAAAGTTCATAAGATCAGTTTTAGGACTTGCATTTCTCTATTTTATGACTGCACGTTAAATCTGATTCTTTTCTTAAGTTCATTAATTAGCTAGTAAACTTGTGCTGGGGGAAGATCTGCAAATATCAGTGCTAATAAACAGAATGAATAAGCCGAGTGGTGCTTATTTTGTCAATGATAAAGGATATAATAAAGTAGGAAACTAAGCACAACAAATTATAAAACTGTTACAATCTCAGATCATTTGATTTGTCAGTCAAAAATTACTACTCTACACACTACTAAGTCTTATATTGAGTAGGATAAGAAAGTTAACCACTACATGAGAAATACGACCTATAAACTTATTGTCTTTTTGGGTTGAAAGATCTATCAGTGGTATCAAAACTGAAGGATCATCTTAGTGATCGACTCAACTAACATAGGTTTAGACAAGCATGTCCTGTTATGCTCTCTTGAAAGGGTCATCACTCTCAACATCATCTCACATGCATTTTATATGAAAAGTTGTTATCTATTTGATGAACACATGAAAATTTCTTATTTCATGAATATTATCCTTATACCTGTGTTTGTTTTTGTCCTTTTCAAGATTTTGGACTTGCTAAAGCAAGCATTGATCTCCAATTCTCCTCTTAGCGATGTATTCTTAGATAACGGAGGATCAAACGGTATGTGCACTTTCTCACCAAAACTTAGACCAGAAAATCAAGGCTGGATAAATCACAATCCTAGTATAAACCTAAAGGTAACAGTGAGAAAATCAAAGAAAACAATACTGTATGCTGAAGCTGAGGGAGATTTTGTGGATTATCTATTCAGCTTCCTCACAACACCAGTTGGATCTGTTCTAAACCTATTGGATGAAAACTTCTCTCTGGGAAGTATGAATAACTTGCAAAAAAGTGTGAAGAATCTGAATCCATTATGGCTGAGAAATCCTTCAGGCACTCCTTTACTGAACCTGAGGGTGGCTCCTCAATTTGGTTTGAAGAAGCAGCCAACAAAACTTTGTGAAGAACATACTCCTTGCTACTGGTATGGCACAGGAGTGATAAAAAATCATATATGCTATGCCATTGGGAATGGAGTGATATCAAAGGATCATAGCCTAATACAACATCCAAGGGCCATGAAACACTTTGATCCAAGATCTTCTGATGGCACAAAAGAGTCAGCTTTGGGCTTTGTGAGAAGACCATCACTGTTTGTTGTGTGGAATGATCTTCAAGTAACACCATTGGTGAGAACTTCAAGTATTTCCTTTCTGCAAAAGCTTAATGTTCCATTGGATGACTTGGAGCAGCATGAGCTGAGAATTGAGGAGACAGAGGTAGCTACCACTTCATTTTTTCACTGATTCTCTTTTTGTGATTTCAATGAGTTTTTCATATTCTGTTCAATGTTTTTAATTTGGAACATGTAACGTTAACAATTTTTCGCAATAATTTTTTGACAATAGATCATACTATTACTGTTTTATTTTCAAAAAAATATTTGAAATGAATTAATCACGAGTAACTAATCACGAGTCTAAAAACCTTTTTGTAAACGTTAACAATTTTTCCTCCTTTAATATCTCATAATCAATGATTTTCATTATCTATGCATGATTAGGCACTGAACCTGCTGGGAGCTTCTTTGACTTCCAAAGCTGCTTTGACGGAAGGCCTGTTCTATCTCTTGAAGCCAAAGAAACAAGCAAAAGCATGATCTTTTCTTTTCTTCCAGTTGTTTTTAATAAGTTCAGAAATAGAGCAATCATGCATTTTAATGGAAATGTATCAGTTTTATGTTGCATTTTGGAGCATTGAATGGAGGTGTGAACAATAAACTCCTTTGCCCTTGGCTACAAATCTCTTTAGTAAAAAAACATTTTTCATCTCGGACAATGATGCATTACCAACTTTTCCTAACAACTTTTTAATAATAGACTTTTTAATAATAGACTCAGTATCACTATTTTATTGATTTGTATATTTGAAACAAAAAATGCTACGAGGTAGTTTCTTCAAAAGGGTAAATCATTTGGTTATTCAAGTGTCCAAGAAATTTTAAACGTATCTCTAAACTAATTTTCATTTTAAATGTGTGTTTGATCATTTAAATATATTTAATTTGGTTAACAACGATATATTTAAAGTATAATTTATATATTCTAAAATAAGTTATTATTGTCCAATTCATTGTAATTATTGTTGACCGATATCTATTAGATTGAATAGAAATAATATCAAAAAGAAACTCAGGAAGAGGCAGAAAATTAAGGTACGCTTTTTCCACCTCCACAACAACAAGATTCTTCACCTGAATCTAGTCCAAGAAGAGTAAGATCTTTGGTAGATCTATATGAAACTTGCAATATAGCCATGATTGAACCTAACTGTTATGAAGAAACATCAAAGCAAGAAGTATGGGTCAAGGCTATGGAAGAAGAGATTAAAATGATTGAGAAGAATAACACTTGGGAACTTGTAAATTGCCCTCATGGAAAAGACATCATAGGAGTGAAATGGATATATAAAACAAAGCTTAATCCTGATGGAACTATACAAAACACAAGGCAAGATTAGTCGCCAAAGGCTACTCACAGCAACTAGGAATAAACTATAATGAGACATTTGCTTCAGTTGCTCGCTTAGATACAATTAGAGTATTAATAGCTCTTGCAACACAAAAAGGATGGAACATATATCAATTGGATGTCAAATCAGCCTTTCTAAATGCGGTGCTTGAAGAAGAGATTTATGTGTAACAACCACATAGCTTCTTCAACAAAGGCAACAAAGGCAAAGTACTAAGACTTAAAAAAGCATTATATGGCTTGAAGCAAGCTCCCCGAGCTTAGTATAGCAAGATTGATAAATACTTCATCGATCAAGGATTTAGGAGGAGCAAAAGTGTGCCAACACTATATATTAAGGCACAAGGTCAGTACTATCTCATTGTCTCTTTATATGTCGATGATTTTATCTATACAGAAAATAATATGGAGATGATGAAAGAATTTAAAGAAGACATTTGAAATGACTGACCTTGGCTTGATGAACTATTTCCTTGGTATAGAGGTGAAACAACAAAAAGAAGGTATATTTATCTCTCATAAGAAATATATTGAAGCTCTACTAAAGAAGTTCAAGATGAATGATTGTAAACCTGTCATTACTCCTTTGGTGGTAAACGAGAAGCTACAAAAAGATGATGGAGCACAAGAGGTAGATGCATCACACTACATGAGTTTATTTGAAAGTATCCTGTATCTCACAGCCACACGACCAGACATTATGTATGCTACAAGTCTTCTATCAAGATTCATGCAAAAGCCAAGTCAGATTCATTATGGAGTAGGAAAAAGAATTTTAAGATATCTATAAGGCACAAAGGAGTTTGGTATATGGTACAAAACCATGACTAACTCAAGGATGATTGGCTACACAGATAACTATTGGGCAGGATCAATGGACGACATGAAGAGTACATCAAGATATGCTTTCTCACTAGGATCAGGTATTTTATCTTGGGCATCAAAGAAGTAAGCAATCGTGGCACAATCAACAACAAAAGAAGAATATGTAGCAGTTGCTGAAACCACAAGTCAAGCAATATGGCTACGAAGAATACTTAAAGAAATGGGTGAACCACAAGATGGACCAACTATTATTTATTGCGACAACAAATTGACAATAGTAATAACAAAAAATCCAGTCCATCATCAAAGAACAAAACATATAGCCATTAAATATCACTTCATTCGAGATGAAGAGACAACTAAAATTTTTTTACTCGAGTACTGCCCAACAGAAGACCAAATTGAAGATATTTTTACGAAGGCATTACCACGACCAAGATTTGAACTATTGCAAACAATGCTTGGAGTTACCGAATTTGCATTAAGGAGGAGTATTAAAGTGTAGTGCAAATTCTAGAAGAATGTAGAAGCTCCTAAGATAGAAGAATTGAAATGTAATATAAATTCTAGAATGTTGTAGAAAATCCTAAGATAGGAAGAAAAAATCAAGAAAATTCTACATAGGTAGAAAGCCTAGAACTTTCTACATAAGTTCTAGCTAGAATTTTCTAGAATAATCATGAAAGAGAGATGGGGTTTATAAATACCCATGTGTACTATCATTTGAAAAAAGAAGCCAACATCTACTACAACTAAAGAATACTACAATACTTCTTCCAACTACTACTTCCATGTTCCACTATCTCCACATTTTCTCTACATTCAACTATCTCTACATTTTCTCTATCTCATCAACTATTCCTTTCACAACCTTAAAATACTAACAAAAATAAGTTATTACCAACCAATTCGTTGCTAATTATTGTTTATCGATACCTATTTTAATAGCTTACTTTTAATGTTGTTGTGTTGTTTCTTAACTATTATTATGATGATTGTACGTTATATGATAGGTAGATTAGAGACGATATTTCAAATAAGAAAACTCAGTATTGAAACAAAAAATAGAAAAGAAGAAATTTCTAGACCTCTTCATCGCTTTATTCTAGAGCTGTCAAAACGGGTAACCCGGCTCGACCCGGCCTGACCCACCATGGGTTGGTCACTTAGTGAGCCAACCAAACCCGGCTCACTTATTAGCGAACTGAAAAAAAATTGAACCCGACTCGACCCACCATGGGTTGGTGGGTTAAACGGGTTGCTCGTTGGCTCACTTAATTATAAGTTTTTTTAAAATAAAACTAAATTATAATTTTTTTAATTCAAATCTAAATAAATTTCACTCTAAAATGATGCTAAACTCCAAAAAGACAATTCAAAATAAAAAAAAATATCATACAATTCAAGCTCAATAAAAAAAGAAACACAAAAGAAGAACAAATAAATTTTTGGGTTAAATATGTTTTTAGTCCCTAAACTATTGATCGTTTCTGGTTTTCGTCCCTCTTCCAAAGTAAGGTACAATTTAGTCCTCAATCTTTAAAAAACGTTCGTTTTAGTCGAAAAAACGAACGTTTTGAGGACTAAAACGATGACTAAAAACAAAATTTTGAGGACTAAAATGAACGTTTTTCTAAAGAATGAGGACCAAATTGTACCTTACTTTGGAAGAGGGACGAAAACCAGAAACGGCCAATAGTTTAGGGACTAAAAACATATTTAACCCTAAATTTTTAATATTGATAATTTTTGTATTACTTGTCCATTTTTAATATTACAGTCTTGAATAAATAAATCTATAATATTTTTCTTTCTTAAAACATCCCTTTTTTATCCCCATCTACAATATAATAAAAAAAATACTAACTAATAATATTGAAACACAAAATAATAAATAATTAAATTAAATTAGGTTGATCGGTGAGCCAACCCAGCCCACTACGGGTTCAATCCGGGTGAGATGGGTTCTAAGTGAGCCAGGTTGAAAACTAACCCACATAAAAAAATTACATTTTTTTTAAACTCAACTCGGCTCAAACCTGTGGTAAACCAGGTTGGCTTGCGAATTACAATCCATTTTGACAGCAATACTTTATTCGATTTAACTTCATCATCTTCTTCAATTCACTTGTATGTTTAATATAGTGACAAAATTTAAAAATCTGATTTAGAAAGTTATCAAATTTCAAAATTCGAAATTCAAAAAACTCAATTAAAAAAATTATCAAATTTTAAAACTAATCAGATTTTGAAATTCAATTAAGAAAGTTATCAAATTTTAAAATTTAATTTAAAAATTATTAAAATTCAAAGTCAAATTTTAAAATTTAATTTCAAAAATAACTTAATTTCGAAATTAACCAAATTTCAAAATCGAAATCAAGAAAGTTGAAATCTAATTTAAAAAATCACCAAATTTTTAAATTCAACTAAACAATTCATCACATTTCGATATTTAATTAAACAACGTCTCAATTTTTAAGGTACACTTCTTTTAAATTTCAATATACAATTTTTCCAAATTTCAAAATTTAATATTTAATTTTCCAAATTTCTAAATCTGGCTTACACTTCTCTTTGTTCTCCGAATCCCGTTATCTTTTGTTTATTCTAGGTTTAATCATTCAGGAAGTCCCTATTTTTGGATAGAATCTTAATTTGGTCCTTTTCTTTCTCGGCATCTCAATTGGTCATATTTTTGTGAAAATTGCAACAATTCGACCCTTGCCGTTAAATTGAGCCTAATGGCGTTAGTCTCTGGTTGACGTGGCATGTTGGACTAAGTTTTTAATTGACGTGGCTACATTAGTAGGGGCACCTCTGTCTGACGTGTATATTTATATTTTTTTAAAAACAAACAAACGAAAAGTAGGAATTAAATATTGGGATAAAATTTTTTGAATTAGGGATTGAGATTGTGAGAAGTTTGTTCTGCCATTGTGGGGTTCGTGGAAAGTTCAATCACTTTCACAAATTGGGGTATGAATTTCGGGATTTAGGGTTTAATCGTAGTTGACGTTGACAGAGAGCGTGCAGTTGTCGTGGTCGTCAGAGTTGTGGGACCTTCTTTCCGCTGGAAATCTCGAGTGGTCAGGTCAGTAAAAGTTTGGTTTTGTATTGATTATTGATTATAGGGGTCAAATGTTGTCTTCTTTTCATTGCGATGTTGGGTGGTGGTCCCCGTCCTTGTATTGTGTTCCTTTTTTGATTGCGATGTTGTGGTCCCCCATGTTTAAAGTTGTTTTTATGTTCGTGTGTGTGTGAGTGTGTTTTGTTTATTGTTTTAATACATGTTTTGTCGTCATGTGATTACATTATAGGTGTATAAATACACACACACACACACACACACACACACACACACACACACACACACACACACATATATATATATATATATATATATATATATATATATATATATATATAGTGTTTTGCCTCATGGACGAGGAAATTAGTTAATGATGGGGGAGACATCTAGGTTTTTGTTTGACCCAGATGTTTGGAGTTATTTCGTGGTTGTTAGTGTAGTGAAAGGTTTGGGATACAATGGGTTTAAAGATCTGTGGTACTATGTAGGAGGGGCTTCAGTGCTAGATGATAAGTTAGAGTCTTTGTGTGATGACATTGCTGCCATGCATATGGTTAATTTAGCTAGGCTGAATGGTGAGGTGCATGTGTTTGTGATACACCCTGTTTCTGAACCCAAAGTCATACATATGCTGGAATATGTTGGTAATGATGAAGGAAAAGTTGAAGAGAGGGTTGATGTTGATGGTGAATAGCAAGTTGAGGGTGGTATGGAGGAAGATGTCCATGTAGTTGAAGAAGTTGGTGGTGTGTTAGAAGAGATGGGTGATGTCCATGGACAAGTGAAAGTTGAGGCTGTTATGGAGGAAAAGGTGCATGGAGTTGAAGAAGTTGGTGGAAATGGTGAAGAGGAAGGTGAACAAGTGAATGGAGTTGAAGAAGATGTGGAAATTCGAAGTTGGAATTCCTCTTTTGACAATGGTAGTGGTGATGGAAATGGCGATTGGTTGGAGGGGCTTATTGATGTCAATGTTGGTTGCGATATAGATGATGATATGCATGCAGATTGGGAGGGAAATGTGGAAGTTGAAGTTCAAAGTGTGTCAAATGACCTTGGAGGACCATGTTCCAGTGGGAGTTCTGACAGCATGTTTGATGTTAATGTAGAGGGTGGGAATGAGAGAGGTTTGTTGGATGAAGAGTGAGAATCTGAACAGTTACTTAGTGAAGCAGATAGTGATGAAGATGTTAACGATGTAGAGAGTTATGAGACATTTGCAACCTTTGTTATGCCAAAAAGTATGGTTGACTTCAAGTAGGAAGTTGGGACATATTTTGGTGAAAAGCAAGACATTTTGGATGCAATGAAGTGTTATGCGTTGGATAATGGAAGAAATATTAAGTTTGTTAAGAATGATAAGAAAAGATTGATGTTCAAGTGTGTGGGTGCAAAAGGTAAATGCTCATGGAGGTTATACTGTGGTTATATGGAGGCAGTTAATACATGGCAATTGAGAACCATGTTGGACAACCATACCTGTAGTAGGGAGTTCAACCTTAAATTAATTGATGCGAAGTGGTTGAGCAAGAAGTTACAGAAAACAGTTAGAGAAATTCCAACTGTTAAAAGTGTGGATATTAGGGAAAAAACATAGCAATAGAGCATATTGATGGCTCTTTCAAGGAACAATATAAAAGGTTATATGATTATGCCCATGAGTTATTGGCCAAAAATCCAGTATCAACAGTGAAAGTAAATGTTGAGAATGTGGGGGGGGGTGAAGTCCTTTTCAAGAGATTTTATGTATGTCTAAAGGCCTGTAAAGACAGTTTTCTATCATGCAGGCCAATTATCGGTTTAGATGGAGCATTTTTTAAGGGTAAGTACGTTGGTGAGTTGTTAACAATTGTGGGCCCAGATGGAAATGAGCAGATGTTGCCTATTGCGTACGCTGTTGTCAAAGTTGAGAACAAGGCATTGTGGAGGTGGTTTTTGGATCTATTGGTAGACGACCTTGGAGGGGCTGAACTATGTTCTTCATTTACCTTTATATCAGACCAACAAAAGGTAATACTCATCATTAATTTGTACTTGTATATTTTAACTTGAGGGCCTGAAGTATTGGTTGGCTTTATTAATTAATTGTATATCTGTATTGTAGAATCTACTTCCAGCAATACAAGAATTGCTTCCTGGAGTTGAGCAAAGATTTTGTGTAAGGCATATGTATGCCAACTTCAGGAAGAAATTCCCTGGCAAAAACCTCAAGCGTTTAATGTGGAGGGCAACTATGGTCACACACCCACAAACCTGGGAGATGGAGATGAGGAACATCAGAGCACTGAATGAAGATGCTTTTAAGCATTTGATTGTCATTCCTCAGAGGTTAGTCTTCATAACTACAACACAATTTGTTAATGATATTGGTAGGATACTACGTGTGTATGAGAGGATAAGGAAGACAGGGGGGAGATATGGTGAGTGGGTGGAGGAAGACAGGCCAAACGATGAAGGAAGAGAGGCCGAATGATGGGGGATGAGAGGGCGAAGGATGGGGAAGAGCTGTCGAACGGTGGGAAAGAGAGGGCGAAGGGCGGGGAAGAGAGGGCGAAGGATGGGGAAGAGATGTCAAACGGTGTGAATGACAGGCCGAAGGGCGGGGAAGAGAGGCCGGACAGTGGAGGAAGAGAGGTCAAACGGTGGGAAAGAGAGGCCGAACGATGGGGAACATGTGTTAATAATTATTTTATTATTTCTTGTAGGTATTGGTCAAGATCAAGGTTCACTTCAATAGCTAAATGTGACACCTTAGTTAACAATATGAGTGAGGCCTTCAATAGTGTCCTCGTAACAACCAGAAGTAAACCCATAATTACCTTGTTGGAGGAAATACGACTTTACATCATGCAAAGATGGGCCAAGAACAGGTCAAGCATATCATCATTTATTGGATCCATTATTTCCAAGATCCAATCCAGATTTAGAAAGGAATCTTAGTTAACTAAAAATTGGATTCCTTGGTAAATTCTATTAATGACTTCTCAATTATGTTAATTTAGTATTATGGTTCATAATTATTGTTGTGTTCTTCTCCACAGTTGATCAACCAACAAACTTTTTGAAGTTCGTCACATGTCTAACAGTGGAGATAAGTTCGTAGTCAACATAGATGATTCCTCATGCACATGCAGAACTTGGATGATCACTGGAATTCCCTGTTGTCATTCATTGGCTACAATGAAGTTCCTCAACATTGATGGAGAACAATTTATTCACTCTTGTTACATGAAGTCGACATATGAGGAGACATATTCATCAATAATATATCCCATAAATGGAGCCAACATGTGGGACATTACTCCACATCCTGATGTATCCCCTCCACACAAAAGAGTATTGCCTGGAAGACCAAAGAGGAAACAAAGACTAGAGCAATGGGAAATGAAGAAGGATGATTAACGAATGACCAAATCTGGGTTGCGGAAAAGATGTGGCATGTGTAGGGAACATGGCCATAACAGAAGTTGTTGCCCATCAGCAACCCAAGCAGAACCTGTGCATTGCGAGGAACAAACTCCATCTACTCAACAATCTGAAATAACACATCAGACTCAACCTCTATCCTAGTACACTGTAGGAATGCACTTGTGTAATATTTTAAGGATACAAAAAATTATGCAATACTTTTCTTTTTTAGGGAGAATCTCAATTTATGGAAGATTCTGCTTTTGTCATCTAATCGAATGGTGTAGGAAAAAACATGGAATATTCTGCTTTTGTCATCGAAATTCTGGTTTCATAGTTAATTTGGCGTGTTTGATATATTTTCCCAACCATTGTTCTTCATGCTACAGGGATGATATTTACAATATTGTTAACTGATAACTCCCCAGTTTTGCAACTTTTTATGTGCTTAGGAGTCCATGTTAGTTCATTTTAGTTTTTTATTGGGTAGAATTAGGCTAGTTTTAGGATTTTTCTTTATATTTGTAATTTTGTAAAATTGTAGTTAAAATTAGATTTTTAGGAGTAATTTTTAGTGTTTGTAAATAATTAGGATATTAATATTTTTTTAGAAAATCTTTTGATAAAAATTCTCTCTTTTTACTTGTTAAATTTCCTTTAGTTTCTTTAATTTTTGTACTCATTTTTCTTTGTTGCAAAAATCTTGGGCTGAATGGATTAAACTTGGGCTGTTTTGAATTGGAGCTTATTGGATTGAAATTGGGCCACTATTGCTGACAGGAATGAATTGAAAAGCTTTGGGCTGAAATGCAAGTGTTGTTGCAGATATGGATTGGGCTGGCTGGACCTTGGGCTCTAGTTAGTAGGACAACGCCGTTTTGGTGTGTGAAGCTGATGTCGTAGGGGTCTCTTGATCCAGTAATTCATTTGAGCGAAACACTCTATCGAGCAAAGGTCCAAATGAGGAAAAGCATTCTCTCAAAGCTAGGGTTTGTGTGAAAGAGGCAAAGGAGCTCCATAGCTCATGATTGTGAATAAGCAGAGACCCAAAGCGCATGTGCGGAGGCTGAAGCGGTAATAAGGTTGAAGACGATCGGAGGGCTCGGAGGTGATGATGAACAGAGGTCGTCTAATCTGAGGAAGTCTGAAGCGTCAAGGGTTCTTCTTTTCCTTTCCCATTTTCCTCCCTTTTGATTTCTCTATAAAAATAGACTTGTAAAGAGAGTTAAGGGTGATCGAGTGGAAGGTGACAAACTCCGCTCTAGTGCGAGAGTGTATGGTGGAGGGTGACAGACTCCACCCATGAGAGGCGATTGTGAGAGAGCACTAATGTTGAGTAACGGTGGGTGACAGACACCATGAACAGATTCTAGTGTTCGATCAATTCATTAGCTATAGGGTTTTACTTGCTTTCCGATCGAGACTCATGGTGGTGACAGCCCGTGAGCATCTCGGCGTTGCTTTTATGGTAGCAATTTCTTGTAGTTTTCATTTTACGTTTAATAAAATTTCCATTTCTGCTTGATTTTCTTCTTGCGATGATGTTCTCTACTTCCATTTGATTTTTCTTAATGTTTAATTGATTCTAGAGTTTACTTTCGTTGTAATTTCATTTTATTGCATTTGATAGTTGAATGTAGATTGCAATTTTAGGTTTTGATCTGTGATTTCAAGTTTAGGGTTAATATTTGGTTCTTACATTCTGATATTGAAATTTGATTTCCATTTTTTAGATTTTAGCAGTTCTCATTATGTGTTTCATGCATTGTGAACTTTTATTTTCTCTGCATTGATAATTACATTTCCAGATTATGTCCATTAATCCATTTTTCTGTTTCATACATTCCTGTTCACATTCATTCAACATTTAGGATTTGTTTTAGCTTTGGATTTCTAAATTCAATTTTGTTTCTTGTTTATTTTGTATAGTTGCCTATTACAACCTTAGTTTTAGATAAACTCAGTTGCCTTAATTCTCGTATTAGTTTAACTTCTTTTTCTATTTTAGTTAGGTAGCTTAGAATGTTATTTCTTGTCTTTTATTTCATTTCATTTTATATTTCTTTCTTTCTTTTAAACAATTTGTAGATCAGGTTTTCTTTTCTTTTTAAAAAATTTCATTCTTCGCGGCGTAAAATCTGCGGCGGGTTGTAACTATCCGCGGATATTTACTACCCGCGGGTAACGGGTAACGGGTATTTCAATACCCGCTTCTAAACGGGTCGGGTACGTGTAGTATCCTACCCGCCCCGCGGGTACCCGTTACCCGCAAAAAATTAAAAAAGAATAATTTATATATATTTTAATTAAATTTAATTAAAATAAAAAAATTTATATTTTATTAGGTTAAATTTAATTAAAATTAAATTTTAATTTATATTTAATTTAATTTATATTATATTATATATATTTTTTTGTAATTTTATTTACATTTTATTTTAAAAATATATTAAATATTTTTTTTTATTTTTTGCAGGTATCCACGGGTATCAGCGGGTTTTAAAATACCTGCGGGTATTTTTTAAACGGATACCCGGCGGGTAGCGGGTTGGGTAGCGGGTTGGGTAGCGGGTACAATTTTATCCGGCGGGTTGGGTTGCGGGTAGGCACTACGCGTACCCGACCCGACCTGTTGTCATCCCTAGTTAGTAGTAATAATTAGTAAATAATTCAAGATCTAACTTTCCATTTTCTAAAATTAATTTTATTGAGTTTACGGATTGATATCTTGGTCAGCCCTATTAGTGGGGACCAATTTTGTTCTGTTTTTGTGTGACCAAAAGCAGTTTAACATTAACTGCTCTATCAAATTTATGGACGAAATGTTTCTTTTTACTGATTGTCATCCAATTGTTATTTGTGTTTATCAGTTCACTATGAACTCATGTCATATGATGATGGTTTTTTTATGGTGCTATGTTGTTTCACAGTTCTTTTGGCCAAAAGTTAGAAACAATACTCTGAATTACTTTGTTCATTACCAAAAGTTACATAAATTCAAACTTTTCAACTAGAAAACCTAAAGCGTTTCATTGTATCCTAAGTACATTCCATCATAATTACAATGAAAACACTCCTATGGACGAAACAACACTAACATAATTACAATAATGTTCACCATACAAAGAACACAAACAACCCCAAAGAACACGTTAAGCCTATTTTCCAATTTCTTCACTGATTTGTCCAAATCACTCATAATCTTCCATCCACCTTCCATTGCTTCTCTGTTCAAGAAGGACTCAGTCTTGCCTTCACACTTTACACTCCTTTCCCTTTCCACAACCACATCATGAACACACCATCTGAAGTAATTGCAACCACCATCTTCACTACCATTCTGTGACAAAAATACACCAATTAGGGCACCCTCCAACTCAAAAAAACAACATCGAAAATACCTTACCTTGAACTTAGGACAGCCCAAAATTGTTTGTCTCTGTTCTTAGCTGTTCTCGCTTCTGACAACACATTTATCCTGAATGATTAAACCTTCATTCTATAGTGAAATCTGGTTCCCATTTTTCTAATTTTTCTTTATTTATATAAATTAACATATATTAAATAATAAAAATAAAATTAATTATAGTAATAATATTAATATTAATATGATAACAATAAAAAAATATAATATTAAATTATATTGAAACATTAGATTAAACTAAATACTTTTTATATTTTTCCTTGAAAAACAAAATTTTAGAAAACATGTTAACGAGCTCGTCAAAATATATTAATTTTTTTCATATGTTATTATTATTACTTTTATTATTATTATTATTATTATTATTTATTATTATTGTTTATTATTATTATTACTATTATTATTATTCTTAATATTATTATTATTATCAATAATAATAATAATAATAATAATAATAATAATAATAATAGAAATAATAATAATAATAAATAATATTTAATATATGTTAACATATGCAAAAGTTAAGATATATTAACCGGATTTTCGGCTAACATGTTTTTCTAAATTTTATATTTTAAGTTAAAATTTTAAAAAATACTTAGTTTAATTTAATACTTTAATATAATTTAATATAATAATATTTTAATATTTTGAATTATAATTTTTTAAACTAAAAAAGTAAAACACATTAAAAAGAATTTCAAACCAAAAAAATTCAAAAAAATAAAAACAAAGGCAGTGATGGATTTAAAAATAACTAATGGATTTCAAACAGCTTAATAAAATGAGAATTTGATTTTGAAATTTGAAAAAAAAAATTAATCGGATTTCAAAATCCAAAAAAACTATACGATACATTTAAAAATTGAGTGATTCTCCCTGCATTTCACCAGTCTCATCCTGTATCTCTCCATTGACCGTTATACCTTTCATTTAATATAATATGAAAAAATGTAATGATGGTTTAATGAGTTTTCAATCCCAATCATCCTTAACAAACAAATATAAATTTTAAATTAATTAGATTATAAATAATATTTAAATAAATATCAAATATAATAAAAATTAAAAATTAAAAAGTTAAAAAATCAATAAAAAAGTTCTAAAAAATCACAAAACAACAACAAATTAAATTTAAATTAATAAACAAATCAAAAACTCAAAAAATATACAACAAATAACCAAATAATAATTCATATAGAAAAATAAAATATCAATAAATAGTTATAGATTAAAAAATTAACAAATAAATTTAAATTTCAAAATTAAGAAAAATTAATTACATTAAAAATAAAATTTAAATATATATAAAAATAAAATATGTAAGACCTCGTAAATATGCACCCAAAATCCCTTGTGTCAGACCTCGGAAACGCAAACTGAAACCCCTTGTCAGTCATTTAAAACACACCCAAACCCCTCTGCGCTGACGCCAGGTGTCAAGAAACGAGGATCTGAAATCAGATAGTGGAATGCAGGTGTCAGCAGGAGAGCGGGCGCTCGTTTTACGTGGGAAGAAAAATAATTTTTATGAAACCTTCTCCCCACTCTCTCTGCATGCACCCTTAGTCTTCCAAAAATCTGATCTTTCATTTTCTCCTCCTTCTCACTAGAAATCCTATCTTCTCTCTAAGAAAACTAACCTTTCCTCTTCTCCGATCATCATTCCGAAACCGTAGAAGTGTTCCCGGCGACCCAAGCTTCATCTTGAACCGAACAAAGTTTCAAGTCTGAACTGGTAAGTTTTCTCCCCTTAGTTGTTCGTTCCTTTGTTACATGCAAACCAAGTTCTGGTTGCATACAGGGATATAGACTAAGTTATTTTTGGTTCTTTATGTTGTTCGGTTTAGTTTTGAGAATTGTTGATCGTTAAGGGTAGAAGTTGTAGTTGGACGAACCAAAAACCCACTTTTAGACCGTTCAATCACGTATCCAAGTAAGGGAAGCTTATTTAATTTAATTTGAATTGTATGCTGTTGAACTGTTTGACGTTTGTTTAGTTGATTGGATGATTTTGATGCATGATGGTTGATATGGTTGGATGAATTGAATGTTAGTTTACTTGATGAGATGAAATGAAATATTACTGAGTTAGGGTATGATGTACGAAATATATGAAACCTGTATGATATGTGAGGTATGAGATATGAAGGTTGATTTTGATAGAAAGTTCATAAAGTTCTGAAGTTATGAAGGTATAGGTTGATAAAACTGATTTGAAATAAATGATTTTGTATATGAGATTATACTATGATAAAATACGTTCGTTACTGGACGGTCATTGACCGTTCGGTTCTCCTGTTGAACATAGTTGAAATGAGATTCTTTCATTTGGAAAGAATTCTAGTTGAGGACGAGCGCCTCCCTATCGTAATGTTGTGCTTGAACAATCGGTCAAGCGTAGTTGTCTCTGAGTACCCAGTAGTAAACCTAAATTCGGTATCTATATATATGATTGTATAGGTAGTTGTTTCTAAACACCATTCCTATGATATCTTATTTATAAATCTTTTATTCTGAATTTTAAGTAATGCTCGGTTTCACACCAAGCATCTCGAAATTTTAGTGGTGCTCGGTCTTACTCCGAGCGCTCGTATTTTTACAGTAGATCTACCCTGATAAAATAGCGTTCGTCCAATTTCAGAAGAACCTTCCTTTCCTCGTTCGGTCATTTACTGACATGAGATTTCTGTATGTGAATTATTCTAAGTTTGGTCCTTTGACGTCCTAATATGTCCACTTTATTGTCTCGGATCAAGAGTTCCCAGTTCTATGTATTCTTTGAGTTTCGATTGGAGTTCACGAGAGTCAGTTCATTTAACTGATTCGGGTTGTAGAAGACGTTCGTCACATATTATATAGGGTACCTAATTCCTTTCTAAAGATTTCAGTAAACCCCTTTCGGTAGTATCCTGTTCTAGGACGAGGGAGTTCCTTGCCTCGTTCCTGTCGTTCGTCCTCGTTATGAAGAGGGCTGAACGTTCGCTATTTTTATGTTCTCAGAAATGATTATGAAAATGACACTAAAGTGAAAGGTTTTAAAGGATGAAGAGTTTATGAGATGAATATGAGATTATGAATTTGAATGAGCGTTCCGGGGAGGAACGACTCTTGGATGATATTGAAATTGGTAAAGTATGAATGTGGAAATGCTTGGCTGACGATTCATCCTGATGTTCCGTGAGTACTCGTCCTCACGTAGAGGGGGTACGCCATGCATGGGAACGGCAGGAGGTCCTAGTCCTTAGGGGTACTTTGGACGGAACGGACTAACCTCGGGTGGCAGCTGATGAGAATTCTAGTTACTACATCACCCGGGTGCACGAACGTCGTAGCTACACAAAATTCATACAGTCCGGACAGTCGGTCTAGTATCAGGGTTTTGATTGAATTTGTTTATTGAAATGTATTTGAATGTGCTGGCATATGAAAATGTATGTTATTACTTGAATTAAATTACATAAGCTTACCCTGTGTTTTTCCTTGTGTTGTCTCGTTTGTACGTTCGTCCTTGTCTTCGCAATGATCATCCGTGTGGATGTGAGCAGAAGGAAATGCACTGCTGGAAGAGGCGTTGGAAGAGCAATATTTGGAGGAAGAAAACTTAGTCGAAATCGAGGTGAAAACCGAACAATAGGACGTTCGGCTTGTAGTTGGTCAGTGTGGTTAGGTGGTCGTTCGTTCACCTTTTTCTTTAAGTTTTGAATGACCGTTCAGTGTTGGTTTTGTAAACCGTTCGGTCAAAATTTCTCTTATGTTGTACAGTTTTAGTTGGAAAGTTATGTAAGGCCGTTCGGCCATAGCCGTACTCTCTCTTTTAATGGTTAAAACTGAGCTGTGTTATTATTAATCGTAATTATTCTATTATATGGTTTTATTACTGTATTTTTGGATGTTACAAAATACAAATTACAAAATATTACCTGTAAAATATTTAATATTTAAATAAACTAATAAAAAATATAAAAACTAATAAATTCAAAAGGTAACTAAATATAATAAAACAAATAAAATAAAAAAAAGGAAAAACTTTCACCGTACAAATCAAATTCAAATAACTAAATATAATAAAGGAAATAAAATAAAAAAAAAGGTAAAGTAATGTTTGCGGCAATAGTAAAACCGTACTACCAAGTACGACAGTCTCATTTCAACCACGGCACAGTGTGAACCGCATTTCCAGTTGCAGTTAGATCATATCCATCTTCGTCCCATCCAGTAAGAAATGCATCCTAGGGCATACAATCCCACCAGTACATACAAACAGCTTATACAAATATTACATAAAACAATCTATACAAACAACACATGCACGTTCAAGCTAAGAAGAACTACTACAATAGATTCTTTGTAGTTCCAGGAACACAGTTGGAATAATAAAATAGGGAGGTGCAGGATGAAACTGATGAGGTGCAAGCAGAATCACTCTTAAAAATTTGGTAAAAACTCAATTAGTTCTTAAATTAAATTTTAAAATTTAGTGACTTATTTAATCAGATTTTGAAATTCTTCATTTCTTTAAGCAAATTTAAAAAATTTGGTGATTTTTTCAATCAAATTTTAAAATTTGTTGAATTTTTTAATTAGATTTTAAAATTTGATTGGTTAAAATTTGGACCTTTTTAATCGAATTTAAAAATTTGATGATATTTTAATTTAGATTTCAAAATTAAATGAGTTTGTTAACTAGATTTTAAAATTTGTGAGTTCCAAAATCTGATAACCTCCTTAAGTGGATTTTAAAATTCGGTAATTTTCTAAATTGAATTTCGAAATCATGAGATACGGGGACTAAGAAAGTTGGATAACGAGAAAAAAAAAGCTTTTACTCTTATTGAAAGAATAATTTAAATATTAAGAGAAAGTATGATGTAAGAGAAAGTTTAGAGATACAGGAGAAGCCCGAATGGTGAAACAAATTTGATAGGGCAAAAGAATTAGCCAATCGAGGAGGAAAACATAAGCGAAATAACACCATGGCCGAGGAGAAGAACTTTGAAACAAAGTGCTAAAATGGGTAATTCAAAATTAATTGGGTTTAAATAGCAAATGCGGGTACATGAGCAAAAACTTAAAGATAAATGAAATCCAACATTTTATGATTTCAGTTTCGGTTCTTTCTTTTTGCACCCTAATAATTGCTTCCTACACGAATACTATCAATTAACTTTATTTGTTAATTAATTATTACATTTACAATTTTTATCCAACTCTTTTTTTAAATATAACGCATTCTCACGTTATTCACTCAATTTTGTATACTCTTTCCTATGTACTCACTCTTATTTCTTTCTATTTTGTTTTACGAGTAAATTTTTCTCAGATTCTACTTTGTTCTATGAATTGAAGAAATGAAAATCGTAATATAATGGACGTTTCAGAAATATTTTATGGAAAACATAAGTGATGCCTAGTTTTTGAAATGTGAAGCCTTATTACTTTAACATACATGTGAAGCAACTAACTAATCTTTCCTTATGATATATCTCTAACAAATATTAAAGAGTTTCTACCTACTCTATACCAATTTCTCTATGCACCTTCCCATGTTATTTTCCTTACAAAAAGAGCCTTTGCATCCGTATTGTGATAATTTTGTAAAAGAAAACATTGAAGGTCTTTAATGGAAATGGAAAATTCGTCGCGACCTTCAACAAATTTCAAAATCCATCAACGAATTTCAATATTCGTGGAAGGTCGTGACAAATTTATCATTTTTATTGATGACCTTCAATGTTTTTTTTTAATTTTTAGTTAATTAATTAATGGCTTAAATGCTTACTTCGTCACCATGTTAGGAGGTAATTTTCAGTTTAGTACCCGGTTTTAAAAATGTAGACATTTGATCCCTATGTTTTCAAATTTGTATTAATTCAGTCATATTCGTTAAGTTGGTAGGAACGTCGTTAAATGTTAAATGATGTGACAAATAACTTATCTGATATGGCAAAAGGTAATTTTATACGAAAGACAAGTATGAAAATATCATTTCATTACAATAAATAAATACATATGTGCTTGCCCTAAGACATTGATCTCGAAGGACCTTAGGTGAAGGAGTTGAGGTGAAGGAGGTGAGCTGAGGTGGGGTGCCCTTCGCTATTTCCTTTGTGTGAGGTGGGTGCCCTAAGTTGAGGAACTATTGTTGTTGTCTTTTGAGGTGAAGGAGGTGAGTTGAGGTGGGGTGTCCTTCGCTGTTTCCTTCGTGTGAGGTGGATGTCCTAACTTGAGGAAGTATTGTTGTTGTCTTCTCTGTTTGTGGTTTGTTTTTGGGGATTGGGGTTGTTTTGTTGGTGTTAACGAAGCATTATTGTGTCACAATGAGGCAATGTCAATGAATCACTGCTCATCTTGCTCATGGGGGAGCTCTCGTGGTGCTTCATCAAGACGAATGGTTGGCAGCCAAATATGCTATTGTCGAGAGCTTGCCGTATTGAGAGTCGCAAAAACTTCTAAGAACGAGGGAAAGCCTTTTTGGGGCTGCCCTAATTACAAGGTTTGTTTCCTTCGTTGTGTTTTTATTTTGGGATACATTTATTGGGTTTTTTATGAGATGTTTTTGGTTGGATGTTTTTGGTTGGATGTTTTGTACAGCGGAGTCGAAATGAAGAAGTGTGAGGATGTATTTTCTTCAAATGATGCAGTGAAGATAATGTAGATGAAAGGGATACTACAATTGGATGACAAAGGAGAAAGATTATTAATTTGGAAAAATCACTTTTGGTTTGTCAGAAAAGGGAGAAGGTCTTAATCTGGATGATATGTTTGATGGGATTGATTAATATCAGCTTTGTATGTCTTATGTTTTAATTTTGTTGAAGTGGTGTATCAGTCACATTTTGTGATGAAAAAGTTAGTTAAATTGTAATGTTTCTTTGTTACCTAATGAATGAGAATCTGGTTGTAATGAGTTTGTGGTTTGTGCTTGTAACAATATTCTACTTAATGAAAAAGTTAGTTTGTTACTTCAAGTGTAATTTTCCGAGAAGTGTTTGAAATCAAGTTTGAAATTAGCTTTAATTAATATATGATAAATGTTTACCGATTTTATATGCAAAACTAAATAGCAGATCGATCTTTACAATGATCTGTCTTATATTTGTGCATAATTTGGATTCTACGCAGATACACAAGAAGATACTCTAATCAAATGACATTTGCGACTCTGAAGGTATGATATCAGCATCCCATTTAGATATTTTAACTGTTCTTTCCTTATATTACAATATTACTCGATGAAATTTAAATAAAATTAATAGAACTATTTTTTTATTATCAAGATTGTGTTTCTTTGTTATATTAAAAATAAAATATATTAATATTTATTCTGCTTATAGGGCTCAGGACACACAGCTCCTGAGTACAAGCCTGATGAAGGTTACGCCATGTTCAGCAGGTGGATAGCTAGTAAGCCTTTGTAACTCAACCACAATAGATGTGTTCATATGTAATATAATTATCACAAATAAAATATGTTATATAATTTTTGGATTTGTATGTTACCGATGGTTTGCAAATTAATTTGATTTGTTTTCTAAATGTTTTGTATTGTCTCTTTATTTTATCTTTCTTTTTATACATGAAGGAAACATAATAGATGTTAAACATTTATACGAACACTACGATATTATATTGTGATATTGTTTAGTAACGAATTATATCAATATTAAGATATTAAAGAAATATAATATAAAAAGTATTTAATGTTTGAAAAAAATAGACTGCTGACAAAGTTATTTTATATCTTACTTTCAGTCAAAATATTTTTATTAAATTTTACATTTTCAAAATAAAGTAAACTGTAGTTTGTTCTTTACGAGTTTATTTTAGACAAATCAATTTTCTAAATATAATACTAAGAAATTATATTTTATATGATTTGATAATTAACATATCTATATAAAATCAACTTTACTTTATTGAATTTAATTTGAATAATGAAAACAATAATTGTACAAATTTAATTAACATTTTTTGTGTTTTATGTGTAAGAATATAGTATGAATACCAGTATATATAAAAAGAATCACATATATGAGTATTTATTTTCTCTGTATTAAAAATTTATATTTATTGACAAGAAATTTCGTCAATTGAATATTTAAATATGAAGACTCATTACAATTAAATCTTTATAGTTAAACTGGGATAACGAAGTTAAATTTAAACTGATATTGCCGTAATATGATTTTATTAAATTCCGTAACATGATTTTGGTATATTAAGCCTTTCACAAGCAGATGACGATCATTGTCTTACCGCTAACCACCATTCATTCTGGCATTGATGCCGCAAGGCTCAGAAAGATAAAATCTGGAATTTGCTGTCTTAACTCCTTCCGAAGTTTCTGAGAGATCAACTTGCATGTGTCTATACTGAAATCCAAGACCGCAGTTGCAGTAAATCATAAGTTTATCTCTTAGTCTATTATTCGGTTAGTTTGCTATAAGTGACTCACCATTGATCACACTAACAAAAGTGCTTATTTGTGGTATCAGATATGACAAGAAGCTCTTCCTCCTCCTCGGCCCTCTTCTTCCTTTTCTGTGGAGTCATCATATCTGACTCCAAAATCTCCCTGTTCTAAAATCAACAAACATATCTGTTCATCACCTTGTACGTGTCGTGGGCGTACCTCGACACACTTCATTTGTAGCCGTTTTCATGAAACACGACTCATGGGTGAGTCCTTTGCACCCACATGTAAATGTGATATATGTAGAATTAAAATAAGAAAACATATAGATCGTCAAACTGTTATGACTAATTCATACTGATCTAGTTGATTTAAAGCAAATCATGTTTAAAAGAAGTAAAAATTATTTTGTAACTTTTATAGATAAATATTCTAGATACACTAAAGTGTATTTAATCAAACATAAAGATGAAGTTTTTGATGTGTTTCTAACTTATAAAGCAGAAGTAGAAAATCAATTAAATAAGATAATTAAGAGGATTAGATCAAATAGAGATGGTAAATATGTATTGTTTAATGACTTTTGTGTTAAAGAATGTATCATCTGTGAAGTAATCCGACCATATTCACCTGAATCTAATGGAGTAGCTGAGAGAAAATAGAACTCTTATTTTGACTAATTATATCCTTTTGTTGATTGTTATTATATCATTTTGTTGAATGATTTTTCTGGTATTTCATCCTTATTGTTTGTGTTTGTTATGATGATCGTATAACTCGTATTATTGTAAGGGAGAAAATGTTATTAGAAATGCTTCATTTGCTTAGCAGAGGCGAAATACTAAGGAGAGCTTGGAAAAAAAATTCTTATTGTTTATGTTTTTAAACATTTTGAGTTAATTTGATGTAAGTGGTTTGGATAATCATTTAGAAGTTTACAAGATTGGAATGAGTTTTATTTATTTGGTATTTGAATAAATTAAGGTTTTTATTACATGAGTTTTTTCGAAATATTATTTTTAGTAAATTTTCATGCACAATAAAGTTTATAATATACTCGTGACATCCAAAGAGATGGAATGTTACACATTGTAAGCCCATACTTATTTTCTTTTACAAAAACTTAGATACTCTATACTTAATATGTATATATATCATGTTACTATAGTTATTATTATAGTTATTATGGTAGATAAATGTGTAAATATCATATATATTTATAACTATCTCTTTTATGTTAAATGTAACATCCCATATTTTATAGAACTATATAATCTAGTAGTCCACATTTTAATATAATAGAACAGTTAGAAGAAGACTTGGAGATAAATTCTTAAGGTTACAATCATCTCAGATGTGGTTGTAATTCAAAACTTTAACACAATAGAGTATGTCAAAATAGGCAGGAACAGCTGGGAATCCTAACTAGGCTAAGCAGCGGTGTCATCTCCCTCCAAGGCCTGCTCTAGAAGCACCTCATCTACCTCTGCTCACATCCAAATGGATGATCATTGCAACAGAAGACACAACACAAACAAAGACAAACACAAGCAGAAGGGTGAGCTAGATATACAAAAATCATGTTATAACAATCACACAACATGCAAGTTTAATTCACATATATTGGGTCACTTAACACAACTTGTTACACTTTAAACCTGACTCGTCCGGACTTAGAATGATAGTCGAGCTATAGCGGGTCTTGCACTCGTGGTGACTTATGAAACTTGGGTTCCCCACCCTACCACACTCACGAGGTTAGTCTGTTCCGGGCCTTGAGGCGAAATACTAAGGAGAGCTTGGAAAAGTTTTTATTGGAAATAATAAAGAGAAAAGATAATAAAGAAATAAAAATTAATTAAGAGATAATAATGTTAAAAGTTTAATATTTGGCTTCTTCCTTAAAGTATAAAAAGTAGTCTCTCTCAGTCTACCTCATAATTTTCTTTCTTTCTCCTCCAAAAGTATAATATTTGATATTGTTAAAGCGTGCAAAGGTGTGATTCTCAATGGCATCGCAAACGGATAACGTTTCTCCGGCGCTTGTTGCCTTCATTGTCGATCAATATTTGTGCCGCAACCAATTCTATCAAACCAGAGCCATCTTTCGTAACCAAGTTTCGCCTCTCTTTCTCAATCTGCCACCAAACACGGTTTTTCATTTTACTTTTTCTTTATTTTTTCCTTTTCTCTTTCCACATTTCACAAATTTATTTTTCATATTTATCGGCAACATTTTTTTCAAGAAAACATTTTTCAAATAAATTTAATAAATTCAAATTTTTTTAAATAGGAATAAACCAATTTGTAAAAAAAAAACGCTATAAAGATTCTCCAAGACTCACAGAAAATGTTGTTGCGTTTGTGAAAAATTCATAATAATTAATAAAAAAATTTGAATCTTTATGTAAAAGGTGTATAAGGCACATATATTTATTATCACTTTCTCGTCACTTTTGTTTTCTTGATCAATTTTGTTTTCTTGATGTTCTAGAATTTGTTGAGTTTGGAGGAAATGTTAAACCAATATATATTCATGAAGAGACAAAATAAACGGTTGGAGGAAGAAAACGTCATGGTGATGCGAGAGAAAATTAGAATCCAAAAATTGTTGCAAGACCTTCAGAATGCTTTGGATAGTTTCAATGCAAGATCAGCCATGTCCAATGTCACAGCCATGATCACAAATTCTGTAATTGTTCCTCCGATGGAAAATTCTATCAAAACTCCTCCAGGTAGATGCACAGATCTTCTGTTGTTAATGAATTAAAATATGGTTTTTAATCTTTGAGTTCTTTTCATGTTTTGACCTATTCAACTTTTTTTCATCTTTTTGCTAGTTGCTTCTACTACTACAGTTTTTCCTGTGCAAAACACACTGTCTTTGCCAGCTAAACCCATGGCCAATGTAAACTTTTCATCACCTATGATTAGAGAGTTTGACAAGAAGAGAAAAGATATTTCGACAGTAGATGGGTCTGTAGTTGCTAAGAAGCGTCGAGGAAGACAACCTGGCAAGAAGAAACAAGTCCAATGTATGATTGTTTGCGTTTGTATAATGTATACTAGTATGTTTTCATATGTGAGAAATTATATGTTTACTTTGTCCTCATTTTTAGGTACAAACATGTTGCTACCTTCTAATAACAAAACAGATTTTGGATTCTCTTCTACATTAACTCAATCGTTGGCAGCAAACCCTACACTTAAGGAATCGCAAATTTCAACTGATTCAGTTTCGACAACACATCCCATAATTCATTCATTTCCTAGTGTGTTCGTACCTGAGATTTCTCCTGTTGCAAAATGTAATGAGAAAGTCATTGATGTGGTTACAACCAAGAGAGATATGGTTGATCATGTAAAGCAAACCTTCTGTAAAGAAGGCAATAGTGAATTTTCTCCTGTTGTGACGGATAATGATGAAACACACAAGACAGATACAAACAAAATAAGTATGAAGGACATGGACAAGACAAGTACGAGAGCGTTGGACGAATTTGACGAATTTGACGATTGTGCACACATTGATTTTTCAAGCATAAGATCGGAGGACGAGTTCAGCATAGATTTTTTAAACTCCTTAAAAGACTGATAGTTCACCAAAATGTCAAGAGATATAGAAATGAAGAATGAAGAATTTGTTGATATCCAGCTTAGAACTAGTGTTTAGAGGCAGGTTTCAATTTTACATTTTTTTGTTATTTGATGTGAACCTGCAATTTTTCTCAATTTTCCAATAGGAACACAAGCTACTGATAATAGTTTATTTGAAAATTTATCATGAAAGTTTATCATAATCAATAAAGTTTTCAAATTCTTTGATATAAGCTTTTAATTATACCTTCTTTGGTCTAAGCCTTGAGACATATGATTTAAAAGTTAGAAGTCCTTAACAGTTGGTAATTCACAGTTGGTAATTCTTTGGTCTAAGCCTTCAGACAAATGATTTAAATATTTAGTAAGTATTTAAATTTAGAAATAACTCAATTAAGTTACTTCAACTAGTTGGTAATTCACAGTTCATTTAATTTTTTTATTATCACTTTTTTATATTTTAATTTATTTATTTTTGTGTATTATTTTTTATTTTAGTTTTATAAAAGCAATTTTTTAAGCGTATTTTGAGTCACTTCTTCTTAAAATAAATTAATTACTGACAGTGTAAAACATATCTGTATTTAAAAAATATATTGAGATATACGGTACTGAAAAAAACAATGATATTGAGAAAATTTTAAAAATATATATAATTTTGTAAAATAATATTAGAAAAATGCATGTTACAAAATTATAACAATTAAAAGAATATATATCCAAAGTAGTTTATTAATTATTTAATTAAAAAAATTATTTAAAAATAATAATATAAGAGATGAAATGATTTATTAATTATTTTAAAAAGTTTATTTTATGTAAAAGATTATGATAAGAGATAAAATTATTTATTAATTATTTAATTTTAAAATTTTTATAAGAAATAAAATATGATGAATAATTATTTAATTATTATAGGAGTATAAATTAAATTAGATCCTAATATAGGAGAATATTTTTAATGTGGATTTTTTAAAAAAATTTACCCATCTGTTATAGACTTCTATATTTAAAGGATAAAGGTTTTTAAATAAAAAAGACTTCGCTCACTGTAATATGGACTTAGTTTTGCATTCTAGATTCTAATAAAAATAAAAAAGTGTTTTATTAATTGGGGTTGTCAAAATAGTTCGAATTCACTAATTTATCACAAGTTTGGATTGGAATTAAAAAACATTAAAATTTTAACATAGATTAATTTTGAGCCTGGTAACATCCATCATTTCAGGATGTTCCAACCGAATAATTTTAAACGTATAATTAACAAATAAATTAAAAAAAATAAACTCGCTGATAATAATAAAAATTCTTTAAACTCCCTTAAATAACAACTCGACACAATTTTTTATTTTAGTTTTATAAAAGCGATTTTTTAAGCGTATTTTGAGTCACTTCTTCTTAAAATAAATTAATTACTTACAGAGTAAAACATATCTGTATTTAAAAAATATATTGAGAAAAACGGTACTGAAAAAAAATGATATTGAGAAAATCTAAAAAATATATAATTTTGTGAAATATTATTAGAAAAATGCATGTTACAAAATTAAAACAATTAAAAGAATATATATCCAAAGTAGTTTACTCTTTATGTAATTTAAAAAATTATTTTAAAAAATAATATAAGAGATAAAATAATGGATTAAATATGTTTTTATTCCCTAAACTATCAAGCGATTTTGTTTTTAATCCCTCTCTCAAACTAAGGTACTTTTTAGTCCTTCTCTTTTAGGCAAACATATTTTTCGTTCTCAAAAACCAACAGCGTTAAAAAGGAGCTGAGCTGGCTAACGGTGAAGTGCCACGTCATCTTTTTTCTCACACTAAGTCAATCTGACCCTCACCGTTCGGTCACCATCATCATTCAGTCACCATCACCATTCGGCCACCACTAATACCGTTCGATAACCACCAATACCATTCGGTCATTCAGTCATCATAACCATTCGGCCATTACCAATACCGTTCGGTCATTAACAATATCGTTCAGTCACCACCAATATTGTTCGGTCATTCAGTCATCATAACCATTCGGCCTTACCAATATCGTTCGGTCATTAACAATACTGTTCGGCATTATCGTACAGTAAGGGACAGATTGGCTCAGTGTCAGAAAAAAGCATGACGTGACACTCCACCGTTAGCCAACTCAGCTTCTTTTTAACGCCGTTGGTTTTTGAGGACGAAAAATTATGGTTTCCTAAAGATGAAGAACCAAAAAGTACCTTACTTTGAAAGAGGAACTAAAAACAAAATCGCTTGATAGTTTAGGGACTAAAAACATATTTAACCATAAAATAATTTATTAATTATTTTAAAAAGTTTATTTTATATAAAAGTTATGATAAGAGATAAAAAGATTTATTAATTATTTAATTTAAAAAATTTCAAAAAAGATATGATGAATAATTATTTAATTATAAGAGGAGTATAAATTAAATTAGATCTAATAATATAGGACAATATTTTTAATGTGGATTTGTTAAAAAAATTTACCAATCTGTTATAGATTTCTAGATTTAAAGGCTAAAGGTTTTTAAATAAAAAAGACTTAGCTCACTCTAATATGGACTTAATTTTGTATTCTACGTTCTAATAAAAACAAAAAAAAAGTATTTTTTTAATTACTATTATTAAAACGGATTCGAACCCTCGAGTTAATCTAGTCTACCATAATTCGGATTGGATTTATAAAAATATTGAAATCTCAACATAGATTAATTTGGAGTTGTAATTAGTGCTATCAAAATGGATTGTAATCCTCGAGCCAATCCAGCCCATCATGGGTTTGAGCCGCATTGGGTTTGAAAAAAAATGTAATTTTTTTATGCGGGTTAGTTTTCAACCCGGACCAACCCACCTAATTTAATTTAATTATTTATTATTTTGTGTTTCAATATTATTAGTTACCATTTTTTTATTATATTGTAGATGGGGATAAAAAAAATGTTTCAAGAGAAAAAAATATTATAGATTTATCTATTCAACACTCTAATATTATAAATGGACAAATGATATAAAAATTATCAATATTAAAAACTTATTTGTTTGCCTTTTGTGCTTGATTTTGGATTACGCTTGGATTGTATGATATTTTTTTTATTTTGAATTATATTTGGAGTTTAACATCATTTTAGAGTGAAATTTATTTAGATTTGAATTAAAAAAATTATAATTTTTTTTATTTAAAAAAACTTATAATTAAGTGAGTCAACCCGTTTAACCCACCAACTCGTGGTGGGTCGGGCCAGGTTCGAATTTTTTTGAGCTCGCTCATAAGTGAGCTGGGTTAGGTTGGCTCACTAAGTGACCAACACGTGGTGGGCTGAGCCGGGTCGAGTCGGGTTACCCGTTTTGACAGCTCTACTTGTAACATCTCAATTCAAGACGTTCCAACCGAATCATTTTAAATGTAGAATTAACAAATAAATTAAAAAAAATCACACACAATAATGAAAATTAGTTAAACTTCCTTAAATAAAAACTCAAAACAACTGTTTACTTCCGTAATAAAACAACAATTAAATAAAAGTCAATCGTGTTCAAAATATCCTTAGGAAATAAAATTCACAAATCTTCTTTAACAATCCACATGATTGTCTACAATATCATATGCTCTCGTACAACAACACGAGTTATATAATCATCGTAAGGAGAAAAACCAAAGAAATTGGATGGGTGAGCTAATATAATAAACACCAAATCACTGATATTGCTTGCTAATAGAATATACCCGCTACCTCAATTGGGTAGCCAACCCAAACAGAACTAGTCGATATTTGCCCCAATACCGGGGTAGAAACGACCAACTCACACTCGAGATCTGCCTCAATGCCGGGGGTATATAGTTGATCTTTTCAACGACATCCAACATGTCAATGTGGCATGATTCAAAGAATGCAATCATTCCTTGTTTCCATTAATCGAACTTCTCTCCTTTGAATAGACGAGGGCGGTTGACAACATAACCTTCATTTTCCATGTCTCAAGATTGTTTCCTCGAGTCTTGTCAAGAACTAACCTCGCGAGGTTATCTTTGATACCAACTGAAGTACTTGGAAATACTCTAAAAGGGGACGGGGGATGGATTTTAAAATGTTTCCTGCAGCGTTTGATAAAACTAGCTCTTTAATAAGAAGTTGTTTCTTAACAGGAGCTTTTACATCAATTAAAATAACGTGCAACTGTAGGATTTGTAAGAGAAACGTTTAAGGAGACTAGAGCAATAAACACACAATCGTTTGTATACTGGTTCACTCCATCGAGCTACGTCCAATCTTCTCTAACACCTTAGAAGGTTCAACTATAATCTTCAACAAGATTACAAATGAGTATTCTCACCACTCCTAGTATCCCTAGTCACTCCAAGTAACCACCATTACTCTAACTAGAATCGAGTTTCACCTATTCCTGGTTGCATAGTATTCTTCACCATTCCTAATATCCCTAAACAATCTAGATATCTTCTTGATATGTTGTCTAGTTGAGTTTAACCCACTCTTGGTTTCCACTAAACAAACTCATCTAGCTACCATTTAACTCCACCAAGTTAAATGTCACTGAGTTTCACCCACTCCTAGTTTCCACTAGACACACATGTTTCATCCACTCCTCAAAGTTAAACGTAAAGTGTTCTAATTCTCTTCAAAATTTACAATCAAAGGATTGGTTAT
Source organism: Vigna umbellata (assembly GCF_029865625.1). Taxonomy (NCBI): domain Eukaryota; kingdom Viridiplantae; phylum Streptophyta; class Magnoliopsida; order Fabales; family Fabaceae; genus Vigna; species Vigna umbellata. The sequence goes on from NC_142175.1 coordinate 4,353,817, forward strand.
AAGTTCTTAGACAATAACTTTCATAGAGAGGATATGCGTTCAATACAATTCAATCTAATGGACTCACTGAATATTTTCTCTGCTCTTTCTTCTTACAAAAGTAAGCTTATATGACAATGAAGCTTGAAAGTGTTTCTCGTATGCTTTTGAGCTTTCCCTCGACGTTATTAGCTTGAGGCTTTTTCTTCTATGTGTTATTCTCTTGATTCTCTTTTGAACAATCTTCTATTTAATGACTTCTAAAAAAGACATTTGTTATACAGAGTTTTGCTTTGATATTTGAGTCTTCCTAGTCTTTTCTTATGTAGCAGTCATTGGTTAAAATCAACTTGTCAGAACATACGCCAAATTTCAGAGTGTCACGGTTTATTACAAAAACCAGTAATTTCAACTCTATAAAATAACGCGAAAACGTATTTTTCAACCACCTCAACATTTAAGCATGCATAATTTATTCAAGCATATGATTTCCAAAAGATTGTCTAATTACATTATTCAAAATAATGAAAGTAACAAAGGAAATAAAATAAATCCAATTACATTGTCTTAAAATTTAAACAAAATAACTTTAAATAAAAATCTAAAGTCGATTCCCCATCATCTCTCAAATCTATCATGGCTCAGCAACATCTGATAATTTCATGCCTCGTGTCTATCATGCCTCATGTCTATCATGCTCACTATAACACATTTTACAATCATCATCGATAATTTCATTCACAAACACAAACAAGTATGGGGTAAGCTACCAATAAAACAATCATAATAACAAGATATAAGCACACTGATTATATCCACCATAAACAACCACCCCATACACTTTTAACAATAGGATTCCTAATCCTTTAACATAGCAATTCAATCATAATGAGTTACTTGATTCTCAATCCACGATCCTCAATCCTTGATCCTTTATTCCTTGACTCTTGATAGCAACCTCCTTGGTTAGGTTAGGCCAAAGATAGAAGGATACAATGGAAATGGTCCCTTGAAGATATATGGTGCGAAAATGTGGTGGATCATCATGGATAGGGGTTAGAAATGCAGAGTTTATGGTGTTTGTGAGACTAGAAACTCATGGCCATATGGTGTTAAAGGGTGGTGGTGTTATATTTGAAGACTCTAAGAGAAGTTAGGCCAACTCAAAGAGGAAGGTGACTAGAGGGGCCTCATAGGTTGCTCTACTCTTGATCTTAAAATGAGTAGTATGGCCAAAAATTGGTAGCATAACTTTACTCAACATCAAAGATGAATACATGATAGGAGACAATTCTATTTATAGGATAAGGGTGTCTCTAAACAAATCCTAAAAGCATGGTCTCCTACCTTTGCACTCATTGGCAAAAAATGAGACCTTCTAAGGAGTGGATAATTGTCCATAAATCCTCTCCAATAAGGGGAAGTGTTAAGATATCGGCAAGTGTACCGAATCGTATCAAGTAATATAAAATGGTAAGACCAAGTATCGTATCCCAGAAGACTCACGACACAAAACAATTATGTAATCACTTAACTAATTAAGACTTAAGAACAATTTTTGGGGTTTTTGAAGGCAAATGCAATAAAAATAAACATGAATGCAATTTGATCAATTAAGGATAAACACAAGAATGAAGGGATGATGTTGATAATATGAGATGAGTATGTTGTTGGGTTTTAGATTTCACCGTCTTTACTCTCATTCATATAAGAATTCATCTTCTTCATTCAATTGTTAACATCACTTTCTATATTACTTAAAACTCGATCACTCAGCGAAGAAAGCCTATCCTTAATTACTAGACCACAATCCCTTACATCCCTAATAATTAATTTTGCATTACGATTAGAAGCTTAAGATGACCAAAACTCATATCCCCATCCTTGAGCAATACTGCTTTTGGGATAAATTCCCTAGATCTAGATTTCCCCGTATGTGTCCTTATCACGAAAACCAATAATCATGTCATGAATGAGTTAAACATAACAAGCATAGAGCAAAGAAGAATAACCCTATCAATTAATGAAAGAAGCATATATAAATTGGAATCAATTCTAATACATGAGTTTAGAGGTTACATCTTCCCCAACAACAAATAAGGTTTAGTTCTCCATTATCATGGAGAAACTAGATGAACAATGGAATGTAAGAGATAGAAAAACCCTAAAAACTGAATAGGAGAGCTCCCACATCCACAAATCTACCTCCAAGGGGTCAAAAGTGTGTTTATGTGCTCAAGTCATCAAGAGATATCATCTCTAGGACATCCAAGTCCTTAAATAGATCAAGAAAATAACAGAAAACGGTTCCAAGCCCAACACGCTGGCGCTCAGCGCCCTAAGTGGGGCGCCTAGGCTTGTTGCGGCACATGAAGACTAGCGCTCAGCGCCCTGGAAGGCTCAACCAGTCGAATTTGCGCGAAGACTGACGCTCAGCGCCCCTGAGGGGCGCCTAGGCAGTGATGCGGTGTAGAATGACATTCAGCAAGTGCCATGGACCATTCGGTTTTACTTTGTTAACCGTTCGGCCTCACACTGTTGATCGTTCGGTGTATCTTCTACCACACCATTCGACTTCTCCTTTCTAAAACCTGTTCGGTTTGTCAACCTTTCTCTTAAACCGTTCGACAATTGTCTTCTTTCTCACACTGTTCGGTCTGCATTCTCCTCTATCACATTGTTCGGTCTATCTCCTTACACCGATCGGTCTACATTCTCCTCTATCACACCGTTCGGTCTATCTTCTTGAACCGTTCGATCTTGATTCTCCTATTTCAAATCATTCCAATTTCCTACAAAATCAAGGGAATTTAGTGATAAAATCATTAAGTATATCCTCTATTCACTTATTCACAAAACTAAATTAAAAACATGAGTTCAAGCAAGCTTCTAAGTCAAAAGGGGTTGATTTAGTATCAAAATTGCATCACAGATAACGGTATATTCAATCATTATCATGAAGACATGTGGCCACTCACAAAACACAATTGCCTCCATTCCTAGAGTGTCAAGTGACCACTACTAAAAGCAAATCCTCTTTAATGGAAGTATGACACATGACACATACTTTCCACATGGTTTGGATGTCCAACTAAGGAAAAACTCTACATTAACTAGGCCTTAATGCAAGCCTTAAACAAATCTACACTACTTGGCTGAATACATGGCCTAAATAAACCTACACTATTCTTCAAGTTATGCTCCATGATGGCTCCAAAGGTGGTCCACAAGGTAGAGTTGATATCATCTTCAAGGATGACTTCCACCCTATAGATGCTTGACCATGGTTAGGGGGTATTCCATCACTTGATCATTGATTCCTTGACCCTTGATATCATCATCACTAACATCTCACACATAGACCCTTGGTTTATCTATGCATTAGTGCCAATGCTAACTAATTTACTATAACCATTATAATAACACCATTATCATAAAGTATCCTCTAAAGCATCATCGTCCTTCCAATCATCAACATGTGTAACACCACTATAAGCACCCAAAATACCATAAGCAACATAGTGGAAAGAATCAGTCTCACTCATGTACCTTACCTCAGTCGCCTTCAGCCGCTTCTTCAAACCATCTGTAGCCTCCCCTATAGATATGTTTGAGTAGTCCCGCAATCCAGTTAAGGAACATGTATTCATGCCACACAAAGACACGGAAAACACCATTACCCCTACACAAGGAAGGTTCAATACCCAAACAACCATTCCTTCGCACACAAGGCAAAAGGAAGCAGATATCCGCAGATAAACTAAGGATTTACTAGGAAGCACATATCCGCAGATAATCGATTATTCCCTAAACAAAAATCAAAAGCAATGCGCAAATAATCGATTATAACTAATGATAATGGATTATTGCCAAATCAAACCACATCTTAGAATGAATTCAAGTGTTCAAAAACACACACATCAACCCTAGATCACGAGGAAACATACTCTAATACATACATTCATCACTTGAATCATCCAAAATCTATCATTGTGCATATTACAACTCAAACAAACCCAACATACTGCAGATGATCATCATACATCTCTTTATAACATATATTTGTATGGTAAAACCCTTAAATATCATACCTCTGTACCCCCTTAGCATCAATACATATTATCATGGGATAACCCTATTAAGAAAAAATCGTCCTGAAAACTTATACGTCTAAACGCTCTAATATGTTTTGAAGTTTAATAAAATAACATTAAATGAAATGAAAAGTTGAATATGCTACAACTATAATATAAAGATAGCATAAACATAAGTGTTAGGCTCAAAATCCCTAATAATCTAATAACAGAAGAAAGCCTTAGAAAAACACTTAGGTCTAAACGTGACGCTATGATCAAGGATGGCAACGGGTCGAGTCAGGCACGGATAGTGCCTACCCACAACCCGACCCGCCGGATAAAACTGTATCCGCTACCCGACAGATACCCATTTAGAAAATATCCCCAGATATTTTAAAACCCGCGGTACCCGTGGATACCCACAAAAAATAAAAATAAAACATATTTTATACATTTTTAAATTTAAATTTAAATAAAATTACAATATATATATATATATATATAATAGGTTTAATGTTTCAGTAGGTCCTTTTTTTTTTCCAGAATTTCAAATAGGTCTCGTACTTATTCGATGTCTCAATTGGGTCCTTAGTTTTGAAAAATTGAAACAAATAGAGGTTTGTCGTCAAATTGGACAAACGTCGTTAGATTGGCACATACATGGCATGCTGACGTAGAGTTTTAAATGGCGTGGTAAGGGTTAAGTTAGTCTAACATGGATTTTTGTTTTTTTTAAATTAAAGAAATTGAGAAAAATTAATTAAACTGAATTGTTTCTATAGGGATTAGGGATTTTGTTAGAAAGTTTTAGGGTTCATCAAACGTTCATTAATGGTGAAAGTTCATTAATGGTGAAAGAGGAACTCGCGATTGGCGGTCTGTTAACAACGGCGCTGGCAGCGGGCGGTGGTGGCAGTGCTGGCTACGGACTTAGTGGCGGTGTTGCCTCTTCTCACACAGTGGTGCTGCCTTCTGGAGTAGAAAAATCTCGAGACTTTACCTCGAAAGATATCATACAATTGGATAAACCTATATATAATTCCAATAGAAATATCAAACTTTTCTTCCAAAGCCATCAAAATTTATCCACGGTCACAACTTTATCACACTTGCAAGATCAAAATCGAACGTTGAAGCGAAGCTAATCTTGAAACCTTGTACACCAAAATTGAAACAACCGTCTTTGGTGGGGTTTTGTTTTAACTTTGTTGTTCTTGTGAAGCGTAACCCAATAGCATCATTGACATTGTGTTGGATGGCAACGAAAGTGATGGAGGTGGTGAAAGGTCTGGACTTGAAGCGGTACATGGGGCGGTGGTATGAGATTGCATGTTTTTCGTCAAGGTTTCAGCCCAGTGACAGTGTCAACACAAGAGCCACCTACACTTTCAGCGATGACGAAACTGTGAGAGTTCTAAATGAGATTTGGAGTGGTGGCAAAAGAAGCTTCATCGAGGGAACTGCTCATAAGGCAGATCTCGATAGTGATTCCGATTCAACAGTCGTCGAAGGGGAAAATTGATGGAGGAGGCGGCAGAGGAAGGGAGGATTGGTAGAGCGAAGACGCGACGACGGTAGTGATCAACTCGTGGGGAGATAGGTATATGGACGAACTTAGATTCCAAAGAATCCTAATTTGAGAGGAAGCGCTCAAATTTCTCTAATCCCTAATTTTCATAAACAATTCATTTTAATTAACTTCTCTCAATTTCTTTAATTTAAAAAAAACAAAAATTCATGTTAGACTAACTTAACCTTTGCCACGTCATTTAAAATACTACCGTCAGCATGCCATGTATGTGCCAATCTAACGGTGTTTGTCCGACTTTAATTAAAATTTAATTTTAATTAAATTTAACCTAATAAAATATAATTTAATTTTTTTTCATTAAATTTAATTTTAAAATATATAAATTAATTTTTTATTATTTTTTGCGAGTAACAGGTACCCACGGGTCAGGTAGTATACTGTCTGTACCCTACCGTTTAGAAGCGGGTAGTAAAATATCTACTACCCATTACGAACGAATAGAAAATATCCGAGGATAGTAACTATCCGCCATAGATTCTACCTACGGATACCCTGGTCCGCGGATTTTTTTATCATCCCGATACTGTAACAAACGATAATTAGTTAAACTCTTTAACAAATAAGGATATTAAAGTGTCGAGATAATGTATTTGGTAAAGCCTTAAGAGTCTCAAGTAATATTCAAAAAACATGAAGAAAGCTTCACTCATTGGCAATCATTTTGTGAATTTTAGTAAAGAACCTCTCTTGAGATCACTCCAGACCTTTACTATGCAAAGTCACGACTAGAGATAGTCCCTAACCTCCTCTAGCCACCTTCCCTAGATAGGTTACCCACCAGATCTTGTGTTTGCATCAATCTTACACCATTTTTCCCTTCATTGAGAACACCTCTCACTACAAAAAAAAAAATCTAGATTACTTAGCGATATTTACATACGGATTTTAATTCGTATGTAACAAGGTATTACATACGGATTTTTACCTATCGAATATCCGTATGTAAAATCCATATGTAATTTACGTGCATGGTGGCGAGAAAGTTTCTAAGGATAGAATTCATATGTAAGTGCTATAATTCGTACGTAACTAGAAGCACGTATTACTTACTGATGTTACATACGAATCTGAAATTCATAAAAAAAGGTGAAATTAGGTTTCATTAATTCCAAGCCTTTTTCTCGGACCATCACTCAACCAATGTTCTCTCGAACCCTAACTCCAACTCTCCTCTCTCAAATCCTCACTCAAACTCTCTTCTCTGCAACCCTCATCCGTGTTCGAAGCTTTTTCCCTTAATCTCGTTGTGCCTCCTTGACGAAACAATCTCATTCACCAAACATTATCGTTCGGCCTCCATAGTTCGGTGCCAGTCTTCGTTAGGGTGACGTTGAGACCTTCATCTGGTAAGTAATCTTCTCTTCCTTTATTTTCATAGTAATCTCTAATGCTAGTAATTTATAAAATCTAAAAAGGGTCAAACACGTGAACCCTAATATGGGTTTTGTTTTTTTTTAAAGCATATGATAACTTGTCGATTTATCCAAAGTGATGTTAATCAAATATAAAGCATATGCAACTTGTCGATTTATCCTGAAATTGAGTTTCTTGTCTTGTAAGGATTTTTTTCAACTACTTAAAGCTTATGATTCTTCTTGATTATCTTGAGGTGATGGGAGTTTGACACACAAAATCTACTATATCAGAAAACTTTTTTGGCAGCTTTACAAAGTTGGAATTCGATATAACGTGCAATAGATCCTTCGTAATTCCATCTCATGTACTTGCTTACTTGAAGAACCTAGAAGAATTGAATATGCATAGCTCCGATGAAGTGGAAGTAATATTTGACACTGATGAGATTGAGGTTGAGACAAAGGGAATAATCTTTGGTTTGAAAAGGCTTACTTTAAAATGCTTGTCAAATTTAAAATGTGTATGGAAGGAAAATATCAAAGGAATTGTTAGCTTTTGAAATTTGCAAATAGTGGATGTTGAGAGTTGTGGAAGCCTAGTAACATTGTCACCTTCATCACTTGCCAAAAATCTTGGGAAGTGGAAGACACTTGATATAGAGGAGTGTGAGAAAATGGTAGAAATCGTTGGAAGGGAAGATGAAATGGAACATGGAACGACAATAATGTTTGAATTCCCTTGTTTGTCATATCTAGTTCTTGAAAAGATGCCACTATTGAGTTGCTTTTACCCTGGAAAACATCATCTAGAATGTCCCTTGTTAGATTTGTTATATGTGCAATGTTGTCCTAAGCTAAAGCTATTCAGATCAAGCTTTGATGATGATAATAAAAAAGAAGTTTTAGAGGCTCCAATTAATTTATTACAACAACCTTTGTTCTCGATTGAAAAGGTAATGAAGCATTAGAATTTATCCTTCTGTGTTTCCTTTTCTTTTCATTGATATAGTTTCCTCTTGTAAACAAATTGTCTTTTGAATTTGTTTGACTTCAATTGCTAGTTTTGTCCTAATCTAACGGGATTAACATTCAATAAAGAAATCATGAAGCTTATGAGTGATGCACGTTTGCCACAAGACCTTCTTTGTAAATTAAATATTCTTTATTTCTACTTTGAGATGATAACACTCAGAAAGGTATTTTTCCTTTTGATTTCTTTCACAGGGTACCCAATTTAGAAGAACTTTATATAGATAAATGTCTTGGTATAAAGGAGATATTTCCCTCTCAAAAGGTTCAAGTTCACAACAAAGTACTTGTGAGATTTAAAAAATTAGTCTTGATGGAACTAAAAAAGTTAGAATGGGTGGGTTTAGAGCACCCGTGGGTACAACCATACACTGAAACACTCGAATTGTTAAAGATTTGCAGTTGACCTCTAGTAGAAAAATTATTTTTTTGTGCAGTGTCATTCATCAATCTTACAAAGTTATCTGTGAAGCTCTATAAAAAGATGGAATATGTATTCACATTTGCAACACTCAAAAGTTTGGTGAAACATGAGACTCTAAACATATAGAATTTATCCTTTCCAGAGTTTCAATGGAGAAAAGGTTGTTACTGATCAAAGCATGGGAAGAAAGTGAAAAGTCAATAACAGAGAACAAATAAGAATTTGCGTAAAATATTGTTAATTTCCTTTTCAACTCAAAGAATAACCACAATTAAAAGTATTGTTATCTTTGTTCTGGAAAGTGATTTTATATTAATGTTTCAACTCTCTTAGTGATGCCAAACTCATAGCCAAGGGTCCAATCACTAGAAGTATGTCCAAGCTCCTCCAAGAGGAACCATCCATAGAAGGTGAAACAAAGGTGAGTTTCACTTGGGCCATCATGGAAGAAGAATAATTAGTATAGGTTTAGGCCTTGTATTTGGCCATGTAGTATAGGTTTGATTAAGGCCTAAGTAGTATAGGATTTTCCCTAAGTTAGATTCAAACCAAGTGGAAAGTATGTGCCATATGTCATGCTTCCATTAGAGAGGATTTGCTTTTTAAAAGGTAGCCACATGGCACCCTAGGAGTGAAGAGGATTTACTTTTAGTAGTGGTCACATGGCACTCTAGGAATGGAGAGGATTGTGTTTTGTGAGTGGCCACATGTCCTCCCATCATTGGAGAGGTTAGAAGGCCTCATTTTTGGCCAATGAGAGAAAATGTGGGAGATCATGCTTTTAGGATTAGAAAGAGATACCCTTGGCCTATAAATAGAGGTGTCTCCACCCTTGTATTTCATCCAAGGAAACACTCCTACATGCACATCTCCTAACTTTGGCCCAACCTAGCCAAGGAGGTTGCCATCATTTGGTATCAGAGCATTGGTTCTTCAAGAGCTAAGTCTTTTGGTCCTTATCTATCCTTTATTCGTCCATGTTGTTGATGTTATTTTCCTACTTGTCTTGTTGTGTTTTGTTTTTCATTTATCATTTGTTTTGGCAACAAACTGTGACGACTTTCAAACTTAAACTGCATCTAGATTAGTTATCCAGAAAATGCGTAAAAATAGTCAAATGAAAGCCCTATCAGTCTAGTTTCCAACAAAAAAAATCATTCCATTTAGAGTTCTGTGGAGAAAGTTATGAGTAAAACACTCAGCAAAGGTCAAAGTTGCCAGAATGTTATCATTAGCGTTTTCCAAGTTCGTTTTTGGTAGTTTTGGCTACTTTTTTGTGTCTTTTCTCTTTTTTTTTAGTCATTCCTTACTATTTTGTTTGGCCAATATATGTTTGCTTGAGTCATTTTAAGTTTCAAATTAATTCATGTTGTCTAGAGTCATGTTTAGTCCTTTTGATGTATCTATTTCCTAGTTGAAACTTTAAAAAACATCAAAAATATATGTTGAGGTCATGTCCAAAAACTGATTTGTATTTGTGCCTTTGAGTGCTTTTATTTTATATAATTGTTGTTAGATCATGAACAAGTTCATATAGTTAGGTTTTCATTACGTCGCTTTTTGTGTTTCATGCTATATTTGATTGCAGTAAGTTTTCTTCATTTTGGTGCTATAAGCTTGTATGAACTTGAAACTCCTTGTAACATTCCAGATTTGAGATTGATTTGGTGTGTGTTTGTGCTAAAAATTTCAAAAAAAAAAAAAGAAGAGACAAAAGGTACAAAAGAAAAGTAGACAAAAGTACAAAAAACAAAAGCAAAAAGTAAAAGTAAAAGCACATGCATGTACCATATGTAACCAACTTTTATGTGAGCACTTTGATGTTGATTTGGGAGCTGAGACTCATGTCCCTAGCTGCTGTTCCAGCAACCATGATGACCTGAAAAGGTTTCCTTAGTGCACCATTTGGTCTAGCTTGCAAAAGAAAAAAAGCACCTTGTGTTTTTCTAGTAGTTTTGGTTTTTTGTGATCCATTCTAGTTCCTTTCTTTAGGTAACTCCTTTTGTTGTGATAACCTTTCTTTCTTACCATTTAATTGCTTGATTGTCTTCTAAACATTCATGGTTTTGTCAAAATAAAACTCCTTTTGAAGAGCCTTTGTTCATTTTAGACCTTTTCTTGCTTTTTCCTTGGACTCCTTTTGGCTTTAGTGGTGTTAACTTGTGGTGTAGGTCTTTGGATGGTAATAAAACGTGAGGATCATGGGGATAACAGCCAAAAAAAGTGAGCAACATCTAAAGGTGAAGGAGGCCTTGAAGGGAAACTTAAAGTCTTGGTCTAAAACACAAAAAAAAAAGAGTATACACTTGGTGCAAAAGAGAGATTTATGTGTATTTTCTTTGAATTGTAAAATTATAGTTGTTTTCCTTTTTGAACTTGTATTTTTGACTTGTTAGGAGTTTGTCCTAACAAAAGAACATTGGACATTTATTATTTATGTGAAATTTGTAGTTGGTGGGTAAGAGGGAACAAAAGTTCCTTCTAATTCATCATTAGGCTACATAGTTTAGATTTATTGTTTTCCTTAATTGTGGTAGTTTAGTGTAAGAGTACCTAAGATAAGCTTTGGCTAGGAAAGACTTGGTTCTTAAGCAATCCTTTGTGATTCACCTCCCTTTCCTGGAAGTGAACTTGGGCATCTTTTACTTCCTTAAGTCTCCTAGGGAACTTCTCTTGAAATTCTAAGTAATTTATTTGTTACATTGCATATTTTTGAAAACTTTGAGAATGTCTTAGACCACATCCTTTGAAATTGGTAGTGACTCTAGTGAAGAGGTCAAGCCTACTTTGAAAAACTTGGCCAAAGAACTAAAGTCACTAAAAATTTGACAAAAGCAAGAAGCTATTTTGAAAGAAAAAGAAAAGATGGAAAGAGAAGAATATCTTGCTAAATTGGATGAGGAACTTAGAATTCTCAATGAAAAACAAGAGAAAACTCAAGAAGAGATAAGAAAAACCAAGAGAAAAACTAAGAGTAGGAGTAGGAGTCACACGAGAAGGAGTTCTAAGACTCCAACTCAACACACACACTATGAGGTAGATAGTAGGTTTGCTCATCAATACTATCAACCTCCCCTACTTAGAATTCAAAGAGAGCACCCTCCAAGAGAGGTTAGAGTAGACATCCCCCATTTCCACGGGAAAGAAGATGTTAAGGCATACTTAGATTGGGAATTGAAAGTTGAACAACTCTTTGAGTGTCATGAAGTGAGTGAAGAGAGAAAGGTCACATTGGTCACTTTGAGTTTCCAAGGGAATGCCATGTATTGGTGGACTTCCCTTGTGAGAGAAAGAAGGCTTTCTAATTTTCCCTAAGTCACCTATTGGAATGACTTAAAGAGTGCCATGAGAAGAAGGCATATTCCCTCATATTATCATAGGGAGCTAATGGACAAACTCCGAAGGCTCCAACAAAGAGACATGACCATAGAAAGCTATAGGCAAAAGATGGAGCTCTACATGATGAGGGCGAGAATTAGAGAGGAAGAAGATATCATCATCTCTAGGTTTCTGAGTGGTCTCAATCTTGAGATTAGAGATAAAGCGGAATTGTTGCCCTATTAAGACTTAAATGACTTGGTACAAATTTTCATTAAGGTAGAGCAACAACTACTGAGAAAAGGTTTGAAAACTATCCACTCTAGCTCCAATGTCAAAAGAGACTTTAAGAGAAGGGAAAATAAATCAAAAGAGAGGAGCCTCCTAGGAAGTTTGAGAAACCCAAAGATGGATCAACATCCTCCAAGCGCACTGGTGATATGAAGTGTTTTAAGTGTCTAGGGAGGGGACATATTGCATCTCAATGCCCCACAAAAAGAATCATCATCTTAAGGGGTATTGACACATATAGTAGTGAAAGTGAGCAAGAAGAGTGTACAGATGAAATTGAGGAAGAGGTGAAGGAGAAGATTCCTTTCCTTGTGAGGGAGATCTTCTCATGATAAGAAGAGTCCTCAAAAACCACCCTCATCTGCAAACCCTAACCCAAAGAGAGAACATCTTTCACACAAGATGTAAAATTTCAAATCAAACATGTTCTCTCATTGTGGATAGTGGGTCATGTTGCAATTGTTGTAGCACAAGGTTGATAGAAAAGTTGGAGCTTACTACTAAACCCATCCAAGGCCTTATAAGCATCAATGGCTCAATGAAGGAGGGGATTTGAGAGTAGACCAACAAGTGGAGGTCAAACTTTCCATAGGAAATTATGAAGATAAAATAACTTGTGATGTTATTCCTATGGAAGCTTGCCACATCCTATTAGGTAGGCCTTAGCAATTTGACAAGAAAACCATGCATAATGGTCTTACCAATGAGATCACCCTCCACCACAAGGAAAAGAAGTTCATCCTCCATCCCTTACCATTCATCCAAGGAAACGCTCCTACATGCACATTTCCTAACTTTGGCCCAACCTAGCCAAGGAGGTTGCCATCACATAGAAAAACTCTTTTATATCTCAGTGAGTAAGTGTCTTAGATTAAGAAGTTTCATTAATAGTTCTAGCTTTTATACTTTTCTTTTAATATAACAATGATGTAATATATATTGTGAAATGCTTGGTATGATGTTGAATTAAAGTTATTGTGGTGTATGGTTGTGTGCATATTACAGGTTTATGTAGTGCTAAATGAAACAACTCTTTAAAACTAACAACAACGTTACATACGGGTTTTTCTATATATAATTATATACAGATTTTTTTATATGTAATTACATGTAGATTGTTTCGTATATAATTACATACAAATATTACATACGGATTTTTTTGTATATATGGATTTTTCCGTATGTAATTACATACGAAAAAATCTGTATGTAATGTTATCTACGATAGTTTTACATATGGATTTTTGTTTGTATGTAATTCATATGTAACACTGCATTATATACGGATTTTAGACCTTACATGCGGATTTTGTCCATAGATAATGACGTTTTTCTTGTAGTCTACATCAAATAATTGTCATTCTCCTTTGTTTCTATTATTTCATTCCATCATCACCACGGTTCTACTTCATGGTCCATGGAATCCTCTTAAGTCAGCCATGGAATGAGTGTATCATAGACCGAGCTCCCCAACATAGATCGAGCTCTCCAACGCAGATCGTGCTTGTTTCTAGGATGTGATGCTCTGTAGACCACGCTTGTTTCCAGAAACCTCTTTTCTTTGTAGAAGTGTCTGATTCCTTATTTCTTTTCTCCCATGTAATTAAGTGAGTTAGTGAATCAACTTGTTTAACCCACCAACCTATCATGGTCCGAATCAAATTCAATTGTTTTATTTCGTTAATAAATGAGTCGAATTGGATTGACTCACTAAATGGTTAACCCACCATATGCCACCAACTAACCTATTTTGACAACAATACTTTTAACTCTTTAAGTGGTAGTGTGTTTAAATGGTCACCCCACAAGTGGCCACTCCAATATTGAATGGAAATTACTTCTCATTTACTATTTAAACATAATTATTTTAACAGATATCATACACAAATTCTTTACCTTTTACAATTATATATATAAACTTAAATATATTTTCAGGTCCTATAAATTAACAGCTTACTATTTTGGTTCCCATACACTTTTATTTTTAATCCTTAAAGAAATTTGAAATCATTCTTCTTATAGTTCTTAAAAAACATGAATTTTGATTTTAGTTAGTAAAATGTTTTTCTTTTCATTTTAATTTCCCTAAAATATTTAATCTCTATTTTTAATTTCTAATATTCTTTCTGAAGATAAATAAATATATTCAATCAAGTAATACTTACTATTTCATTTAGCATCATCTTACAAATTATCGTTTTACAATCTCGAAAAAGCAAAAAAAACAAAAATTCAATGTCCGACACTAGCCCCACATTAACAAATATGGTTTTCTGCCAAATTTGTTTTATCAACCAAAAACTCTCAAGTATTTCACTACCAAATAATTTAAATTTATTGGTCAAATATATTTTTTATTACAAATTATTTTTAAAAATTATATTTCACCCGAATTATAAATCTAATACAAATTCTCTGTAATAAACATGTAAAAGTTATTTTATAATCCAAGATAAAAAATTTATCACCAATTAAAAACGATATTTACATCATTTTCAGAAAACAAAAGAATAAAATAAATATATAATTTGGTTTAGAAAAAATACAATATTTTAAAATAATTTAAAGATAAAAAACATACTTAATTCTAAAATTATTTAATCTTATTGCACATTAATTTGTTTTAGATATCATTGTTGAAAGCCAAACCAATATCGAGGATTTCATGTTTAATTGAAAGGTGTTTCATTCATTGAATCGTGCATGACTTCATAAGTTTACAAAAAGTAAAACACTTTGATACACATAGTAGCTGACAAAATCATCTCATTACTATACAACACATGCTTAAACATTAGCACTAGTGTTTTTTTAGGAAAAATTTTAAAAGTGAGAGCAAAAGAAAGTTGGAAACACAGCCACCTCCAAAGAAAAGAACACAAGAAAGAGAAAAGAAATGTTAATCACTTGAGTAATCATCACCTTCTTCTTCATGATCAGCAACAATTTTTTCTATAAACTGTTTGCGGACTCCTTCAATGACTGCTTCATTTCTACTATGACCATCATTAAGAACAGGATTCGATTGGCACAACACTAATGCAACACCTGATATTCCACAATGCAAATAATTCAATGTGTTATCACTACACAACTTTTAAAGAATGTAAGCAAGGTAAGAGAAGGATTTAGGGACAAATCAAGCAAGGCCAGATTTCATTATCCAATATCTATCTCCAAAGAAAAAATTTATCCAAATTAAATTTTGTATCATCTCCTCCTCACCAAGTAACATATTTACGAAAACCAAAACATTTATTAATTTTGAAAACGTTAATTAGTTTATATAATTTAAAAATATTTAAAAAATATGAAAGGAAAACAAATTTTTGAATTAAAAGTTATTTTAAATGTCTCTTTATTTCAATTTGTTGAATTCTAATGAAATTTTTCTTTTATACGCTAATAAAAATTATAATACAACACATCAAAATCATACAAAAAAAACAATAATTAAACTAATAATAATTGAAATTTAACATATTTTTAATTTTTTAAACTTCAATATATATTCAATGATAAAAAATATTCATAATAGTTACATTAAATTATTATATTATAATTTATTTATACAATTATAATGATAAAATTACACTTATAATAATGAGTTAGAAATTACACAACAAATACGTATTTATAATTAAGAGTATGATAAAATTAAAAATACCTTAAAGATCTAATAAAACTTTTCAAATATTAACCTATTTAAATTGTTGAGAGATAGCGATAATTAATTTTAGCAAAAAAAGTTATTCAAATAAAATAAAAATTAATAATAAAATAATAAAGATAATTTTTTTATATTGAGAGTTAAATATTTTCATGTCAAAAAATACACATTAAATAAAAATATTAAAAAATTATAAATATTCAAATGAGACATAAAAATATGAACATAATTGTACAAAAGTTGTGAAAAGAAGTATACATATGTATATATACATACATACATATGTAAATAGAAAATCTTTTATATATATATATATATATATATGTGTGTGTGTATGTGTTATATATAAACGGGACGCACGAATATCCATCCGCATTCTCATACCCAATTGAAGAAGATATTACTATACTCATACTTGTATTCAGTCAATACCCACGGGTTGTAGGTTTATTTGTCATACCTAGAAGGAACATTAAATAAGGTAAAAACAACAACAAATCTAATCATGGGGCACTAACAAAGGTAAAAGCAACAAATCTAATGATGGGGTACTAAATAAGGTAAAAACAACAATGTCTGCACTGCTAATCTTACAAATTAGTAGGGTAGTAATGACATGGTTACATGTTTACTAATTTACATCTCAAGTGGCAAGGAGACTATATATAGATGAGCAAGAAAGAAAACAAAATACAACATTGATGTTTGCTCTATCTTTTCTTCTTTTTAAATATAGCAGCTCCTTTAAATTAAAAGGAAAAATAACAACTTCAAAAAAATAAATAAATAGTTCTTTGTTTGCTACTTTGCTTTATATATTCTTTTATTAAAGAACCTTAGAGGAACAATACCACAAAAGCTAGCTCTTTTAGTTGGAGAGCCCAAAGCTTTAGAACATGCATTGTAGAATCCCTTAATTTAGTGTGGAATTCTTAAGTCATACCTTGTAATTAAATCTTAACACTTTTACAAACCTAAAATTTCATTTAAGGTAAAAGCGATTCGGTAGAAAAAAATAACCTACTTAGTCAATCAAGTGGATTGACACAAAATTTGTCTACAAAGAATGAGGTGTGGAGTGTGAGACAATGGAGGGCCAATGACATTGGCATGACTACCAAAACTAAAGGGTAGAGACTAAGAGAAAAAGAGTCACAATTCAAAAATTAAAGAGAAATACCATTTGGTGAAGGTAGAACTAGGAATAGGAACTATTTGAAGAACTACAGAACTTTAGGGATTCCAATGAATGAATAGAATCCAAAGAAATATATTGATTTGAGGAAAGATTACAAAAAGTGTTTGATTGAAAATTCAGAATGCCTCAGCTCTCTTTAGAGGTTGCTTATTTATAGATGTGCATTGCACCAACTAACAATGCAATAAAGAAAATCATAACAGAATTAAACTCATTTGCTCCAAGTGGCTGCCACGTGGCTTTCTCATTATTAACTTCCTACATTGCCATCAAAGAGTACAACAATGACACAAAACAGAGAACAGAGTACAAAACCAAGAACAAGGAATCCAATGTCAGTAAATTAAACCAACAAACAACATGAAAATCTCAGTACCTTAGGTCTAAACACCACAACAATAACAGTGTAACGCAAGAGAACTGCAATAACTGGGAGGAAATTTGCTGTGCAGCGAGAGTCAAGTGGTCAAGAAGTTTAGGTTTCCAACTTGTTTCGAGAAAAGAAAACCGAAAAGAGATGAAGATTGGATTCGAATTGTAATCTTGCCAAAAAAGATCCGCAAAAGCAGATCTTAAGCTCCTTTAAAACAATAAGCTACTTCAATTTTGAAGAGCTTTTATGAAAAGAGTGTCAGCTCCTCCTCCTTTTAAGGAGAAGAAAAGCCACAGAGCAGCTAACCAAACACTACCTAAATGTAATAATGTTATCAAAATGATGTAGACCAAAACAAAATTTGACTATTTAGGCAGATAGTTATCAGGATCAAGGTCATCGGTCATCAGTGGCAGATGAAGGCCAACATTTCACCATAAAAAAAGACCATTGTGGTCCATGGTGCTGATAGTTGGCCTCCCTTCACAAATTTCCTGTGGCAGAGGGGTTGAAGAACACCTCCTTATAGTCTTATGGCAGCACTATAACAATTATTTAACAAAATTGATGAGGATTACATTCACACTGGAAGCAAAAACCTTTAAACTAGTTCTAGTATGTCATAAAAATTGCATCACTTATTGTTAGAAACTCCTCTGAAAGCTTGGCCTTTAATTCCATCAAAATAAAAGAACATAAAACTACGAGGCTGGCAATTTTAGACATAAATACCTTCAGGAGTACATCTTCGCCCGAAACTATGCAGACCCACGTAATTTCCTTTAACTGCCCCATTGTTATAAACCAATAAAGTCGGAACATTTCGATCTGGATAGTTTGGGATACAATCTGTAGATATTATCTTAACAAATTTTGTTGCAGGATATTTTCTTGCCAATTCTTCAATGCTTTGCATCAACAAGCCACATTCAGGAATCCTGTCAAAAACACATAAACAGTCACCATAAGAAACATGACCCTGAAAAGCTATAGATTATAGAATCAAAGAAATTCCAAAATCAAATCATACCCATCCTTGTAAAGGATGACAACCACCCAAACATCAGATGGAGCCTGTGACACCTCTCGAACAAAATCAGATCCTGAAATAGGAATCACAGATCCAAACCTAAGTACTTTAGCTGTCTCTTGAATCTCAACCAACCTCTTCTTCCTATCACAGCAAAATGATTCAATTAAGAACAAGTAGAATAAACACACACACACGCAAGTAAACCAAATTTTGCTTTCTCATAATCTCATTTATTCCTACTTTTCAAGTAAGTTCAGCGCAAAAAAGCCATAAACAAGAGCGAAAATAGGCTCTTAAGCTTTAATTCACCATAAAATGTTAATCCAGAAAACAATACCTAACAAAATCGTATTGATAACATACAAAATATGGAACAAAAGGGTAATTAAACAGACTCCTAAGCATTAATTTGCTCTAAAATATCAAATCCACAACAATTCCCAACCAAGTTGTACTCATCAACAAATAAAATAAACACACAAATACAAGTCTCATACATTTGTTCTCAAGCAAACAATACAAAGAGTCCCATCAACAAAATCCTTATAAGCTTCAAATTTTGTTCAATCTCGACCACCTTGGAGAAAAACAAAACCAACCCACGAAAGAAAAACCTTGAAAAAACCAAAAAGGTGAAGGAGAACCTATATTCTTGGAGGAATCGATCATCGTCGAGGTCGTCTTCGAGGTCTTCGAGTTCTTCGGAGGTTTTGGAATCGATCCAGGTTTTGTCTTTGGGTTGGTCATCAGAGGAAGGGGTGAAAGGTGGGGGCTTGAAAGCGGGTGGCTTTTCGGGCAAATTTCCAAGCTTTCTCTGGATATCGTCCCATTGAGTAGAGGCTCCTTCTACGTCCTTGTACACGAAATGGTAATCGCCCATTCTTCTAGCTTCTCTTTCAATCTGGATTTTGATTACAGAACCAATTTGGGTGCCTCAATGTCTTTCTTTTAAATCATGCCGAACGCAATATGCAATATAAAGACCATGAGTTTTTTTTATAAAATCAATAAAAAATTATTACTTTCAAGACAAACAACTCAACTATTAATTTCAAAATTATTAAGGTGAATTTATTTTTTATGGGTAGGTTGTTTATTTAATCTAGGCTTAATAGCACTAATAGTTTCCAAAACAATTCAACTTCCACTCATCACAACACCAAGCCCGGCAAATGTAGCAAGAAGGATTGACAAAACCGCATGCTTACCAACCTGAAGTTCACACATCAAATTAACATCTGAACCAACCCTCAATTTAACTATTTATTTCTCAAAATAATGTCACCAATATTTTTTTACTGTGAAAATTTAGCAGTAAGAATTTTGCTGGTATCAAAATATTTTAACCTGACGAAAATGGCGCTAATGTATGTTGACATAGTCTTTTGGTTTCCCTTTCCAAAATTCTTTTTCTTTTAAGCTGACGCTAAACAACATAAAAGTTAAGGTTCTTTTTCTTTTAATTAAGAAAATGCTAAACAACATTTTATATATATATATATATAACATAATTAATTCTTTATTTAATTAAATTTTAAATTAAAATAAATTTAAGTATTTTTAATTAATTTTTATACTTTTTTAAACGTTAAAACAAACAAACAAACCTAAAATATCCGTCACTTGATACCTGCAAAATTGTGAAAATTTTGCTTGTTGATGAAACCAAACCACGCAATATTATGAAAATAAACTAGGATAGACAGTGATGAATTTAACGGAGACGGTGGGAGCAGATTTTTGGGAATGAAAGTGTGGATTTGGTGGGGTCAATGTTTGGGAAGAGATGGTGGGAGCAGATGCAGCGGGGAGGAGGGTGGAGGGATTCCGTTGGTTAAAACAACTTGTATCGTCGAGTCGTGCAGCGGTATAAAATAACGTAAAACGTGTTCGATCAATTTAAAAAATGGTTCCTTTAATTTTCTTATAAACATTTTATCAAAGAGTTTATGTGCGAAAAATATAAAGAGTATAGGAAGTACAAAAATCATACAAATGATCACTATGAATAGTGATTAATCTTTTTCACTAAAAACAGTTTCACAGTTTGTACGGATTATAAGATAGTGAATGAAGATTAAGAAACGAGAACACCTTTCGTTCGATAAACGAACGGAACAATCTTCCTTCGACAAACGAACCGGAAGTAGCTTCCTTCGACAAACGAACTGGAAGTAGGAACACTCAGCCAACTTGAAGAGAACAACTCCGACCTTTGACACACAAAGCGCGTGCTTCTCCTATTCACAAGACTTCATAAGAGCAAGAACTATCACTTGAGAACTTCCTCAGACACACTGTATTCTCAAATGACATAGATTCCTTTTCACTCTCAGAGAGCTTCCCTTAGGCACACAGCTTTAATACTCTCAAAATGAAAAGTTAAACTCTAAGAGCTGTGAATACCTCTATTTATAAGCCCAGGTTCGTGCGGTGTTAGAAACTGAAAATCCATATTACAAGTGTCAGTGATAATCGATTATTGTAAGTGATAATCGATTATCTGCGAGACTTGGAACGGTTAGGGAATTAACTCTTCAAACAGTCGGTTCCAGTTCTTCACCTCCTTCCACCGTTCGGTTCGAGCCCTCACCGTCTTCTGCGTTCGGCTTGATTCCCTAACGCTTTTCACAATTCGGCTTTAGCCCTTACAGCTTTCACTGTTCGGCCTCGACTCCTTACAGCTTTCCACCGTTCGGCCTCAATCATGCCTCTGCTCAGTAGCCAAGACTCAATCCTTCCTACCATTGCTTCACCGTCCAACCGCTTGGTCATATTTATGTCTCGCTTGGTCTCGGTCATGCCTTCCACTACTCGGTCTTGGTCATACCTCACTTGGTCTCGGTCATTGCCTATGACTGCTCGGTCTTGACCGCTCGGTCCTAATTGCTCGGTCCTGGTATCTTCTGTTATGCAGAAATGCTTTTAAACTTAATGCAACAAGGGTCTTCATATTCTTTACTTTGTAACATCTTCAAAATCATTATCTTCAAGACACTAATGCTCCTCATTGGTAACAAGATCCAGACGAGGCTACTTCCTGTGTCGAGAACGAAGAGAGAGGTTTAGGGTAGAGGGCCCGAGTTAGAGAAGCTGAAGCGGCAAGTTTGAGAGAATGGAAGAGATCGGAGGATTGGGGTTTGGTGAGTATAGGGCAGAGAGGGAGAGTGATGAGTTTCATTAAATATAAAAAATACATTTTCAAATACCATAAATTCACCTCACTCTGTCTTAAAGTGTCCACGTCAGCTAATAAATCACATCTCATTCACTGATTGCATAGGTGGACAGTTGGCCGTTAACAATTTAAATGACGTTTGTAAAAGGGACTAAATTGAACACAAATTGTAATCTTTAGAACTATATTGAACAGTTTAAAAAAATTAATACCATTTCAAATAAACCTGACAAAAATTGGGATCATCAGTGTTATTAAGCCTTTAATCTATAATCTATAACCATATCAAAATTGGATTTGGCAATTGTTTTTTTATGGTGTAAATAATTTGTCATCTTATGTATTTTCTTTTTTACCTAACTTTTCTTTCTGTCAGTCTTTGAAATATGTAGTGCTTAAAGTTAAAAGTATATTTATTGTTTAATTGGAATAATTGATAAAAATTAAAATGGTTTACAAAAATATATACATATATTATATTAATGTAATTATAACAAATTAGAATTACTTCTGTTATATAATTATAACATTATAAAAATTAATCGAAAAAAGTAATAATGTTATGATTATATATATTTATATAATTTTATATAAATGGACATAGTTTATAATATATATATATATATATATATATATATATATTCTATGTTATAAGAAATGTTCATTTTTTATTTCTCAAGAGAATTTATTTGAAGTTTCCAATAAATCAATGATTTCTTGAAATACATATTAAAGTTGTTTTATTTCACCAGTTTGCTTTATCGATTTTGAAAAAGATTTGGGTTTTTTACATTTGTTTTTTTTATAAATTTTTCGGATCAAGACAAAATAAGTTTAATGAAGTTTAACTAGTCATTAGGATGTTGCTTGAAGAGAAGTGCATTTAATGCATAAATGGATTACACTTAATGTATTTTGTGTTAGAGAAAAGTCCAACACTTTATAATTTTGACCAAGTCCTAAATAGTTAGTATAAAAACATCATGCTTGGTATAAAAGACAAGGGGTTAATGCATAACAGATCATAAAAGATGCAAGTGTTTTGTCAGAAAGACGATACAATACTATGTTGCTTTATTTTACATCTCACAAAGCACAAATGCTTTTAGGCGATATGAACATAGAAGTAAGTTAATCTCGTACCAAAAGGAAAATACATAAAGGTTTATTTTATTGTTGGTGATGTTTGCCAATTCCATATGACAAAAGAAACTTGTTAAAAAATTGACTAGTGTACCGTATGGTATTCCCTATCCGTGACCCGAACGGCTCTATCTCGGCCGATCATTCATACCAGTCGGTCAACCACCAGGCTGACCGCACGGTTAGATTATAAATAGTGATAACTCATTAATACTCTAATGCAGGTTAAGGTATCATTGGACCAATGAAAGGTAAAAGTCCATAAGCCCATCACAATTAGTATAAAGAAAGGTCTCAGGTATGATTTCAGACCAGATTGCACACGCTGCATATTATGCATTACTTGCATCTCTTATTATAACCGTTCGGTCATTTTACTGACTTAAGCGTCGAAGTGCCTTTGACAGGTGCCCTCCCCCCGGCTTGGAGAAGGAGAAGGACGACCACCTGGGCTGCATGGAGAAACGTCCGATCGGCCATCAACTTAGTGCCTGGAGCAGCGTCCGTCCGCCCTGAGCCCCGCCTGTTCAATCTTCAATAATGCTTGATTTGTCTAGTCTAAAAGGTTCACCCAGTCTTCAAGGTCCGTCCGGCCATCAAAACAACCTTGAGTGTTTTGAGTATAGGACGTCAACCCTATATCCAAAACATTTGGCGCCCACCGTGGGGCCGAGCGAGTATCCCATTGTAGTCACAAGGAACCAGTGAGCGATGCCTCAAAAGGACGTTTACTCAACCTTTCATATTCGTCCGCTCGGCCTCCTCAACTAGGCTTTTCGTCCTCGTTTGCTCAACCTTGGTCGTCCGACCTCAACCCCTTATCCAAAATCGGCACCTAGTATCCGGCGACAACCTCTCGGTCATTAGGCCTCAAGCTCTCGGCCATTAGGCCTCAAGCTCTCGACCATTAGGCCTCAAGCTCTCGGCCATTAGGCCTCAAGCTCTCGGCCATTAGGCCTCAAGCTCTCGGCCATTAGGCCTCAAGCTCTCGGCCATTTGGCCTCAAGCTCTCGGCCATTTGGCCTCAACCTCTCGGCCATTATGCCTCAAGCTCTCGGACATTAGGCCTCAAGATCTCGACCATTTGGCCTCAACCTCTCGGCCATTAGGCCTCAACCTCTCGGCCATTAGGCCTCCAGTTCTCGGCCATTTGGTCTCAAGATCTCGGCAATTAGGCCTCAACCTCTCTGCCATTTGGCCTCAACCTCTCTGCCATTTGGCCTCAAGCTCTCGGCCATTGGGCCTCAAGCTCTCGGCCATTGGGCCTCAAGCTCTCGGCCATTGGGCCTCAAGCTCTCGGCCATTAGGCCTCAAATACTCGGCCCTTCGGCCTCAACTGCTCGGCCGTCCACGGCCTCATAAGTACTTAACCAAAATTTGGCATCAAATACTAGGCCCTTCGGCCTTAACTGCTCGGCCGTCCATGGCCTCACAAATACTCATTCAACCATTTGGCCCAAACTCGGCCTCCAAAGGCCACAACTAAGTTGATGAACAGGACACCCTGACAACTTGGCCGAGCGGTGAACGGGACACCCTGCCGCCCGAGTTGTTTTCAAAATCCAAGTTAATGACTAGGACACCCTGTCAAATTGGTCGAACGGTGAACGGGACACCCAATCGCTCGAGACGTTTCAAAGTCAACGTTGATGAACGGGACACCCTGTCAACTTGGCTAAGCGGTGAACGAGATACCCTGCCGCCCGAGACGTTTCAAAGGTCAATTACTCGGCCTCCAAGGCCTAACCCCTTGGCCTCCAAGGTCCCAACCGTTCGGGCTTGCACAGGCCTCAATTGTTCGGCCTCCTCGGCCTCAACTTCTCGGCCTCCAAAGGCCTCAACTTCCCGGCCTCCAAAGGCCTCAACCTTCGGCCTCTAAAGGCCTCAATTGTTCGGCATCCTCGGCCTCACTCGTTCGGCCTTCAAAGGCCGCAACCGTTCGTCATCCTCGGCCTCAATGGTTCAGCCTCCTCAGCCTCAACTTCTCACCCTCCAAAGGCCTCAATCGTTTGGCCTCCTCAACCTCACTTGTTCGGCCTACTCGGCCTCACTCGTTCGCCGTACTCGGCCTCACTCGTTCGCCGTACTCGGCCTCACTCGTTCGCCCTACTCGGCCTCAACCTCTCAGCCTCCAAAGGCCGCAACCGTTCGGCCTCCTCGGCCTCTAAAGGCCGCAACCGTTCGGCCTCCAAAGGCCTCAATGGTTCGGCCTCCTCGGCCTCAACTTCTCGGCCTCCAAAGGCCTCAACCGTTCGGCCTCCTCGACCTAAGTCATTCGGCCTACTCGGCCTCAACCTCTTGGCCTCCAAAGGCCGCAACCGTTCGGCCTCCTCGACCTCAACCTCTCGGCCTCCAAAGGCCGCAACCGTTCGGCCTCCTCGGTCTCAATCGTTCGACCTACTTGGCCTCAATCTCTTGACCTCCAAAGGCTGCAACCGTTCGGCCTCCTAGGCCTCAACCTCTCGGCCTCCAAAGGCTTCAACCGTTCGGCCTCCTTGGCCTCAACTTCTCGGCCTCCAAAGGCCTCAACTTCTCGGCCTCCAAAGG
This sequence comes from Vigna umbellata, assembly GCF_029865625.1. Lineage (NCBI taxonomy): Eukaryota > Viridiplantae > Streptophyta > Magnoliopsida > Fabales > Fabaceae > Vigna > Vigna umbellata. The sequence continues at coordinate 4,379,022 of NC_142175.1, forward strand.
CCTCAACCGTTCAGCCTCCTCGACCTCAACTGTTCGGCCTCCTCAGCCTCAACCTCTTGGCCTCCAAAGGCCGCAACCGTTCGGCCTCCTCGGCCTCCAAAGGCCGCAACCATTCGTCCTCCTCGGCCTCAATGGTTCGGCCTCCTCGACCTTTAAAGGCCTCAACCGTTCTGCCTCCTCGGTCTCACTCGTTCAGCCTACTCGGCCTCAACCTCTCGGCCTCCAAAGGCCACAACCGTTCGGCCTCCTCGGCCTCAACCTCTCGGCCTCCAAAGGCCGCAACCGTTCGGCCTCATCGCCCTCAATCGTTTGGCCTACTCAGCCTGAACCTCTCGGCCTCCAAAGGTTGCAACCGTTCGAGCTCCTCGGCCTCAACTTCTCGGCCTCCAAAGGCCTCAACCGTTCAGCCTTCAAAGGCCTCAATCGTTCGGCCTCCTCGACCTCAATCGTTCGGCCTCTTCGGCCTCAACCGTTCGGCCATTTCTTGGCCTCAACTTGGCCACCCAAGCCTCAACCGTTTAGCCTCCTCGGCCTCAACTTTGTCTCCAAAGGCCTCAACCGTTGGGTCATTTCTTGGCCTCAACTGTTCGGTCTCCTCGGCTTCAATCGTTCGGCCTCCAAAGGCCTCACCTTCTCGGTCACTACTCGACCTCAACTCAGCCTCCAAAGGCCTCAACCGTTCAGCCATTTCTTGGCCTCAACTTGGCCTCTAAAGGCCTCAACTCCTCCTCCTCTCGGTCGTCCATGGCCTCACATTTATTTAGCCAAATTTGGCAATCAACGTTCTGGCCTGACCATTCGATCACGGTCACCTGTCCTCAGTTGTCCGGTCATAACTTGACCTCAGCTTTTCAGCCCCTATGGCTTGGTAATCCGTGGCCTTAAGTACTTTGCCAAATTTGACATCAATCATTCGGTCATTCGGCCTCACGATTGTGGATCTTGAACAAAGATATCCCGGCCGGTCTCTCCGACAGTGGGCGACCGTGGATCTTCGCGACCTGTTACCTAAAGTAAGGATCAATAGATTATCCAGCTCGGCCGACGAAGGCACAACTCGATTTTGTCTTCCATCCACTCAACAAGCAGAGAGGACTTAAAGACAAAAGCAAAACAAGAGATCTCATACGTATCAGGAAGGTCGTGCATAAAACCCCTTCACATAACTAAATCATGCTCGGGCTTGGGGGGGCCTATACTGTATGGTCCTCCCGACCCCGTGAACTGAACGACTCTATCTCGGCCGACCACCCATACCAGCCAAACGGCTCTATCTAGGCCGACCTACCATACCGGCCGGTCGACCACCAGGCCGACCGCACGGTTAGATTATAAATAGTGATAACTTGTTAAGACCCTAATGCAGGTTAAGGTGTCATTGGGCCGTCATTAGACCAGTGAAAGGTAAAAGCTCATAAGTCCATCACAACTAGTATAAATAGAGGTCTCAGGTATGACTTCAGACCACATTGCACACGCTACATATTATGCATTACTTGCATCTCTTATTATAATCGTTCGGTCATTTTACTGACTTGAGCGTCGGAGTGCCTTTGACAGGTGCCCGCCCGCCCGACTTGGAGAAGGAGAAGGACGACCACTTGGGCTGCATGGAGAAACGTCCGATCGGTCATCAACCTAGTGCATGGAGCAGCGTCCGTCCGCCCTGAGCCCCGCCTGTTCAATCTTCAGTAATGCTTCATTCGTCCGGTCTGCAAGGTTCACCCGATCTTCAAGGTCCGTCCGGCCATCAATACAACCTTGAGTGTTTTGAGTATAGGACGTCAACCTTATATCTGAAACAACTAGTAACACTAGAAAGATCTCTTTGCTAAAATTGTTTTTCTTGTTATTTCTGAAAGAATTATCTACTTCATACGGATTGCAATTTAAGATGAATCATGGAAATGCTCATTGCCCAAGAAGGAGATAAGGACATCAAATAATTGGGATGTTACACAAAGAAGAAAGAAACATTTATTACTACAAGGAATGAACTAGATACATCCATTACTATCAATTTTTTCTGAGGAAGGAAAAGGTATTTAAAAGAGTTAAAGCTACGATAAAAAATAGTTCTACAATGATTAATTTCTTGATGATGTGTTCATAGATAGGACAAAGGATGAAGAGAATAAAAGGATAACAAGAAGCATGACTAAAGGAAATCATCTTAAAGTTATTGAAAAAAGAGAGTCTATTTTTACGTTCTTCCTTCATAATGTCTATCCACTACTTCTCTTCTTCAATCTTTGTTGAAATGAATTATGTTTATGTCGCACTAAATACCAACAAAATTAGATTTTCTCCACTAATGTAGTATAAGAAACAACTTAGATCAATCTAAGGACTCAATTCTTATTAAGTTTCGAATGTTAAGTAAATTCTAATTTTTACTAACTAAACAAAAAAAAATATGAAAAACAAAATTAAAGAGGAAAAAAAATTAAACGTTAATGCAAATATATGATTATCACTTCAACTAATTCTAAATGAATGCATGTAAACTATAAAAGAAGGTAAAGAATGTAAAAAAATTAATATGTTTTAAGCTAAAAAAATGGAATTTCAATATGAAACCTAGACTAGAATGATGAAATAATGCAATTGAAAAACCTAGACTAATGACATTATACTATTCACACGAATCAATAACAACAACTACAACCTAAATCTACAAATGCCATGATCTAACTATGCAACAAAAACCAACATTAAACCCGGATATAAATGCAAATGAATCTAAGAATCGTATTTCTAATGTTCTGGAAATTTTAAATGTCAATGCTAGGAATGGTATATCACGTAAAAGAGATGGAAACAAAGAAACCACATTCTAAACTACAATGAACCTAAAATCAAATCAGCAGATACATCAAAAGTGAAGGAACAAGCTAAAAAATATAGGCAAAAACAAAATTCAGATTTAAATGTGCAATGGAACTAAGCAACACAAGATCAAGCAACAAACATTACATTGATTAGGCATGAGTTTCAACTACTCTCCAAGAGTAGATAACTTTTTTCTTTTGTCTTTGTTTCTATTGTATTCTATCTCATCATATTCCATTTTGTTATGTGATATTTGATAATCGCCGTCAATACTCCGGTGAACGTTCGGGATAATCATTTGTTTGACAGTCCAGAACTATTTAAACCAACCAATTAAGAATTCTTAGATATAAGCAGTAGCAAGTGCATCTTTCATGCATTCATCATTATCACTAGCAAACATATTAACGATGAGGAACGCTTATTTGTGCTAAAAAGACAATTTAGAATTATAAAGCCCACTTTGGGGTCTTTGTTTCATACTACCTTACCATTCTTTTTTTTGCTTATTTTGAGTGTAAGGCTTTTGTCAGGATCTGCAAGGTCGCCTAGTTAAGGTAAGTTTTGCTGATGAAAGACCCCGTGGTGGATTTGGTGGTGGTGGCTTTCATGGATCTTATGGCAGTCTTTATGGTGCTGGAACTGGATATAGAGGTAGTTATGGCATCTCTCCACTTGGTATTGCTGCAAGTTGTGATGGGTTTGGTAATGCGACTGAAGGTTATCGTAGTGGTGGATATGGTGAAGGTGGCAGTTTTGGGGGAAGCAGTTCTTATTCATTGAATTAAAGGTGATTGGAGGCTGATTAAGAAGAAAAACATGCAACGGTGCAGATCTGACCCAGTGTTGAAAAGGATTTAAGGAGGCATAGTTGACCCAAGGATTGACTTTTCAAGTAAAAGCTCCAAATCAAGTTCTGGATGTTGGAGACCCTAAACATCACTTGTTTGCACGTGCTGGAAGCTTGATCAAGAGCCAAGGAGAGCAAAACCAGCAGCAACAAGCAACTCTGCACTAAATTGGCCAAAAAGCTGTTACATTGACCACAAGTTGACATTTTGCTATTCAATCCTTAAGCTTGTACCAGCTATGGGGGACTCAAATGGGCATCAACATACACTTGCTGGGAGTTGGAGAACCTTGGAAAGAAAGCTAGAAGCTGACTCAATCAAACATTTCATTTTACACTTGTTTAGTTAATTAGTCTAGCTAGCTTAGTCTAGTTTGGTATTTTCCTAGAGAACTAATATGCTAATTTGAGTTTTGTGACTTCGGTACAGGTTATTTAATCCAGTGGTTTAGTGCTGATTAAAGGACGATCAACCACAAACTACAGCAACTGCAGAATCTGAAATTGAATTGGAGCCTATTCATATGTTGAATTTTGACTTTAGATTTGATTTTCACAATTGAAGGTCAAATCCATGTCCAGGCTGTTGGAGACTTTAAGAGACATATCATGTGACGTGTTGAAGGCAAAAATAGAGTTAACTAAGCTTAGTCTAAGAGATAGTCTAGTCTAGTTTTAGTTCGAATTTTGAGTTTTTCGGTTTTTAGAAGTTAGACTAGTTAACTACAGCTAGTTAGTGGAGCTTAGGGAGAGAAAGCAATGTATATAAAGCTTAGAATAGAGAGGAAACGACACTTTTTCCCATTCTCTCACTTTTGGCTTGGAGCTCAAGGACCTAAGTGAAATAGGCTCAAGAACTTCAAGAATTTGTAATCTACATTCAGTATTCAGTTTCAATTCTTGTTTCTTTCAATTTCCACCGTTTAATTTCGATTTATCTCACTGATTTTCGTTTTTTCCCCATGCTCAGGTTGAGTTGATGTTGTGTTCTTTACTTTTGGTTCAAGTTCTTCTTAAACTTGTGAATTGATTGGTTTTGCTTCCATATCTTAGTAACTTTTGGTTATGGATTCAATGTCAATGACTTAGTGTGTTCAAAGACCGATATACACCAAAGTTTCTGAGTTAAACTTGGCCATTAGAAGCAAAATCAAGAGACGAACAAGCTTAAGTGCTCTTGAACTGAGAAATTTCATTTACACTGTGATTTGGCAATTTAGATTCGATTTCTGATTTCTGTGAATTTTAATTGCTTTGATTAGGTTTATAAGCTTGTTTACCCTCTTCATTCTCGAATTAAACACAGAAAAGACAAAATCACACTTTGGTAGTTATGTTATTTCCCTTTTTTTTGGTTAAAAGCTAGGTTTCAGATTTTCAATTTCATTTTTACCTGATCATTTAACTTCGTTTCAGTTTCTATATTCAGTTGATGTAACTACACACTGTTTTACATCACTAATTCATCCATTTCATATCAGAATTCGAATCATGCCCTGCACTCTCATATGTATATGTTCACTTTTACTGCATAATTGCTTTATTTTTCTGGTTTAATTGTGGTTTTCGATTTCTTTGGTTTCTATTCAATTCTAAATCTATGTTTTAGTTGTTATAAGTGTTTAGGTTATGTTCCATACACTTGCATTGTAAATAGAGCATCTTATTTTCATTCATGCATTTCATAGAACACTTGTGAAAGCTAGGGTTTAATGAGCATTTCATCAAACAGTTTGCGTATCTCTGTTTCCAGTGTTTGATAGCTGATAGTAAGTGTTAGCTTTTGTAGATTAGTGTCCACTAGTACATTTTAAGCATCAATTCCATCATTCCATTCATTGTATAAGCATTTTAAGCTACATTTTGTATATTTTAAGTTTCGAGTCATGGTCATAGTAGTTTATGTTTTAGTAGTTTTCGGAGTTTATGTTTAGATAGTTTAATTTCCCTAACAAAGTAGTTTACAAGCATTTACATCTTCATATTGTCATTTCCACAGATTACTTCCCAAGGTTGATCCAGATTGCATTTTAGGGGAAAATTGGTTTTGACTAGAGTCTTATGCGACTAAAAAGGCTATATTAGTGCCGATGGTGGCAATGCTAATGAAGGTTATGGCAGTGGTGGATATGGTGGCAGTAGCAATGCTGGGGGTGGTTATGGCAGTAGTGGATATGGTGCTGGATCAGTCAGCAGTCGTTGGGACAGCAACTCTGGCAAGAACTATGACAATGCTGCTGGAGGTTACGGGAGCGGTTATGGTGAAGGATCGGGTGGTAATTTGGGGAGAAGCAGCTCTGGCAATAACTATGGTGGTGGTGGTGTGTATGCTAATGCTGTTGGTGGCAATGCTACTGAAGGTTATGGAAGTGGTGAATATGGTGGAGGTGGCTACAGAACAGGTGGCAATTTTGGGGGCAGCAAGGTTGGCAATAACTATGCTGATACTGGTGCCTATGGTGGCAATGCTGCTGGAGGTTACAGCAGTCGAGGATCAGGTGGTGACACTGGTCCCTATGGTAGCAATGCTGCGGGAAGTTATGGAAGTGATGGGTACGGTGGAGAATTAGGTGGCAGTTTTGGGGGCAGCAGCTCTTGCAAGAACTATGGTAATGCAGGTGCCTATGGTGGCAATGCTAGTGGAGGTTCTGGCAGTGGTAGAGATGGTGGTGATAGTAGCAATGCTGCTGGAGGTTAGGGCAGCAGTGGATACGGTGGTGGATCAGTCCGCAGTCCCAGGGACAGCAACACCAGCAAAAACTGTGGGTTATTGATAGAACTCTTTAGTAACATTATATCCTATCAGTTATGGCAGTAATGGACATGGTGGAAGATCAGGTAGTAGTTTTGGGAGAAGAAGCTCTGGCAATAATTATGGCGCTGCTAGTGGTAACGCTGGAAATGGACCAAGTTTTGGGAATGCCGGTGGCTTCGCAAGAGATATTCATTTTTAAAATTTAGGTATCAAGATGTATCAAAATGGAAAAAAAAGAATTCTAATTTCACATCCAACTTTAGGACCTAAAAATATATTTCACCGAAAATAAAAACATTCTATGTTGAGCAAGAACATCTTATGTTATGATGATTTTTGTGATTCTTCTAATATTAATGTATTCTTGATCTTGTTTATTTATGTTATTCATGATATCTTGCTCTTGTTCTTTAATGTTATTCTATCATTAAAACTATTCTAATACTAACAATCAAATATGTAAGGAAATGTTATTAGGACAATAATTCATGCAATAATTTACACAATTGTTTCCTGTTATCACCTCTTTAATTACATCTCATTAGTTTTCACCATGCTCTTTATCTCTTTTTTATTTCTCAAAGTCGTACACTTTATTCTACATAAGTCATGATTTTATTTGTTGCATCCATTTCATTTCATTGTTTGTGTACTGTAGTAAATGCCAACACAATAGCCCATCTCCCAGATAAATTCACCTGACACCCCAGACAATGTTTCATACACAAAATATACTAATACTGCAAATATGATTTATCAGTATAACATGCACACAATCTAATCCAATTAGCTGCAGTATGTTAATTCTGATATTTCAATGAATTAAATAGGCCAATGAATCTTATCTAAAAAGCCTTAGACCTTTTGCTTTTTCATTTAAAAGAATTTAAAAGTAAAGGTGCTGCACAAATATAAGGGAATATGATGGAGAAAAAAAGGTGAAAATAAGGGAAGCTTTTTGGGTATTAGTAAATATTAACTCTTTTCTATTCCTAGATGTCTAAAACTGTTTGATATCATTGTTCATCTTCATCCACACAACACAATATCTTTTGTGCATTTTTAAAAACAGGAGAACCTTTCTTGGTCCTTTCAACAATTTGCCTTATCAATTGCTGTTCCACCTCGTCATCATCAAAACCGTTACTTTCAACTTCAGTACCAGCTAATTCATAAATTCTAGAACCATTTTCTCCACCATGTTGAACCCCTAATACATGCAAGTCATGTAAATGCAAACCTTCCTTGTGGTCAGCACAATCATGTGGTGAATTTTGTTCGGAGTCATTTATCTTTATCAGTTCTTCATAAGCCTCAGTGTATGCATCTAGAGCTTCACCTGATAAGTTAAGGATTAAGGGCTGGGATATAAGGTCACAGTCATCATTTTCTCTACTAAAGGAAGATGCCTTTTGAAAATAACCCTCTTGCTTTGATTCCAAATGCTGCACTTTCCTCTCACTATTTTCAAGGGCAATCTCAAGCTCCTGCACTCGTTGCTCAAGCTGAGATTGTAGAACTTCATGCAAACGCAAACTCAGTTCATGAGGCAAGACTGCATAGTTAGCAGGGAGAGGTGTTGGATCTCCGGCATCCTCGGTCGATTTTGGAGGGACAGAATCTTTACCACTGACCATGTCAGCTCGTAGCTCACCCTGGGAAAAATCTGCTACAAACTCTGAATCAATCTGCAAGAAATTGTTTACCATTAACCCATAAGAACCACAAGCAATGGAAGAAAGTATAGTATGTAAGCTTTCACTTCAGAAAGCAAATTGTGTATTTTGCAAAACAAAGCATTGGAACTTCCAAGAAAAATAAGGCGCATAAAATTGGCACAGGGGGCTAAAACCAATATATATAGCAGTGCGAAGATTTCTTGTTCAGTTGATTAGCATGCTGATGAAAGGTTGGATGTGTCGGGGAGCTGAGCTATTTATTTTGCAGTATTCTGATTTCTACTATTATGATCTATGATACACGGATAAGATACATACCTTATACACCAATACATTTATTTTGAAAATAATAAGATACGATACCTTACATATATAAAAATTCTTAAAAACACTATAAATATAAGATTGTTATGGTATGAATCTAAATTAAAATCATATTTATTAAAAGTTGTCAAAATAAAAAATTATAAATTACTGCCATCATAAAAATACTATTGCTTTATAGATTAGACATTGATAAGTATCAGTAAAGTATCCTAGAGTATCAGATACGGATACATGTCAGACACATGACCCAAACTAAAGTTTTGGGTGTGTATCATAGATTGTGATAAATTAGTCATGTGAATTAGAACCCTAATAACATGACCCAAACTAAAGTTTTGGGTGTATCATAGATTATGATAAATTAGTCATGTGAATTAGAACCCTAATAATGATCAAAACAAGAGGAAGTATGCTACAGACCAAGGTTATACTTTGTACTCTCCATGAAGGTGAAAAATAAGAAGGGTTCATTTCCATTCCATTTTTTTGTTACTTTCACCATAGCCAAGGATGAGAGCCACTAAACTAGGAGGTGAATACATGGCAGTCGGCACACAAAATCTAGCATGAATGATAGATATTTGGTATTTCAACACGTTCTACACTAGCTGCCAAAGGCATAATACAACCCTTCTCCTTTACATGGGCTTAAGACCAACAATAATACCACAGGCTCAATTAGGAGGTGAATAAATGGAAGAACTACTAAATGCATTTCAAGACGAGGTTTTGTGCTAGAGGATCATGTAATTACTAGGAAATGTGAAGATAAAAATGCATTCTTACCTCAACAAGCTCAGATAATTTTCTTTCTAGGCTTGATGCATTCATGTCCAACCCCAATCTCTCAAGTTCAGCTTCAAGCTCAGCTTCAATTTTGCTCATGGTTTCTGAACTTTGTTCTACCTTTTGATGACATGATTCTTTGGAGTCATTTCTAGGTGAGTTATCTACATGCTTTTCAGGGGAAAATTCATTTAGCTCCTTATCATAAGAGGAATGATCACAAGTATCCTGCGAACCATAATTTTCATTCTGTAACTCCTTCACAGTCATTGAATCTTTCATTTCAAGTTCCTCTTGTAGATCTTGAACCAGGTTTTCAGTCTGCTTCAACAACTCTCTTAACTTGCCTATTTCTCTTTTATTTGCCATAATGGAAGTCATCATCCCAAAAGAAATCCCAAGACTGAAGAGAAGTGTTTTATCTGATGCATGTAGACATGTTAACGAATTTAGTAATCAAAGTATAACATTTTACATTTTACATTATCCAAATCAAGTACCTAATACACGTTGTCCACTCATGAATAAATAGCAACCTAATTAATTTCAAAGATCTATATTTGCAGCACCTTATGCAGATGATATTTTTGGTTATAATTTACAAGGCTAGGCTTGATCAAAACAATTAAGATCAGATAATAAAACCCTTTGATAATTAATGCTGGGAAAGTTGCTTTAGGATATGAAGCAATTTCACCCAACCTTTAGCCCTCAAAAAATATCCATTTGCAAAATAACAATGATATTTTCTATTGTGTTTCAATATCAATGAGATTCCTTTACAACTTTTATCCTCATAACACAGTAGGAGACTGTTACTAAGCATAACACCAAGAATTTAAAAAAATATACATATTATCATCCTCAAGAAGAGTAACTAACAAGTGTGATTCCTACAACAAAAGAAAAAAGTTCTAAGCATAACCATGAACAACAAAAAGATAAATCAAGCATTTGTAACACAGCACAGGGTAAGGAGGTATTGTTTAAAACAAGAAATATCATACCATATTGCTGAGTATGGACAAGACTTTCACTGCACACACTGTCAGAAGAGCTCAATCTTCGACTTCTCCCAATGACTGCATAAAATTTCTCCTTAGCCTCATTTACAGATCTGACTTTTGGTAAGGAAGGAGGAACCCCAAAGACGTTTTCATCCTTTATTCTACCACCTGCTTTTTGTAGCTTATATTCCTTGCTTTCAAAGGAAGTACTATTCTTTTCTCTGTTGATTATTTGGCTTCCATTGCTAACAAGAAATGATCTCGTGGCTGTGGACTGCGATGCAAGAGAACCAAAAACATATTCTTCGGTTTCAGCATGCTCCTTGTATAGCTGAGCCATAAAGCAACTTTCTAGGGAACTTAAAGGTCTAGTCTCACGCCCAGACAAAAGCTTCATCCTGAGAAGGGTTTTGTGTCCAGAAGAGTTGTTGACAGGAACCACTTCAGCAGAAGAATCTGGAATAAGGAATCCATGATCACCGCCAATGCCAGAGCTTTGGCCATTTGAATCATCAACAGCCTTGAAGTTATCATCATATGGTGATAAGGGCATTGCTAAGTTTGCTAAAGACAGAACATCATGCTTGCTATAATTCCAAAACTGATGCATTTTTTCACTGTTAAACCCTCTGTCAGAAGCCACTTCTCTTGTCACAATACCATCCTGAGTGTACAGATCTGAAATCCTTCCATCAGAACAGACATCCTCGGCCAAATCATCTCTTCGGGCTTGTTTAGCAAAGGGAGAGGGGCCGCTTGAGGTGACAGGGTTCTCAAAATATGAATCCTCGGAAGACACGGATCTATCACCATGTTTTGCAACCCTGTTCCAATATTTAGCCAAATAGCCAGCTCCAGCAGCAGCTGCAACAACCCATAAATCCATTCTATCCTTCCTGCCACTACCCAAACTCCACAGCACAAGTCACCACTTTTCTTTCAATAATTAGCACCAGACAGCATAGGGAAGAACCTTCCATGAATTAGAGATATAACCTTCAACTCTTCTACCAATAACAAACAAAAAAAACCCAAAAATCCACTTCTTTCTAAACCTTAACTCACCACACAAATATTCTTCCTCCTAAACCAAACCCAACCCGAAACATTCACTACCCTAAAGTCAAAACAATAAGAAACTACTCCCCAGTCACCAACAATACGCGAACTCACAAAACTAATAAACAAATAAGAACCTAATCTACCAGAAACAGAGGAAATGAAAAGGGTTACTTCAAATGCAAGAGACAAGCACAGTTTATTACAGCAAAATTAAACTTTCATGGGAGAAACAAAACCCCATTTGACCGAAAAGAACAATAGAAGCTTACCCACACAATTTACTCACTACAACAAAACAACACAGGCTTTTAATTTTCTGGCATTGCAGAAAGGAAAAAGAAAAAATGAGTTTGTATTGGGGAATCGGTGGTGAGTGTTGTGAAAGGAGATATATGACATGAAAAGGAGTCGAATCTTGGAGCTTAGGTACCTCCAAACACAACGAATAAGACCTGCTACAGCGTTATCTCCACAGAACAGATACAATACGACATTTTCACGACACAAAAACACTAGTCGCTAATGAGATAGCACAAGGATAAGAAAATAAATAAACATTTATTCTTCTGCATAGAAATTTCGATGCTGCTCTTCTCTCTCTCCAGTTTTTATAGGGTCCATTGGAGTCTCATCCATATTACCCTATTATGTCTTCGAATATGAGAGAGAAAGAGTGGGAGAGAACGGTAAGAATGAACGATAATAAACAAGGAAAGTGTCTTGTCTTCTGTGTTCACCGTATTTTCTAGGTCACCTTTTCACATTTTTGTCAATGAGTACATGGATTATTCATTTTTTTTCAAAATTAAAATCTAAATATATTGGAAATAATAAATGGAAGAAATAAGAGATTAAAATATTCTATAATTATTTTCGCCGAGGAAAAAAAAATCCAAAAAGTGAAATTGTAAAAATAATTCTTCAAAATATTTTCAGTGAGAAAATTATTTTAGTGTTGGAGTTAGAAAAATATTTCAAAAGTCACAACTGTTAAAATCTTTTATTGAATAAATATTCGATTATTTAGTATATATTTTACTTTTAAGATAATAAGAACAAATCTACATTAATACAATAATTTTAAATCTCTTAATTTTGTTTATAATGGTTAAGGTTTAATGTCTCAAGGTCCCTATTTTTGTTCCAAATTTGAAATAGGTCCTTGTTATATTTGAAGTTTTAATTAGATCCTTATTTTTGTTAATTAGATGCAAATAAATCTTTTCCGTCAATTTCAGAAAACGGCGTTAAGGAGTGCGTGACGTGGCGTGTGTGAATGCAATTTTTTAATACTCAGATATTTTGAATGAAGTAAATATAGTATAATCCATGCTGAAATTAATTAAACAGAGGGCAAATTTGGAAAAATCAAAATGAACTTGGAGATTTTTCTATTCTAGGGCTCGTGTTGTGTCAGAGTTGGGAAAGAGTGGATGATGTTCGAGTGGATGCGCGAGTGGGATAGGAATCAGAAAGACGTTATTGTTCGAGTGGATGCGCGAGTGTTGGTGGGTGAATTACCGGTGCATGTGCGTGTGGAAAAGGTTGAAGCATGAGGTGAAGTGTGGGTCCTTGTGTCCTTGGAAGCGCGACGCTGAAGCAGGTGTTGACTGGAGTGGAGGTTAATCTGAAGCAAGGTAAGTTTTTGTGGTTTATTGTCTTGCTTTTTATAGTTGGGAAAGTATAATATTCGATTGTGGTCCCCTATGGTTTGGTCTGCGTTCTTCATTGCGTTTTGGGGGTCCCCCATGTATGTTTAAAGTTATATGAGTCTTTGTGAGTGCGTTTTAATATATTATTTTTTTTCGTCATACTGTGTTGTGCGTGTAGATATATTGATACTGTGTTGTGCGTATAATGGGCGACGTTTTTTACTGTGTTTTCCACCATGGGGGGAAGTTCATTACCGATGGTACCTTGAAGTATGAAGGAGAGACAACAACTTTGTCCTTTGACCCTGATGTGTGGAGTTATTTTGTGGTTGTTAGTGTAGTGAAAAGTTTTGGATATGATAACTTTAAAGAATTATGGTACTGTGTAGGAGGGGGTTCAGTTTTGGAAAATAGGTTGGAAGAATTGAGGGATGACACTAGTGCCATGCATATGGCTAACTTAGGTAGGCTTAATGGCGAGGTTCATTTATACGTTATACATGTTGTTTCGGAGCCTGAAGTGATAAATATAGTTGAATATGTTACTAATGATGAAGGACAAGTTCATGATGATGGTGAAGTACAAGAAGACGGTGAAGTTGAGGGTGAAGTTGAGGGTGAAGTTGAGGGTGACTTACAAGAGGTGGAACAGGGTGAAGAACATGGTGATGGTGAAGTTGATGGTGAAGTTGAGAGTGACTTTGAAGAGGTGGAACAGGGTGAAGAACATGGTGATGCTGTTGAAGTACAAGTTGAAGGTCATGGTGACGTAGAACATTTCCATGAGGTTGAAGAAGATGTTAATTGTGTTGAAGGAGTTGTGGAGGACCAAGGTCAGGTTTCTAGTTGGAGTATATCTACTAATGAACGTGATGAACGTGATGAACGTGAAAATAATGAGTGCTTAGAGGGACTTGTGGATGTCAGTGTTCAATGTGATGTAGATGGTGATATAGATGGTAATGTGGAAGTGGAAGTAGAAGTAGAAAGTCTTGAAGACAATGATGATGTGAGTGTTGAAAGTGATGACCATGATGAGAGAGGTTTGTCGGATGAAGAGTGGAAATCTGAGGAATTACTTACTGCAACAGATAGTGATGATGAGGTTAATGACATTGAAGGTTATGGGAGGTTTAGTACTTTTTGTATGCCAAAAAGTATGGTGGACTTTACATGGGAAGTAGGGACTTTTTTTACAAAAAAGCAAGATATTGTAGATGCTTTAAAAGGGTATGCGTTGGAAAATGGTAGGAATATAAAGTTTGTCAAAAATGACAAAAATAGGTTGAGGATGAAGTGCTTTGGTGCAAAAGGAGAATGTCCCTGGACCATATATTGTGCTTATATGGAGGCTGAGAAATCATGGCAACTGAGAACTATAAATGACATTCACACATGTAGCAGGGAGTTCAATCTCAAGTTGCTTGATGTGAAGTGGTTGAGCTCAAAGTTGGAGAAAACAATAAGGGAAAATCCAAAAATGAAGGGTGGAGATATTCGGGAAAAAGTTCAAAGGAAGTGGAACATAGGTATATCTAGGGGTATGGCTTATAGAGCCAAAGCTATTGCTTTTGAGCACATTGATGGGTCCTTTAAAGAACAATATAAGAGGATATATGATTATGCACATGGGTCCTAGGTAAACTATCTTCTCTATTTCTGAATTGTATTGTACTTTTTTAAGTTGTATGTAAACATTGTTCATTATTGTTAAAATTTGTTCACAGCTGGTCAGGAAATAAATTGTTTGAAGTTAGACACGTCTCCCACATTGGAGACAAATATGTTGTGAACATAGACGACTTGTCATGCTCCTGCAGGAGATGGAGCATCACGGGAATCCCATGTTGTCACTCCTTAGCCGCAATGAAGTTTCTGAATATTGATGGACAACAATTCATTCCAACTTGCTTTATGAAGTCCACCTATGAAGAAACATATGCATCAATCGTATTTCCCATCAATGGCAACAACATGTGGGAGATACAACCATATTCGGATGTTATGCCTCCTTACAAAAAAGTTATGCCTGGAAGACCTAAAAGGAAAAGAAGAATGGAACAGTGGGAGATCAAAAAAGATGAATCTTGAATGACGAAGGCTGGTTTGCGTAAGAGATGCGACCTATGTAGGGAGCTTGGGCATAACAGAAGTCGTTGCCCCAAAGCTACTCCTTCATCACAACCTGTAATGCCATCATCCCAATTATCTGACGTCTGTAATGACCAAGTAGCTGCACCGTAGAAGCTTTTGGATGTAGTGTTTTAATGTACTCTTTTAATGTAATACTACACTTATGAAGCTTTTGGATGTAGTGTTTTAATGTACTCTTTTGGATGTAACTGATACACTTAAGTTTTATGCACTAGTAAAAAAAGCGTATTTTAACTCGCAAACTGAACAGACCGAACGACCGCACGACCTCTTTGCCACTAACGTACACACTGAACAGACCGAACGACCTTAGGCAGTAACCGAACGTTCAAAGTTAATTTTGTCCACTAATATGCCTCGGTCGTCTGGGACAGAGGCAATAATACCGTTCGGTTTCGCTTCTGCTATGAACCGAGGCATATACCGAACGTTCCAAGTTAATTTTGTCCACTAATATGCCTCGGTCGTTTGGGACAGAGGCAATAAGAACGTTCGGTTTCGCTTCTGCTATGAACCGAGGCAATAACCGAACGTTCGAAGTTAATTTTGTCCACTAATATGCCTCGATCGTCTGGGACAGAGGCAATAATACCGTTCAGTTTCGCTTCGGCTATGAACCGAGGCATATACCGAACGTTCCAAGTTAATTTTGTCCACTAATATGCCTCGGTCGTCTGGGACAGAGGCAATAAGAACGTTCGGTTTCGCTTCTGCTATGAACCGAGGCATATACCGAACGTTCGAAGTTAATTTTGTCCACTAATATGCCTCGGTCGTCTGGGACAGAGGCAATAATACCGTTCGGTTTTGCTTCTGCTATGAACCGAGGCATTAACCGAACGTTCGAAGTTAATTTTGTCCACTAATATGCCTCGGTCGTCTGGGACAGAGGCAATAATACCGTTCGGTTTCGCTTCTGCTATGAACCGAGGCATATACCGAACGTTCGAAGTTAATTTTGTCCTCTAATAGGCCTCGGTCGTCTGGGACAGAGGCAATAAGAACGTTCGGTTTTGCTTCTGCTATGAACCGAAGCAGTAACCGAACATTCCAAGTTAATTTTGTCCACTAATATGCCTCGGTCGTCTGGGACAGAGGCAATAAGACCGTTCGGTTTCACTTCTGCTATGAACCGAGGCATATACCGAACGTTCCAAGTTAATTTTGTCCACTTATATGTCTCGGTCCAATCTCTTTTCTCTGCCATTTATCTTCTTCCCCCTTTCTCACTGGTTCTAGGTTGGTATTGCAATAACAAGAAAAACGAAAATACAACATGATTTCATTCATTTTTGCTAGTTCAATACATTGTTCATCCCGTTTTCATCACCTACTGCATCCTATGACAAAGAAAATGCAGAATACATTTTGGATTTGTCATCCATATTGAAATTACAATAATATTAACCACACAGCAACAACAAACAGCCCCTATCAACAACTTCATCCATTTTTCCATAACCTTCACAGAATTTTTCAAATCAATCACCATATTCGCTACCCCACCCATTTCTTCTGTCTTTGACAAACACTCATGCTTTCCTTCCCACTTCAGATTCGTATAACATCTTTCATTACCATCATCACAACACCATTTGAAGAAATTGCAACCACCGTTTTCATGCCCGTTCTGTAAAAAAAAATTAAAACCCAATGAATACGACTTTGAAGTAAAATAAACAACTCATCCACGTTTCAGTTACCTTATACTTAGGGCACCCCCAAAATTGTTTCCCTCTGTTCTTAGTCGTTCCAACTGTTCTCACCATTGTTTTCTCTCCACACAGACAAAGGGGTGACGCACCACGAAAAACGACCTTCGCCTCTCCATTCCGCCAGCCATTAGAAGTCGAAGAACATGTTGAACGTGAATTCTGCATTTGATTCTCCCTCGGGCATCCACTCGAACAACATCCACTATTTCCCAACTCTGAGACGACACGAGCCCTAGAATAGAAAAATCCCCAACTTGATTTTGATTTCTCCCTTCCAGAGATGTTTCAGCAAACAAAACATTAAGTTTTTCCAAATTTGCCCTCTGTTTAATTAATTTCAGCATGGATTATACTATATTTACTTCTTTCAAAATATCTGAGTATTAAAAAATTGCATTCACACACGCCACGTCACGCACTCCTTAACGTCGTTTTCTGAAATTGACGGAAATGATTTATTTGCATCAAATTAACAAAAATAAGGATCTAATTAAGACTTCAAATATAACAGGGACCTATTTCAAATTTGGGACAAAAATAGGGACCTATTGAGACATTAAACCTAATAGTTAATGATTAATATAACTAAGTATGTATTTTTTATGTTTTAAGCAAAATTCGAAGGTAAAAAAATTTCTTTAATATTAATTATATTAACTTTAATTTTTTTTCTTTAATAAATACGCGTCATATTTAGTAAAGGTAAAATATGTGTTTAATTACTTTAATTCAAACAAAATTAATAAAATTAAAATTTTTATATTAAGATTGTAATTTTTAATTTTTAATATATTAAAACTAAATAAATCTATACTTATTATATTGAATCAATTATTTATTTTTTATTAAATAATAGAATAAATAATGTGTATAAAAACATTGTCCACGAATACTTGTTGGAAACTTTCCTTATTCAAAGAAACTAGTAAAGGATATTTATCTCATTTGTTAAAGCTATGAACAAAATATTCAAATTTAAATTCCTTAAAAAAATTGAAAATGAAACTTTAATAATATTGTATATAATGATTAAAAAATTCACACTAGTAAATATAAGTGGATAAAATTTGTGACGAATTATTCGTGAATTTTTACTATTCATGTAACGAATATTTCAATATCAATTTATAAATAGATATTATATTATACGTCGATTTTATATAAAAAAAATAAAAATAAAAATTTAATTTATATTTTAAATATTTACATATATTCACGTGTATCTATAAATATCCATAAATATTTACAAATTTTAAAATATATACAGGTATCATGAATATCCATACAAATAACCAACGCTCATATTGAGTTACGAGTATCCGATGCATTGTCATCGTCCTAGTATATGTCAGATATGTGACTAAAATTGATCTGAACACATGATTCAATCGTTATTGGTTGATTAAAATCAATTAACTTTATTGCAAATTGGACTCAATCACCAATTATTATATTATTACTTTATCAAAATCTAGATAGAAATAATCAAAGCCGTACAACATTTTCTTTATCTTTCTGATTTTACCTTGAATCCACTATGCAAGTGTTGTTCTATTGTTATTTGTTTGTTGCCATGCAAACTTTACGAAAAAGGTTAGATTAATGAGTTTCCCAACCACAGTTCATGTCTGTGACATGTTTATTTAAGGTTGGTTTAGCTACCAAATTATTGGCTTCAAAGATGAAGTTTGGCTTCTGTTATAAATAAATTTCTTTTTAGTATTATCAACATATTACTATAACCTTTTTCTATTTAAATTGGTGGCAATTTTTTAGCCTTTAAGTGAATATGTTCTTCTTTAATTTTTAACTCATTTTAGGATTTTGTTTTAAGAGAAGGCAATATATGAACTAATTAAAGAACCTATAATATGGACTAATATTAATTATTGAGTGTTACTTCCACTATCTATACATAAATAAATATTTTCTGTTAAAACTAAAGAAATAAATAAATATTTTATGTAAAAATGAAACAAGAAATAAATATTTAATGACTTTTATGTTTTCGGTATAATAAACGTCTTTTTTAATTTTATTTACAAAATTAATTAGTTAATTATTTTCCTTTTAAAATTAAAATTGGTATATGAAAATAAGAATATATATATATATATAGGTTTAACTTTGTCCCCAGTTTCATTGAAGTGTGTCAAGTTCGTTCACCCTTTTAAAAAGGTTGCAATTTTGTCTACACATAGTTTAAAAGTGTCAATTGCACCCAAACATAAAAAAATTTGTCTCAATCAAGTTCCTTCCGTTAAATAGACAGAAATTGCGTCAACTTTTTCTTCTCTCTTCTGCTTTTCTCTGTAATGTAGCCTCTTTGTTAGTGTTTGCAGCATAAAATAATTACTTTTCAAATAAAACAATTAAACTCTTTTTATTTCAACGAAACTGAAGCAGTTAAACCTCTGTATAAAGAAAAAGATGATATTATGTTACACTTAATTTTTTATCAACCTAACTATTACTATTATGTGTACATATATACGTTTTTTAAATAAAAGACAATGTTTTAATAATATAAAAGGACAAAAACAATATATATATATATATATATATATATATATATATATATATATTATTGTGTAAATATATTTAACCAAAATATATGTTTTTTTGGTTTGACACCCAGTTTTAAAAGAATATTAAATTAATAGAAATATTATAATAAAGTTAAATACAAATAGAATTTGTAAAAACTCAGTAATAAATTTAATAAATAAAAATAAAATATAGACGAAAAGAGAGAAAACGAGAGCTTATGAAAAAAAAAGTTAATTTTTTTTATGAATGGTTAGTTGGCAGCTTTTTTTAATATCTATAGTGTGTTTTTCTTACTGTCAACACAAATATTATTATTTATTAATAATTTGTTTCAATTTTTATAAATGTTGACCGAAAAAAAATTCAACAACATTAATTATTATTGTTTTACTTTTAAATAATTCTATGTATTAGTAATTGAAATATTTCATCTGAATAAAAATATTCAAATTTGAATTTACTTATCAAATAAATAATGAAAAATAAAATAATTTAGACTAATATCAATTTAAATTCAATATATTTAAATATATTCTCTGAAAAATCTCTATATCAAAGCAAAAGTAAAATTAAACAAAATACTTACAATTTACATGTACCAATTGTCAAAAAGTTTCAATTCAAAGTCCATTTAAAATTTCTCTATTTTCTTTTCTAGTTTAAACATAAAATTGTTTGTTTTTGAATTCTGTTAATTGAAGTTTACTGTATGTTTTTGTAAATGTTTCTTCTAGATTTTTTAATTTACGAAACTTAAAACTTATATTGCTCATATAAGTTAAAAGAACTCCCGTTAATTTGTTTGTTCGTAAGATAAATAGATTTAATATTTATTTTTTAGGAAAAGATATGTATATAGTGTAACGAGATAACTTAGTGTTTTTTTTCAAACAAACAAAATAAATATAAAAAGAATTTGTTATGATGGTAGGATTAGCAATCTTTAATAATTGTTTAATGTTGAACAGAGTAAGAGAGAGGAATTATCAATTTTCAGTAATAGAATGATTAAACCTTCTCTCTCCAATTCTTGACATGCACAAAAAATGTTATCTATGGATATTATAATATATTATTTTTTAATAAATTATTTAAAATTTATTGCTTATGACTATACGACTGACACACCTACGAATTTTGTGTTCTGACAAAAAATTGTTGTATTCAGAGGAGCAGAAGAGAGAAAAAGAAAAAGCTAATGCCGTTTCTGTCTATTTAATGGAAGGGACTTGATTGAGGCAAATTTTTCTACGTTTGGATGCAATTGACACTTTTAAACTATGTGTGGACAAAATTGTAACTTTTTTAAAAGGATGGACGAACTTGATACATTTCAACCAAACATATATATATATATATATATAAAGGAAGTAAGAGAAAAAAGATTTCGTGCATTTATTTTATTCAAGTATGGAATATTTATAGAAGTAATTAAAATGTTATGAATGCAAGAAGTAAGAAAAAGTTGATTATGTAATTATTGGTTAAACATAATTTAGTTACCTGCAGTGCAATAGTCTGGACCATAAAATTTATTAAATTGACTCGTATAGACATAATACATTCTTAATTTAATCTTAATAAGGTAATGTGTCAGACCTCGGAAAACCCCACCCAAACCCCACCTATCTAATCTCATTAAAAACGCACCCAAAACCCCTCTGAGCGGACGCCAGGTGTCAACCAGCGAAGTTTCGAAAATCATATAGTGGAAGGCAGGTGTCAGCAGGAGAGCGGACGTCCGTTTGGACGGGGAAAACAAAAGTGAGTTTCTGAAAACTCGTACCCACTCTCTTCTGCATGCACATTCTCCTTTCCAAACTCTGATATTCCATTTCTCCTTCTTCTCTCTAGAAAACCCTCCCTTCTCTCTACGATAACTCATCTTTTCTCTGCTCCGATCAACGTTCAGGCACCGTAGGAGCATTCCCGGCGTCCCAAGCTTCATCTTGAACCGAACGAGTTTCAAGTTTGAGCGGAGTTAAGTGATCATTGAGGGTAGAAAGCTGTAGTCGGGCGAACCAAAAACCTACTCTTAGGTAGTTCAATCACGTATCCAGGGAAGCTTATTTAATTTAATTTGTATGTTGTGGTATTGTATGAACGTTCGTTATTTGACTGAATGATTTTGATGCATGATGGTTGATATGATTGGATTGAATGAACGTTCGTTGATTTAATGAGTGGAAATGAAATATGGCTGAGTTATGTATAATGTATGAAATATATGAAGCTTACATGATATGGATTGTATGAGGAATAGGAAATGTACTATAATATGAACGTATGAAATTATGAAGTTGTATACTGAGAAATGAATTGGAATGTAAATGAATTTGAATATGAACTTTCCCTATGATAACGTACGAGCGTTACTGAACGGTCTTTGACCGTTCGCTTTTCCTGGTAAACATAGTTGAAATGTGATCCTTTCATTTGGAGAGTATCCTAGTTGAGGACGAACGTCCTTGTGTGGTAATACTATGCTTGAGCGTTCGGCCAAGCACAGTTGTATCCCGGTATCCTGTGATAAACTAAAGTTCTATATGTAACAGTATATTTTGTTGTCCGTAAATACTGCTTCGATAGTATTTTAGACTATTTATTAAGCCTTTTATTATAAGTTTAAATGTGCTCGGTCTTACACCAAGCGCTCGTCCCAAATAAGTGCTCGGTCTTACACCAAGCGTTCGTCCTGAATAAGTGTTCGGTCTTACACCTAGCGCTCGTACTGAGTAGTGCCCGGTCTTATACCAAGCGCTCGTACTCGTTTTTAATTTATCAATCTTGATGAAACAACGTTCATCCAATTTCAGTAGAATCTCGTTTACCATGTTCGGTCATTGACTGGCATTAGGTTTCTACATTTGAATTATTCCAAGTATGGTTCTTTAACGTCTTGATATGTCTACATCCATTGGATCCGGCCTAGAGCCTCCGTACTTAATTTATTCTTTGAGTATTGGTCTGAACTCACGAGAGTCAGTTCATTCAGCTGATTTACGTGGTAAATAACGTTCGTCATATATGGTATATTATTGTACTCGGTTTGTTTCTCAAATCAAAAAGTAATTCTCTCGGTCTTATTCTATTCTGGAACTGGAGACCTCTCTATCTCGTTCCAAGTGTTCGTCCTCGTTCTGAGTGAGGATTGAACGTCTGGTATCGGGTATCCGTAAGAATCTTTGAACAAAGATGAAATTTAACTTATTGGTAATGAAAGATGAATTTGAGAAAAGTGATAATGAAGGATGAAATTGAGAATGATTAGGAATGAAATAGGAAGAGAATGTGATGTGAATGAAATGATGTGGATTTGAACGAACCCGGGTGATGTAGTAAGTTGGTTATTAATCACTTCTTAAAGTTACATGAGAGTCATTCAAAGTATGTTAATGAGATTTGATGTTTGTTAGATTTATCATACTACATGTTATAAGTTTGCTATGAGTTTATGTAGTTGAAAGAATGTTAGACAAGTTTGTTTCTTCTTTAGATAAAACAATTTTTACTATAGATGGTCGATTACCTTTCGATCTTATCAACTTTGATCTCGTCCTAGGATAGCTTATACAGAACATACCATCTCGTCATAC
Organism: Vigna umbellata; assembly: GCF_029865625.1. Lineage (NCBI taxonomy): Eukaryota > Viridiplantae > Streptophyta > Magnoliopsida > Fabales > Fabaceae > Vigna > Vigna umbellata. Next base: position 4,401,987 of record NC_142175.1, read on the forward strand.
TAAAAGGGATTTGATAATTGATAAATGTTTATGATTAAAGATAATTTGGAGAAATATGTCTTAAAATATTTTATTTGATATTGTTAAATAATTACCTTATTTAATTATATCAATAAATATCAAAAGATAATATTTATCAAATCTTTTTTAATCTAGCATATATCTTCTGAAATATTTTTAGATCTCCAAACAATCAAATATATTTTGAAGATATTAAATTATTTAGAATATAATTGGAAGAAATTACATTATGATAAAGAAGATTACAACAACAGAAAAACCTGAAACAAAGCTCAATCTAATTTCTATATAAAGAAACTTAGGGAAACACATTACGTGAGCTTAGGAACCCTTTAGGGGGTTCAAATTTCGTCCACCCTTTTTCCTTTCATGTTCTCCACCCTCTCTTCTTCTACTTTCATGTTATTTCAACATTCAATGGAGTGTTAAACCTTTGGGGTTGATTCTGTAATTTCTTAATTGGATTTTGAGGTTAGATGAATAATTTTTTATTTTTTTGATTCCTTTTGTGATTTTTTTTATCTATGTCTTTTGCTTCTTAATCAAGTAAAAATAATGGTTTTTAGATTATAGAAAGTTAGCATGGTGTTAAATCTATATAACATATCAATCATGAGTCCAAGAGTTTTTATTTTTAATTTAGAAATTATTTTGATTAAAGTTAGAAACTTTCATGTGATTGAATGAGTTTTTGTCAATAATTGAGAATGTACTTTGATTAGTAGTTAAAACTTTAATAGGAATTAACCAAGAATGTATTTGGTTAATTAGCTTTTTACTTGATATAAGAGGTAAAAGAATATACATGATTAGGCACACTAATATTTAATTGAGAATGTAATTTGATTAAATTTACTATGATTAATCTACAAAGTTCTTGCTTTTAATTGAGAATGTACTTTGGTTAAGAGTGAGAATGTCAACAAATTAATTAAGAATTTACGTTGATTAATTTAAAAACCTAAGAAAATAATTAATTGAACAATAATATTTAGATAACCAATAATGAATTTTATTTTGAAAAGGCAGTGAAATCAACCTATTTTCTTTATATTTGTTTTTATCTTTTCAAATTTTTTTATAAATTTCTTTCTTTCTATCTTTCTATCTTTGTTATTTTGTTCTTTAATCTTTCATTAATCTTTACATTCTTTATTGTTTTTGTTTTACTAACCCTTTTGTATAGTTTTTATAAGAACTAAATTGTTATAAATCAATTTCGTGTTCGATGGGAGACGACTTAAGGTTGAATTTACCTTTTATATTTTGTTGGCTACTATCCTAACAATACTAAAGTTGCTATAGTTTATTAGTATTAGTTTGATCGCGTCAACAATAGCGTTATCAAATTTGGCACCGTTGCTAGAAAACACAGTTATAATTTTTATCATTTTGGTTTTTATTTTATTATATTTTTGTTTATCACTAACATTTTCTTTTTCTCTATTTTTTTTCTTCCAACAAACACGAAATTCAACCCTAAGTCATCTCCCAAGGAACACAAAATTAATTTCTAACAAATTAGTTCTTATAAAAACTATACAAAAGGGTTAGTAAAACAAAAACAATAAAGAAGATAAAGATTAATAAAAGATTAAATAACAAAATAACAAAAGATAGAATGAAAGAAATTTATGAAAAAAATTAAAAAGATAAAAACAAATATAAAGAAAATAGGTTGGTTTCACTACCTCTTCGAAATAGGATTCATTATTGATTCTCTAAATATTATTGTTCAACTAATTATTGTAAATTATCAATTAATTTGTTGACATTCTCACTCTTAACCAAAGTACATTCTCAATGAAAACCAAGAACTTTATAGATTAATCATAGTAAATTTAATTAAAGTACATTCTCAATTAAAGATTACTATGTCTAACCATGTTAATTCTTTTACCTCTTATATCAAGTAAAAAGTTAATTAACCAAAGTACATTCTTGATTAATTCTTGTTAAAGTTTTTACCACTAATCAAAGTACATTCTCAATTATTAGCAAAACTCATTCAATCACATGATTCTAACTTTAATCAAAATAAATTCTGAATTAAAAATAAAAACCCTTGGACTCATATGATTGATATGTTATGTAGATTTAACACCATGATAACTTTCTATAATGTAAAAATCATTACTTTTACTTTATTAAGAAGCAAAAGACAGATAAAAATAAATCACAACAAGAATCAAAAGAACAAACAAATTTATTCATCTGACCTTAGAATCTTGTTTAGAAATTACAAACGAATCAACCCCAAAGGCTAAGCACTCTATGGAATGTTGAAATAACCTAAAAGTAGAAGAAGAGAGGGTGGAGAACATGAGAGAAGAGAGGGTGGACGAAATCTGAACCCCGCAAAGGATTCCTAAGATCCCCTAATGTGTTTCCCTAAATCTCTTTATATAGAAATTTGATTAAGGTTTGTTTCAGGCTTTTCTGTTCTTGTAATCTTATTTATGATAATTTAATCTCCTCCAATTATATTCTAAATAATCCAATATCTTCAAGATATATTTCATTGTGGTGGAGTGTCGGAACAATCGGTACCGTTATAGAGTCGTGCAGCGGAAAGAAATACAAATAGTGGAAAGCGTGTTCGGTCAAACTCGTATTAAGATGGTCCATTTTAGAAAATTGATTTTTTTAGAGAAAATTTATCGAACAGTTGATATGTGCAAAATGTAAAGAGTGTAGGGAGTAGACAAATTCACACAAGAATTTTTATCCTGGTTCGATTCAAAAGAATCTACATCCAGTTGTTAATCACTATAAACAGTGATTAACGTTTTCACTAAAAATCAGTTTCACAGATTACAATGGAGTGAAAGAATAGAATAATAAAACCTTCCTTCGACCAACGAACCGGAAGCAAGAATCTACACTTTCCTTCGACCAACGAACCAGAACAATGCAGATAAAATCTTCCTTCGACACACGAACCGGAAGATGACAGCCTTGCCAACTCGAAGAGAACCGCTCCGAACTTTGACCCACAAAGCGCGAGCTTCTCCTATTCACGAGACTAGGCAAAACACTTGAACTAGCTTTTTGGAACTTCCTCAGGCAAACTGTATTCTCAAAAAGCTCAGAGTTAACCCACTAAGGGTTTTGGAACAACTATATATAGGCAACTGGTCAGAGTTAGAAAACACAGATTACAACTGCCACTGATAATTGATTATTGTTAGTGATAATCGATTATTTAAATCCGTTATAGGGTTTTCAGAAAGTGATAATCGATTATCCTGAGGAACAATCGATTATTCCAGAGACTTGTGCAGTTCTCATCAAGACCAATTGATAATCGATTATTTGAAGGAATAACGATTATTCTAGAGCGAAATGCTTTTTTCAAGAGTGCTCATGATAATCGATTATAGCTTCACATAATCGATTAAATGCGTAACTTAACTAAAGATACGAGATTTTCTAAGTATTACATATTCAAAGACTTTCCAAATACATTTATGTTCTACAAAGTGCTTTTAAAATAATTTTAACAACTTCTTCAAGTCTATCTTCTTGCAGCATCATCAAAATCATTTATCTTCAAATTTACCAATGCTCCTCATTGGTAACAATCTCTCCCTTTTTGATGATGATCAAAAGTACTTGTTTAGAAGCAACTTTGGTTAGTCTGCAAAAAATACAAGCTGATAGACAATAAGAGAGTTAGCAGTAAATGCACTACTTCTCCCCCTTTTTTATCATAAGCAAAAAGATGAATGAAAAAAAAATGCTCCCCCTCAATTAAACAATGTATGCACTAAAATAAGAGATCATTTTATTTATGAAAAGAAAGGTTACATTTTTCATAAAGAAGAACATAAAACATAGAGTCAAAACAAACAATCATCAAAGCATACTAACATGAAATCCTAAATCTAAAACTCAGGACTGGGTGGTCTTTTTGGAGGTTGAAGATTAAAGTGATTTTCAATGTTTCCAAGACGAGTATCAAGGTCATTGAACTGGTCGATCACATATTCTTCATGATTTTGTTGCCACTCATATATTTGTTCAAAGTGAGCTTGTTGAGCAAGACGCATATCCTCATTTGTTTAGATAGGTTTGAAAAATGCTCCTCCATAGTTAGTGAGGAAGAGGAAGGCATTTGAGAAGGATTGGCATCAGCAGGATCAATAGCTTGGACAGGGTCAGCCATATGGGTGTCCATATCGTCATTGTCATCATCTTGGTGATCATCATCCTTGTGAATGAGCACACGGCCACGAGCAACAAATCCCATTTGGCGAAATGTTGTCTCACCAATCTCAATTCCAATGTCTTGAATGGCTTGAGTGAGTTCACCTTCAACACTTACACCTTTGTGTTCTAAAATTCGAGTGATGAGAAGGGCATATTGAAAATTATAAGAATTATATTTCTTAGCCTTCAACATGGTGTCGGAGATGAGTGATGGCCAATCAATGTGGATGTGATTTAAAATCCCATACAAGAGTAGAAGATCTTGCTCCGAACATTGAGAATGGTTAGTGGCACGAGGACATAGAAGCCACACAATTAAGTAGTGGATCATTCGTTCTTCAACCTTGAATCCGCCAATTAGCAGCTGCCGACGGTTGGTTTGGTGTTCAGGATGGCGCAAAAAGGATTGAAAGGCGAGGAGACGATTAAAGTCCAGGACGCCAAGATGGACTTTGACAACATCATCCCAGATTGTGAGTTGTGCGACATTCCTCCAGACGTCATCATCCAAAATGATTGGGACTCCTTTCACTTTTGTTGTGATGATTCCGCCACGATAACGAAAATTGAAGTAGAAGACACGGATGAGATTTGGGTAGGTTCACCCTTTTTTCTCCACGAGATGAGTAAGTCCTTGAGCACCAAACAGAGCTAGAAATTGAAAACCATAAAATCGATAAAAATCAAGGCGTATGAACTTTATCGCTATGATTCGTCGTTCTTGCTAGAAGTGGACATAATCCGCATGTTTTTCTTGATCCGAAATCCACCCATCAATGGTTGCAGGACGAGGTCTGGAAGAAAATGATGCACTAGTGGTTCTCCTACGGTTTCTTCTTGATTCAGCCATGAAAGAAGTGGACAGAGGGAAACTTGGAATGAATTGAGAGAAATGAAGAAAACTGGTTCAGATTAGAATTGAACAGAGTTCTATAGATGCAAAGGAGTGACCATTAATCGATTATAGGGGGCTATTTATAAGAAAAACCAAGAAACTAGCCCTTTTGAGCTGTTTATGGCCGTTAGGATTCGCTGCAACGACTCTATTTTTAGAAACTTAGTCACGTGATAATCGATTATTGTAAGTGATAATCGATTATCTGCTCAAAGAGTCACTTTCCAGAATTATATGATAATCAATTACTGATGAAGATAATCGATTATCTGCTCATAAGTGTCCAGATTTGGGTTTGAGTGAGAATAATCGATTATTCTATGGGATAATCGATTACCTGTGATTAGAGGCTTTCTCAAAAGCCAAGAATAATCGATTGTCAGTTCAGATAATCGATTAAATGCGCTAAAGTTAGGAAAAATCCAAAAATTGTAGAATCTTTAATTCTAAGACATGTCTAACACTCCTAAAACTCTTTTAAGATCATCCTTTTTAGAATTGAGCTTGCACTGGTCTTTCAACTTTTTATAATGATTTAAAAGTGGCTTTTGAATTTTTCATTTTAGAAATCACACATGTACCAAGCTTTTGCTGCAATGTTGAACAAATATAGATGCAACATACAGACATCAGAAATAAACAATTTAAACCAACAACTTGTTATCAGCAAACGACCTAAAAATGGTTTGGTGAGTGAAAACACACAAGGCTGTTAAAACTCAAGATTCTTTACCATGAACATGTTTAAATCAATGAAATGAACTTGTGATCACAGCTGATTAATGCTAAACAATAGTGTTTCCAAGATTCACTTATCCAAATCCAATTATGTGTTAATTCAAACAACTCCACCAATCAATTTTAGATATAGAGAGTTAAATAACTTCTAGGACACCGAATTGGTCTCAAGGACAGTTTAGAAAACTTGAATAAGACACTATTAAATGATTGCAAGAGGTTCAACAATGAACTAGTGGTAAACCAGAATTGGAAACTGGAAAATTTACTCAAACAAGAAAATGTTGTTTCTGCAAAATACTTTTAAAGAGCATTTTGCTGTGATTTCACATTGCCAATCAAGCTTATGCAGAGAAAATCATAGCTCATATGTCATGCATATAAATAGATCTCCACAGAAAACATCTTTGAAATAGAATTGCCAATTCAATCATCAAATAACTTAATCATCTATAAATGCCAATGAAAATCTATCAACCAACTCATTTAAATGAATATAACAGTAATCAAATAATGGAAAATCAGAAAGATAAGCAGAACAAAGTGCAACAACACAGTTCAAACAACACTTAGCTTAATCACATGGAGTTGGAACCAAGGCTTTGAATGCCATTTGATGGATTCATTTCCCGGTCTTAGATCATTATTTCCGAAAGCATAATACCATGGAGCTCTCCTCTCCTTTTGAGAACTTAACCTGCAAAACCATCCAAGAGAGGTTTGGTGCCCACAATCTCATTTGGGTCCTTGGAGTTAGAGACAAATTACTTTATAATAGGAATCCAAGTACATTTTCCATTAGGAACATCAAAATGTTTGATTCTACATTTGTTTGAAGTATGTCCCTTTTTCATACAATAGAAGCAATAATCACCGTGCAGTTTGGTTTTTACAGTTGTTCCTTTTTCAACCCAAACTCTACGAGTTCTCTTAACTTTAGACTTTTTATGATGATGCATGTCTTTATTTCTAACATTGCTCTTTCTAAAACCATTTTGAACATGTGAGACAGACTTGGTTGCTTTAGAAAGTAAATTTTCAAGTATGTCAATGTTAAACATGTGACTTTTACAAGATAAACACTCAACAGGTTTTTCATTTGCATTGGATTTAACCAACTTAGTTTCAAGATTGTTAACTTTATTTCTTAATATGACTTCTTCATCTAATGCATTTTCATATTTCAATTTTAATTCCTTAAACTCATTTTTCAAATTTTTATGAGCAACATCCAATTTTTCAGATTCATTTAGCAATTCAAGAAAAACTTTTTGCAAATCAAACTCACTAGTTTCAAAGCTAGAGGAACTTTCTTGGCTTGCAAGTGTCATCAGTAATAACCATCAAACATAGGTTTGCTTCTTCATCTGAAACACTTGAGCTACATGAGTCATTATCGTTCTAGGCAATGTAGGCCTTCCTCTCTGTGTGAATTTTCTTTTCTTTTTTTTCTTTACTTCTTTTGTTGCTTGAATAATTAGCTTTCACATAGCCTCTTTCACCACATCCATAACATTTGAAGCTTGAAGAGGAGCCTTGATAGTCCTTCTTTTCCTCCAAGATTTCGCTTTCAGATTATTTATCTTTGGCCATCAAGCATAGATTTTCTTGCTCATTAGAATCGCTTGAGCTTGAGGAGTTTGATGTAGAGCTTGAATCAGACATTGTCAACTTATCCACATTTATGACTTCATTATAAGTGAGTCTTAAAAATTTCCACATTTCCTGTGCACTTTTATAAAGAGAAACTTTGAAGAATTCATCAACGGTTAGTGTAGATAAAATTATATTTCGAGCCTTAATATGAAATTGGGCTCTTATGTTTTCCTCAATAATCCAGTCAAAATATGATTTTTCTACTTCTACACCATCAACAGTACGTTTAGGAATATAAGGACCATTTAGTATAGCTTCCCAGATGCCTTTGTCAACAAACCCCATAAAGATTTCCATTCTGACTTTTCAGAATGCATAGTTATCACCAGTAAAAAGTGGTGGTCTGTTGATGGTAGCACCTTCGGCATACACTTGAGTTTGATGATCGACCATTTTCGCAAAAATTTGAAAGAATATCAAAGCAAGCTCTGATATCAATTGTCAGAACAATCGGTACAGTTATAGAGTCACACAACAGAATGAAATACAGATAGCGAAACGCGTGTTCGGTCAAACTCGTATTAAGATGATCTGTTTTAGAAAATTGATTATCTTAGAGAAAATTTATCGAACAGTTGATATGCGCAAAATGTAAAGAGTGTAGGGAGTAGAAAAATTCACACAATAATTTTTATCCTGGTTCGATTCAAAAGAATCTACGTCCAGTTGTTAATCACTATAAAAGTGATTAACGTTTTCACTAAAAATCAGTTTCACAGATTATAATGGAGTGAAAAAATAGTATAATAAAACCTTCCTTCGACCAACGAACCGGAAGCAAGAATCTACACTTTCCTTCGACCAACAAACCGGAACAGTGCAGATAAAATCTTCCTTCGACACACGAACCGGAAGATGACAACATTGCCAACTCAAAGAGAACCGCTCCGACCTTTGACCCATAAAGAGCGAGCTTTTCCTATTCACAAGACCAGGCAAACCTCTTTAACTAGCTTTTTGGAACTTCCTCAGACAAACTGTATTCTCAAAATGCTCAGAGTTAACCCACTAAGGGTTTTGGAACAACTATATATATAGGCAACTAGTCTGTGTTAGAAAAAATAGATTACAATTGCCACTTGTTAATCGATTATTGTTAGTGATAATCGATTATTTAAGTCCGTTACAAGGTTTTCAGAAAGTGATAATCGATTATCCTGAGGAACAATCGATTATTCCAGAGACTTGTGCAGTTCTCATCAGGACCAGTTGATAATTGATTATTTGAAGGAATAATCGATTATTCCAGAGCAAAATGCTTTTTTCAAGAGTGCTCATGATAATCAATTATAGCTTCACATAATCGATTAAATGCGTAACTTAACTAAAGATACGAGATTTTCTAAGTATTACATATTCAAAGACTTTCTAAATACATTTATATTCTACAAAGTGCTTTTAAAATAATTTTAACAACTTCTTCAAGTCTATCTTCTTGCAGCATCATCAAAATCATTTATCTTAAAATTTACCAATGCTCCTCATTGGTAACATGGAGATCTAAAAATATTTGAGAAGATATTTGCTAGATTAAAAAAGATATGGTAGATATTATCTTTTGATATTTATTAATATAGTTAAATAAGGTAATTTTTTAACAATATAAAATAAAATATCTTAATATATATTTTCATCAAATTATTTTTTAATCATAAACATTTATAAATTATCAAAGCCCTTTTAGTAGAAAAAACCACAAGATCCAATTTTTGTTACCTTTTCCCTCTTATTGGCTTAGCCAAATTTGTTCACTTTTTCGTGCTGCTTGTATTGACTTCTTATGGTCTTGATTATTTGCTATTCTTGAATTTATCTTTAAGGTGTCATGACCTTTTACCCAATTTATTTTCACACCTTAATAAGCTCAATTTAGCTGCAACTGTCCTAACGCACCTTAAAATATCCAAAGGACATTTATGAAAATAGAAAGCTATTTTTAACATGTTTTTATATCTCATTCTATTAAAGTACAAAAACCAATTAAGAATCCAATATTAAAGGTCAAATAAGGGCACAAATATGCATTCATCAATGGGACAAGGACTCACACTTGAAATTCTAATAGGGTATGCCATCACATTGTTAAGCACAAAACACTTGTAGCAAATACTTTAAAGTGTTGGATACTTGGTTCCTTCCTTTGAAGAGTTCATAAGGTGTGAGTTTCAAAATGGATATTTTTAAAGTTCTATTTAGTATATAACATGCAATCACTAGTAAAAAACGGGGGTACTAACGTGCCCACTATGCTTCGGTTGGCAAAAACCCGAAGCATAAAATGGAGTGGTGGCATTTTTGAAATTATTGGAAAAGTATATGCCTCGGTTCTATCTCAACCGAAGCCATAGAGAACCTACAACCTCAGTTACAAGGGCAACCGAGGCAATAAAGCCTGCGAAAGTTCCCAAGAAAAGACTTTTCAGCTGACAAATATCTCTATGCAGGTTTTTTTGCCTCGATTACTCTTAGAACTGAGGCCAAAACCTCTCTGCTCCACTAACATTTCCATTCTGTACTCTAACGTTTGAACTGACAGAAGGGGGCTATGGCCTTAGTTCTCCTTGGAACCGAGGTAAAAAGGTTCGTTAAAATTGCAAAAATGCCATTTAATATAATTTTTGAATTTTTTTTCTAGGCACTTTAGGCCTCGGTTCTTTATAGAATCGAGGTAATAACATGTGTTTAGGCTTAAATTTCGCGAACAGAGGCATTTTTAGACAAAAGGCCTTCATTTAGGTTTAAATTGCACCGTTGCTCTCTCTCGCCCTTGGGGTTCTCTCCGACAATGTTTTGTTCTCTTCTTCACTCCTCTGTCGCGGCTTCACAAGAAGGGGGAAGCACCCATCTTCATCTTTTTCTTTTCTTCTTGTTTTGTTTCGCCTTGTAGTGAGGGAGGCGAACCTCCTTTTCCTCTTCTCCAACTCTGGTTCCTGTTTCGCATGGAGGGAAGACTCTTTTTCGCTTCTCGGTGTTGGTTCACTTTTGCAGGAAGGGAGGCGACTTCGAAAACCTTGGCACATCTTTCTTTCTCGCGATGTGGTAACAGCGGCACCTCCGCGAGGGTTCATTTTCTAGTGTCTTCGCAGTGAAGGGAGTTGCGTTTGACCTCGTACCGATTTGGGATTTTTTTAATCTGATTCGTGCGTTTTGGAGCTAGGGTTTTGGATTACGAATTGAAAATTTGGGGTTTCTGTGATTGCAAACTTTTCTTGCAATTTGAGATTTGTAATTAGGGTTTTAATTGTTCTGGTTTTGGGAATTTTTGTTCGTGTTGGTTTTTTTTAAACGTTCCATATAAGAGCACGTGATTTAAAAAAAATAAATAAAGGGCTTTGGCATCGATTCTAGTCTGAACCGCTGCCATATACCCATGTTATTACCTCGGGTGCAGAAGAACCAAAGTAGAAACTTTGGGCATGTTACCTCGGTTGAAACCGAGGCCAAAGTTCTCACCTTTTTACCTCGGCAGTACATGTCTTGGTTCGCAAACCGAAGCGTATTGTCAAAAGGTCTCATTCAACATTGTCATTGTTAACTATTCTAATTATATGTTTTTCCTCTCTACAACACCATTTTGCTGTGGTGTTCTAGGAGCTAAAAAATTATGAGAAATGAAATATTTTGCACAAAAGGTTTCAAAAGCTTCATTTTGAAATTCACCCATCATGACTTCTAAGTGATTTAATTTTCAAATGCTTTTCATTTTGAATAACATTGGCAAATTTCTTAAAAACTTTAAAGGTGTCAATTTTAAATGAGATACAGAATGTCCATGTAAATCTTGAAAAGTCGTAAACCAAAACAAGTGCATAATAATTTCCACTTATGCTTTTGGTCATAGAGGGTTTAAATAAGTCCATGTGAATTAATTCTAGGGGTTAATTGTAGAGACACACTATTTTGATTTAAATGGTGTTTTTACCTGTTTTCCTTTTTTTAGCAAGCTTCACAAAGTCTATCTTTTTCAAACTTTATTTTAGGCAAATCAAACACTAGATTCTTTGAAACAAGCTTATTTAGGTGTGACATGAATATATGCTAGTCTCTTATCCTAAATTCTAGGTTCATAATTTTTAGCAAATAAACATCCAATGGAATAAAAAAATAGATGGTTTTTCGAAATCAACCACACACACATGTTTATATAATTCTTTTTCCAATGAAAATTAGCTCATTTGATTGTGCACATCATATTAGAAGTGATTAACTTCAAAGGTTAATGTTAAGCCTTTATCACATAACTAACTAATACTGAGGAGATTATGTTTAAGTCCCTCAACTTCATTCTTAATAATAGAGGAAATTCTTACCTTGCTAGGGTCAAGAATTTTACCTTTGTTGTTGTCTCCATATGTAACATGTGCATAGACATTGTAAGATATCTTGCTAAATTTTCTTGCATCTCTAGTCATGTGTCTTGAGAAGCCACTATCTAAATACTATATTAATTGTTTAGCCTCAAGACTTAACTACAAAACACATTAAAGAGAATAAGCAAGTACCTAGTTAAATTTGGGTCCTTTCATGTTAGAGAATTGTAATGCTACTTTAGGTACCCATTGAAACTTCCCCTTAGGAACCCCAAATTTCTTAAAATAGCAAGAATTAGATTTCTAACCATGTTCACAATAGTAGAAGCAAGTAATAGATGATGGTTTTCTCATGATAAGAATATTTCTAGATTTTAATCGATTAATCTCACTAGTATAGCCTATGCCTTCACTATTAAGTACACTTCTTCAAGAGCTTAGGACAACATCAAGATTAGATTTGCTTAGAGTGAACTTAGTGAGGGTTTTCATTAGATAAGCAATTCTTTCTAGTTGTCTTCGGAAATTTTCTAGGTGCACTTTTCTTTCAAACACAAATAAGGTTCTTATGAGTTTTCTCTAAGTTTTCCAGGATCGTTTTCAGATTTTCATTTTCTTCTTATAGTTATTTTACTCTATTTTCCAACCACCTATTTTTCCCTTTGTGCCTATTATTTGATATTGCAATTTTCTAACTTCCTCATGTAGTTCTTGAAATGCATCAAGCAATTAATAATATTTATTTTCATCATTATTGGAGTCAAAACTACTTACACTACTTATAGAGGATGCTAAGCCAATCATCAAACATAAGTTTGTTTCTTCCTTAAGATTTTAATTGGAGTCTCTACTGGGAGCATTGTTCTCCCATGTGATAAATCTCCAATATAAGTTAATTTTGAGATCAATTTAAGGCTTATCTTGTTTTGATTATGTCAAATATTTGTAGAAGTCACCCTAATTTGACTTATTTGTAGATTTTGTTCATTATAGAGAGTTGAAGTGGAAAAATAAAGGAAGTGGAGGAAATCCAAGCAATTTTGAGCAAATATGACATTGGTGCGGCTGAGCAAGGATCTTGAGGCTTGAGCCACACGAGAAAACCCACCTTGAAGGGAAACATCAAACATTGAACCTGAGGCTAAGCCATGAAGCCTCATTCTCAAAGATCTTATCTCAGGGGCTACAACATCAAAAGCATGAGCCCTAAGCCACAAAGAAAATCCACCTTGGAAGAAAACCTCTGTAGTTGAAGCCATACTTGCACCGTTGAAGCCACACCTTGGAAATTTTATAAAAATAGAGTTGCTCCTCTATTTTAAGGACTTCTGGACATACTCTTGGGACAAACTTTTTTAAAGAGTTTCTTAGACATTTTTCTCTGTAATTTTAAAGAACGTTATTAGAGGTCTTAAGAGATTATGAATCCTCCTTGGATTGTAACATTTTCATCTATTATGAGGAGCTAAATCTCTTAAAGTGTTGAAGCAAAGATGTAACCATTTGGAACTGTCTTGTTGGTACTATTTTATTTATCAAAGTATGCTTTTATTACATATTTGTGAATTCTTTTGTATTCACTATTGGATTAACTAATCACTCATTTTATTTCACTGGCTTGGGATTGAGTGTGAACTGATTTCAAGTTGTGGTCCAACTAATTTTCCTTCTACTTTTAGATGCTAGGAATAGATCTAAGGCTCTGGCTACTTATAGAGTCATGGTCTTAATGCAAGTGATCCATTGAAGTAGTGATATGATCATAGATAGGGTAAGAATGAAGAGTTTAAAGAGTGACAAGAAGCACAAAAGGAATATCATAGGTTTTTCTTAGGGTTGTATTTTTTCTATTCTAGTTTCTAGTTTCTTTCTCTTTGTTTGGTTGTAAAGAAGCTTATATATTCTTCTCTTCTTTAAGGTGCAAGTAATGTGAGACTTCACATAGCTTAGACTTAAAAGAAAGAAGAATAAATAAGTCTCTTCTCCTTTTAGTTGCTTAAATCACAAGTTATCTCATGTATAATTTTAGTTTTGATCTTTAGACTAACTAGGTAGCTTATATACTCGTAGTAGGATGTAGTTCTCTTCGGCCTGTGATGCGGGAAAGATGTTTTCTTTTAGCCATGTGATGCGGGAAAGATGTTCTCTTTTGGTCATGTGATACGGGAAGAGGGTAATGTGTGACTCGTAATGAATTAGTTATGATGATTAGGTGGTGTGGTAATGTAGGAAAAATAGACCACTAAGTTGTGATGATGATGGGTTGTTGTATTTAAGTTGTTGGTGTGTTATTATTGTGATGAACGTTTAACATTTGTTAGTTATATTATGTTTATTATAATTGATCCTTAGTTAGTTCACCCGTATGTTTATGGTTATGATTTCTACTTGCGATAATCATTATACAGGAGCATATGATCATGCAGATAATTCAGATATGGTATAACACAACGAGCAAATTGAAATAATTGAAAAATTTACGAATTTATTTTAAATAAAATATTTTATTGGTAATTTTATTTTGTAATCAATTGAAATTATGGTTCAGTTTTGATTAATTGTAAAGATTTATTGAATTTGGATTTTCGAATGATAATATGTTTTAACATTTTAAATTTTTTTGTTCGTAACCGTAACATCCCAAATGTTACGATTTTTATTGTCATTTTATTCTTTCTAATATAATATATATTAATTATTTAAAAAAATATAATTATTAATTGATTTTTAAAAGTAACATTATTTTGAAATATTTTGTATAAAATTGTCATAACATTCAAATATTTTTTAATACTATTATTGTACATATATTATTTACTTAATAATACAATATAAATATTATTAAAAATATACGAATTTGAAATTCTTGATAGTCCCTTCCCTATCAGATGTGATTATTTATCTTAATCTTCTCTCATGGACACAACCTCAATCAAGTGTCATTGACTTAAGTTAGGTCTAAACTTTGCTAGTTTAGCTTTGGACAAAATGTCATCATCCATTGCCAAAGCCATTTTTCCATTGATATAAACAAAGATAATTATAACATCAATAAGACTATTTGTTAATATGTGCAAGTTAATTTTCAATCGACCTTGATGCAGGATATTTATTTTTTCAATTAACATTGTTGAAGTTATTTTTCCATCAATTTAGACCAAAATTATTTTTCCATCAACATTAATTAAAGCTTTCTCAACTAATACCGATGATAGTATTTTTCAACTAATTCATCCATACTTTTTTTTCTTGATATTTATCAAAGTTATTTGTAGTTAATTTATCTCTCTAACTCATGCAAGTCAAAATAATTATAATTGACACCAATAAAAAATAGTGTCAACCAAATCAATTGAAAAAGAAAATCCTTTATCAACATAAACTAGAAAAATCTTAATGAAATTTAATCAAAAAATAATCTCAACATGACCAAAAAATACCATCAAGTGATTTTTAATATTAAAATATACATTTATTTAGTGATAATTGAAATATTCAATCAAAGATACATAAATTTCAATTAATTTGAAAAGTAAACAATCAAAATTCAATGCATTTTAATTTCCTTTGAATTGTGAAATCCCATCACCAAAAGACACTAAGATAAGCTTGGCAACATAATGTTGAAGTGCATTTATACTTCTAACAATAGCAACATGAACATTTGCACAAATAAAATAACAACCATGAAATAAAGCAATTAGAATTAAAAATGACAAAAGAATAATAAATCTAATTTAGCAAGGACAAAATTTGATGACAACTAGAAAGAAAAGACACCAAATGTTTTTTTATTCGATTTCTCACTCTATTGTAATCCTAAAGGTCTGCAGCTGAAAAGCAACTACAGAGAATAATACCATAGCCAAATATATGTTATGCATTAAATAAAGTCTAAAAATTTCAAACAGTGAGATGGTGACAACATCCCAATCCTCTTCATATTGGAAACTTCTCACGCCGGCTCAGAAGAAAACAAATGAAAACAAAAAAGAAAAAAGAAAAAGGAAAAATTACCCCAACAAATTTATAAGGTCTTTAAAATTGAAAACTAGCCAATCAGCTTTCACAGCAACAGATTCTCGAAGTTGAACACCAGCATAGCAAATGAACAAGTCAGCACCACCTGGTTGACGAGCCTAAAAGTGGGCTCATAAACAGCACACAATTACTATCACATATGAATAAGGTATAACAGGAAATAACTAACAATGACACAACAATTTTGATAAAAATATTTAAAAGGGTTAAATATTTTTTATCATTAAATTATCATAAAAGATTGTGTTTTGCTCTTAAACTAAATTATAAAGTATTGCACTTTTATATTTTGTGAAAGTCATGTAAAACATTCTCTCCAACAAACAACATGTGAAGGTTATAGTGTAATGTAAAACTATGTTTGTTGGGAAAGATGTTTTACGCAACTTTCATAAGGTGCATACACAAAATACTTTATAATTTAGTTTTGGGGGAAAATACAATTCTTTTAGCAGTTTTAAGAGAAAAAGAACATATTTAATCCTGTTTAAAAAAAGTTTGTTTACCAATAAAAAGTCAACATTATTTTTGGTCATTTGTGTGTGAAATCTACAGAGAGAAAAAACAATGATTATAACATTGTTATGTGTCAGATGCCAATATAGTGTTGAGATAGGTTGTTTCAGATTAGAAAAACAAAATGCCTAATCAGTTGGAAATGAGATTTTCCATAAAATAACCAGGAAATACGTTTTCTTACCTCCATATCAGTAGCACCATCCCCCACCATGGTTAAAGTTTTGAAACCATGAGCCTGGAAATCAGTTTGATCAGCTTTAAGCAATGAAAGTAGTTCAAGAAAAAAAAATTCACATGTGAGTACTGCCTGAACCTTCTTGATCTGTTGGACAGCAACAGCTTTTCCTCCACTCCTTGAAGTAGGCTCTCTTGTATCGAACCCCAGAAACTCTCCAGAGCTCTTAAAAAGTAGGTTATTGGCAAAAATATGGCTTTCTGGAATTCCAAGTATTGATGCAACAGGCTTCATAAGAAGAGTGCAGGAGTTAAAACAAAGTATCTAATCCATTACCCTTTATTCATAGAACATGTCAAATGTAAAAGCACAGCATACAACTCTGAATGTCATGACAAAAATCATTTGAATGGGAAGAGCATTAGAAGACAGACTATAGATGCTAATTATATCCATTCCAGAATGCATCAACCCTCTCTCACATTCATTCCAGAATCTGAAGTAAAATATAGATGTATTCTGCAAGAGACATGTGTGGTGATCTTCAAGATTACGGGCATTCAATGACTGAATGAACTAGTTATGAAATATTTTCAGTGACAGAAGAAAAAATGTTTATCCAAATTCACAACATGCCATAGAAACAATTGATTTCTCCCCAAGCACAAAGTGGATCAGAAAAACCATTAATTTCAACTATTATTCGTACATTGATCATTTGACGGAAGCCACCAGAGACAAGATAAACAGCAATGCCATTAGCCTTTAACTTCTGGACTAACTCTTCTATGCCAGGGGAAAGCCTGCACATTAAGAAATAGAATCGTAAACATTATTCCAAATCTGTCTGAACTAAACACATGTCAAGATACTCGTGGGAGAAATGAGGATTTGAAGGTGAAGAGAAAGAAAGTGACCAGTCAAGCTTTAGTGTTCAAATATCAATCATTTGTCTCATCAAAGATTAAGCTAAGTAGGGATGATAAGTCAATAAATCTCTTTCATAGAGTGTCATTTCTCTACGCCTCTTTCATTTTATCGTGTATAGATTGTAGTTTCTTTCCATAATTGTATTATAACTTAAGAACAATTTGAATACAGAGGAATACAATTTCTTGCTCGAGAAACCATGCAGCATTTTTTTGTTAGGGGTCAAACGAAAACATATAATTGCATAATGTGACTGAATATGCATCAGTTGGGAAAAGTATATGTTAGAAGTGAACTTTAAGCCTAACTCAACCCCACATAACCGGCTTGTAGGATGAGGTTTGCACCCACTTATAAAGTATGAATTGATCTTTATCTCTAGTTAATGTGGGACTTCCAACCGTATACGTCGTAGTTCAGAAATTCCGCTACTGCTAGAAAAGGGTTGAGCTAGAAATTACATGGGCATCCTGGGGAGAGTGACCAAATCTCTTACATGGATGGATATGTCAAACAGACAAAATTGTTTGGTAGGTAGACTATACGATAAAACTAACATCATTTCTCTTCCACTAACAAAAAAACACAGCACAAGTACATAAGCTGCAGTGTTAAAGATACAGTGATACTGTGATAAGGTCTTTCCATCACAAGGATGTTTAATTATATAAGGAAAAGTACCACATCCAGAATTTTTTTGTCAGAACAGAACTAATTTGCACTTTGTTTTAACCAGTATTTGAGTCTTGGTAAATTTCAGGCTGAATTCTCTCAAAAAATGTTCCTGATTTGTAGCAAAACTCACACAAAAAGCTAAAACCAAATCCTTTCAATGCTGTCAAATTAAAAGTCTACGAGTACAACCTAATGCTATAAAGCTCTTGCAATGGACACAGTCTTGGAAAGGATCAGACACATAACAGGTTTAGTGTAGAAAGCCTTACCTTGCACTTACAAGAGGCTCATTCCACTAATAGAACCTGTGATCTCCTATTCACAAGGCAATAAATCTAACCATCACACCAACACTCCCCTTCTAACAAATTAAGAAAACCTAAGGCAAGAACTGGGAAATTCACAAGAAACTGTCCTGGTTACTTTTTTCAGTGAAAAGCCTAATCAAAAGCAAAATGTTCATACATTAATCAATCAAGTACGTTAAATCCGCAAAAAGACAACAAACATTGGAAACACAAAAAACCATTCAGTCTCCCTGAGTCACACCTTGGTGGCTTTTGCTTAAGAAAATTCTGAAGTTGAGACCAAGAGGGGTTGAACAAAGACAGCCTAGCAGCCAAGGCTTCCTCAAACGGAACAGAACCACCCATCGCTCTACGAAATCCAACACTGAATCAGATATACCATAAACAACAACAAAAAGTCTCAAATAAAAACAAAAACATTTCAATTTTAACAAAGACCCAGTTGAACAATCCAACCTAGCAGTCCACTCTGCAACAGCCTTTCCAGCCCCACAGAACTCAGCAAGCTCATCAATCCCTTCATCCAAACACACAGTGCTATCCACATCGAAGCAAACAGCATCACCCTTTCTCCAAAGCTCAAGAACCTCTATCATCAAAAAAGCATCACTATTTTATTGTTCCCTAAAATCATGAAGGAAATAACATCATAAACATGTAATGCACATAAGTTATATATCATAATAACCTTTGGACGGGAGTGTGTTCTCAAAATGGCCCACTTTGGAGCCCCCAACAGATGCAGCCATAACGAAACACGGCTTCTTCTTCTTCTCCTCAACCCCAATTCCAATTCCACACACTCTATCACTCCTCAGATGAAGCGTTGATGAAGGAAGAAAACGAGATTGGTGCTTTGTAACACCAAAAACACGAATGGTGTTGATCCCAGAACTCACCAACCCCTCCATGGGAACTAGCTGTTTTCCAAATCCAGTGACAAAAACGGTTGCTTTATCAAAAACCCATCAGAGGATGAAGGCTGCTATATTTTAGGATCAAAGGGCATGATGCGAGGGTGCACGAATATTACCGAGTACCTGCAGATGAAGGAAATGAATGAAACGACAGAGGGTTGGTGGCTGAAAACTTTCAATCTCAGAATATGTTAATCAACTAACTATGTTTCTTTCTTTTCTAATTTGTTCGATTGACGTTGTTTTCTTGTTTTGGCAACAATGTTCCAAATCACGATTTTTGTGGAAAAAAAAAAACAGTGGGTATTATGAAACGAAAACGCTTTTTTAACACCTATTTTTTAACACATTTTTTACAACGTCTCTTGACTATTGTCCATTGGCTGTTGTTTTAAGGTTTAATGTCTCAATATGTTCCTATTTTTGTTCAGAATTTGAAATAGGTCCCTTTATTTTTTGGCGTCTCAATTGGATCTTTATTTTTGTTAATTTGATGCAAATAAATCCTTTCCGTCAATTTCATCAAACGGCGTTAATGAATGTATGACGTGGCCTGAGGACAGTATTGACACGTGTAAGGCCACGTCACACATTCATTAACGCCGTTTGATGAAATTGACGGAAAGGATTTATTTGCATCAAATTAACAAAAATAAGGACCCAATTGAGACGCCAAAAAATAAAGGGACCTATTTCAAATTCTGAACAAAAATACGGACCTATTGAGACATTAAACCTTGTTTTAAATAAAGAATGAATAGGTATTTCATCACGGAGGGTATAATTGGAAAGATAAATTACGAAATTTCATTTTAGCGGTTACCATATTCTTCTTTCACCTCTCGCCTTCTCTCTTTTGTGGCATTCCTTTGTCTCTCTAAGTGCTCTCACCTCTCTCGTGTTCTATCCCTAAAAACGAGACTTTGTAATCGATATTTGGTTTTGTTCGTTGTCGCTTTCTTGGACGTAGGTGTTGTGCAAGATTGAAGCCCTGTTGGACGACGCTGTCGAGCATTGGCGTTCTCACTGTCGTGGTGTTTTTTGGTAAGTAGAACTGCATGAATTCTAACCATCTTCTCCATCATTGACCTTTATTTCTTTGGCAAACCCTAACGATGTTGTCGAATATTGTTGTTTTGTTTATGTTATAATTGCAGGTCCAATGGCATCCGAACAAGCAAATGTAAGATGAAATGTAATTTGTTATTTATAGTGATGATATTTAGCTTGTATAGTGAATAATAAATATTTCTTATTGTTTTGTAGTGGCGCCTTCGTATCTAAATGGAATCATCGAGCATTGTTGAAATGAATAGGTTAGTAGGAGACGCTCATGTAGAGCGCATTAGGATGACTCCTTTTAGGTGGTGTTTGCACATTGTGGAGCCCTTGGAGGTGAATTTGAAATTATTGAAGATGATGGTCCAACGATGGACTGAGCATGATGTCAGTTTTAGAGTTAGTCAAGAATTGGTCCCATTTAGTGTTCTTGATGTGTTAATGACCATAGGTTTAGATATAGGTGGTTTAGAGATCCCTTTTGACGAATCAGTTGTTGAAGTGGTTGGTGATATGTTTAATCCAAAAACCACTACATTGAAGGAGGTCATGGACATGTTTTGTTTGGTTGTCCGGGATGAAAACATAGAGGTTGATGTAGTGTGTAGGTTATATATATTAGTGTGTTTGTTTTCATTTTATTTTCCTAGGAAGTCTAAGTATATTTTTAACATGCCTTGTCAAGTGTTAGATGAGTTAGATATTTTATGTCTATACGATTGGGCGACTGGTGTACATAAACATATTGTGCAAAATTTAAATAAACGCATGAAGAAAATAATGTCTAGAGGAATCGCCCGCTCACTCAGTCTTAGTGGCAATGTGGCCGTGTTGCAGGTGACATGATTTATAATTAATTTAGTAAATGGAATGTACAACATTGTAAAATTTGGGTAACTATTTATTTTCATATTTTAAGGCTTGGGCGATTGAAAGACTGTCTTTGCATAGTCATTATTCTCATAGGAGGTTCCCGCGCATATTGCGATGGTTCCCTTATACAGCAACAACAAAAGAAATTGATAATATTTTTAAGACCGGAGATGTAAGTGTTTGAACATTTGTTATAATTTTGTTTTAGATAATGATGTTCTTATTTGATTACTTTGGTTCTTTGTGTATGGTATAGTTAAATTTGGAGTGGTATGTAAGTAAGGAAGATTGTGAAGTGGCTGAAATTCGTGCTGCATTCCACATGGATGATGGAGGGATGGGTGAAGGATCGATGCCTGAACGATCTTGGGTTCAGGAAAGAGATGATAAAAGCTCTAATGATGACACGTGGTTAACAGGTGCTGAGGAGAGAATGAGAAAAAACAATCATGATATTATGACACTGAATGCAAAGATTGGAGTTATTACGCGGGAGTTAATTGACATTCGTCAAACTCCAATCTTTAATGAAGAATTTGAATTTGGTCATGATGAAGAAGGTGTTGGTGGTGCAGAGGAAGCACCTACAAGTAGAGGCGATGAAGAAGATGCTGGTGGAGATGATGAACAACATGGAGGTCCCTATAATGAAGAAGCAGGGGATGAAGAACCACCACATGAAGATGACAAACTTGCAGCATCTCAGGACATTAAGATGAAGAAGCATCCTCGTGTTTGTATTGAAATTGACAAACTTATAAATATCACTCATTTTTAATTCTAAGAAATCCAGTGTAAGGAGTCCTAAGCATTCTGCTCTTGTAACGCATTCGTGACCTCATCCTCACATACGTATTCATTGAAGGTGGATTGTCGGACATTCCTCCAGTAGTGGAAAAAAATTCACTATTCATGCACGGTTCTTCACATGGCACACTCTCTCCACCACCATGTTCATTTCTTCTTCTAGCTTTCTCTTCGACCAACTCTGCCTCCAAGACAACAACCCTCCTCTTAAGTTCTGCAATTAGATTTTCTTGCTCGTCTAAAGCTTTCATAAAACTTTCTCTGCGTTTTCTTTTTTGTAACTTCTTTGGTGTTGGTTGGTTATCTTTCATTTTTGGTCTTCTTTGGTCATCCTTCTCATCCTTCTTATCTATCATTGAAACATCAACATCAACATCATGATGAACCTGAAATTCAACAATACATATCATAATATAGAAGTTCAGTGCATATATCATAACATACAACACTCAAACAATAAACCACATACCACACCCGTCTCCATAACTCCTTTCACAAATTTGTCTCCCAAATTTATATTCATCCAATGCAATATTCGTGAGAATTTCTCTATTCGACCTTTGGGAGGACATAAATTCTCACAAAACCATACCTCAAAAAAATGTTCATCTTATCATTTAGTCAAAAACACAAACCAACCCACTACTTAAAAAAAAGGGACATTTTAATTCAATAAATCTAAATTACCTGCAGCATGTAAACGCAACCATCAACATAAACATTGCGTGTACCTTTTCCTTTCTTTAAAGCATATGAAGCTTTGCACAAACTACGTACCAAATAACGATACACTAAATTACCCCAACAATAATTACCCAAACCACTTAAATTATCAACAATTTCAAACATTATGGGAAACACTCTTCCGCTACGGTGTGGAAATAATATCTCACATATCCCTACCAATATGTACAAGCTACAAAAATGAGAAGGAGGTATCTTTCTTTTATGTTTTCTCATCAAACATTTGTATACCAAATTCAAATATTTTGTTCCATTGCCTAAGTATTTCAAAGATGTACTTCTTCCCAATTCTTCCCTTAAGTTAATATTTTGACCATCTGAACTCAACCCCAAAACCTAAACAAAATTCCTTCTCATTCATAGACACAAGTTTATCTCCAGTTAAAAAAACCACTACTGGAATCCACCCATTTTACCAATAACTCACTCAAAATATTCCTACCTACTTTAACTTTACCACCCAAATCTAAAAACCACTAAAAAGGAGTCTCCGCAATCAGTGACCGGTGCTCCTTTGACAAACGCTTGTTCAAAGTAGAAATATACTTTGTTGAAAATGAGTGACTAACCCTCAACTGCATCAACGACAAACAAAATTACCAAAACTTATAAGTCCTAAAACGATAACAACAACAAAATTTAACATAACAACGAAAACTCAAAATCCAAACCGAAAACCCAATCAACACAATGGAGGAAAAACGCATTTATCTTGCTTGTCGAAGGACCATGGTTACCTGAACTTGCCATTTCGCAAAATACACTAAACAAAGACGACGACGTTCACCGAAGCCAAGAGATGCAACGAAAACGTACAACCACACCGACAACGGACAACCACAACCACAAGGAAGACGAACACCGAAAACCAAAACGAAGAGGTACAACGAAGATCGTGAACGACAAGTAAGAAAGAGAACGGTGATTTCTAATGAAACAAGACAAGGAGTTATTTGGAATCCCAAATTTTTTTAACTTTCAGCATTTTCGACGTCACAATTTCAAAATAAAACAAAAAGAAATTTGGACCAATCAAATGGTGACAACTGGCGTTATAAAAAATGTGTCAAAATTTTGGTGTCAAAATATCAGGATCCATTATTTAATATGAGAAGCGAAATGATGACATGGTATCTTTCTTCGTATGTACGAATGGAAAGATACTACTTTTTTTTATCATAATCATTAAAAGAAATAATATTAAAAATAAATAATTTTTATAATTTTATTCTAGATAATTAATTAAATTTAAGAATATAATTATAAATTTAAAAAGTAAAATAATAAATTAATTTATATTAATAAAGTGTAACATCCCATAAATACAGTAATCAACCATACAATAGAATAATCACATTAATAACCATCCAGATCAGTCTTACACTAGAGTCGAGCGTCACTACAAGAAAAATGATCATTACTGACCGATATTTATATACGGATTTTAATTCGTATGTAACGTAAGTATTATATACGGATTTTACATACGAATCTTGAAAAACAAGTTATATACGGATTTTACATACGGATTTTATCCACCGATATATCCGTATATAAAATCTGTATATAATATTGGCGCGTTTGAGCGGGAATTTTAGCCAAGGATAGAATCAGTAGATAAAAAATTAAAGTACTTATGTAATTCCAAAAAAGTTATTACCTTCCGAAATTACATACGGATATTTATAATTAATTATTAAAAATACTTTTCCCTCTTTTTACGATTACCCTTTTCCCACTACTCTCCAAAATCTAAAAATTTTACATTTTTTCCCCTCAATTTTCCAAAATCTAAATTTTACAAATTCCATTCAAAATTTATGAATAATCTTAGTCACTACTCTAAGTTCTCTCAAAGCATGAACCCTAGAACGGTTTCTTCTCCTTTCTTCTCCAGAGATTGCCACACCTTCTCTAGAGATATACGAAGGCTTCCGAGCTCACTAACTGATATACAAAGCCCTAGTCTGACTTCCTCTTGCTCACTCTTAGTTCAGCCCCTCCCGTTGCCTCAACTCTCGTTCACTCTTAGCTTAGTCCGTCATTCACTGTTGCTGGCTTCACCCATCTTGCCTGAGTCCCTTCTCACCATTACTCTCCGTCGCCGATAGTCCATGCCACCGTCTCGCCGTGAGTCCCTTTCGTAATCACTCTGGCTCTCATTCGCTCTCGCTATTACTGCTTGTGTCCATCAGTCCCCCTCGGCGTCACTCCCTCTAGAGTTGGCATTGTAAGTCACGGTCACAGGGTTGCTTCATCTGGTAATAGCTTCTCTCATGGTTCATTCATAAAACCCTAAAATTGGAAGATCGGAAAACCCTAATTTAAGGTATGTTTCGGTGAAATTTTTTTTTCTCATTATGTTTTTGTTGGAGTTTTTTTAAGACTGTGGAAAATAGGGTAATGTGAGTACTTGAAGGCTATGCTCTCTGTATATATATTGATGAATTTTCCTTTAAAATATTTAGATGTATACTACAAGAAATATTGGAATTATATATGGACTATTATATAGGTATGTATTTTTAATGTATGTTAATTATGATGCAGGGGCTAGTTTTTTAAACATTATAGTTTGTTCTGTCATCCAACATGATTTGATTTTTATCTCTGCAGTCATGTCGGTATCCAGGTGGAAGATAATATATCTATTCTATGCTTAGATTTATGATGAATGGTATGAGTAAAGATATCCTTGATTTCTTCTATTTGTTTTTACAATGATGAAGCGGTTTGAGATTGCAGAGCTGGTGGAGAATTTGAATGCATCAAATGGTCAAGTAAATTTCTTTTTGGTAATATTTTACATTCCAACATTTTATATGTACCAATATTTTACCCTCCACTTAATACTTTTTTATATATCAGCTTTTCTCAGCTTTGCAATTAATATTATCTACACATTTATATTGTAATTAATTTATTAATTTGATTTATGTTACTGGTTTGATTTTGAACCCAGTAAGTTATACATATTATACTATTTGCCAAAGAAATTAATTTTAATGTTTGAATACTAAATTAGAAATTAATGTGATTAAATAATTGATTAATTATTGATCAAATGTTATTACATTATTTTTTAGCTCTAAAAATATAAATAATGTGAAGATGCAATATTAGAAAATATTTTAGTTATGACAAAAGCTTTGGACTTAGTCAAAGTTGTTTTGATTTTGATTATGGTGAAGAAAGTCCGAATAGTTTGATTGTCTATGTAGACCTACATAATTATCATACTATAATATTACGGTGGAAAAGGACGATTCAACGACTGAATCGGTGAAACAGTGTCAAGATTGTTGGACTCGTGAAAGCTTAAACCGTAGCCGTATCATCTTCCTTAAAATTCCCATTGCCCTATCATCTTCCTAGGATTTCTAATTAAAGTTCCATGTTGATGTATTGATATACTGCAAATTTTATGAAGTGTAAGTATCCTTTTTCAAATTAGTTTTAGTTTAATTTCAATTGGAGGCATGTGTTTCATTGTAAATCTCAATATAAATTTTTTTATTATTTTGGAAAAATTTAATTGAAGTATGTTGTGTTTTATTTCTTCTAGCTTCATTGGACGCCTTCTACCCCATTCAGAATGTGCTGCCATCTTTTGTGGGTTATAGGTCTACAATCATTATGT
Source organism: Vigna umbellata (assembly GCF_029865625.1). NCBI lineage: Eukaryota > Viridiplantae > Streptophyta > Magnoliopsida > Fabales > Fabaceae > Vigna > Vigna umbellata. The sequence continues at coordinate 4,428,507 of NC_142175.1, forward strand.
CTCAATTTTAAAATTTAGCTAGAGAAAATCCAGTAACAGACCAATTTTAATAGTACTTTTCTCTTTTCAGGAGTGTAATTGAGATGCTTGAAGTGAAAATTAGAGAATTTGTGTGCAATTTCAACACTGTATTGGAAGAGATATCAATATCCAAACAAAATCTTTCCACGCCTCTTGATTGTATGAAAAATCGTAAATTTGATATTGTAAGTGTTCAATAATTCATTAATAGGTTTGAGTATATTTTGTTAAGTTGTTTATGTAATATATCTATTTTAAATATCTATTTTAAATGTAAAATGTTTGGTATGGTGTTGAATGAAAACTATTGTGATGGATAGTTGTGTTTATATATATTACAGGTTTGTATTGTGGTATATGCTGTTAGCAACTATACACATTTCCAGATATTGTTTTCAAGTTGATGTTAACTGGCTCTAGTTTCTGGGAAAGTATTATTTTCTATTTTTAATCATGTTGACAAGTGCTAACTGTGGAGTGCTGTTTCCTGATTTCTCGGCCTTAAAAAATATCAAAATTTTTCTTAACCAAGCAACCATGCCATTCTGGTTTTGTCTCTGGTATGAGCCCACAGGATTTGATTGAAATACAGAATAAGGATTATTTTTGACATAAGCCCCACCAAGAGTTCCAAATAAATACAAAATTATGAAATGTTGGGTTGAAGCTTCTTCAATTATCAAAGATTGAAAGACGTTATTTTGTGATTGCAGGGTTTAGTGATAAAGAGAATCCAAGATTCAATATCAGAAGAGGATAAGAGGTTGATCTATCTTGGAGATGGAAGTGGAGACTATTGTCCAAGTTTGAGGTTGAAAGAGAAGGACTTTATGATGCCAAGGAAGAACTTTCCATTGTGGGATCTGATATGCAGAGATCCTTCACTTCTTAAGGCTGAGTTTCATGGTTGAAGACTATTCTCCCTTCATTTCCTCTTATTGCAAGCTTCAGACTCTGTCAGTCACTGCTCATGAGGCTTTGCCCAAAGCTCTACCAGTTCGACCATAGTTTCATGGTTTTGTAACTTTTGCAATGGACCAAAGTAGAATATAACATGACTAATTTTTGTCTCAATAGTATAATAGTATATATTGCATAGTCAGTTACCTCTGCCTTAATTTCTGTAATATCCGATGACAATCTAGTTACAATGAGGTAGGACCATCCAGTTGTAAACATCACGTTTTAATAAAAATTGAGAGATATTTGGTATTATTTTTTATAATTTGACAGTTTTATTTGATTTTTATCAGAATATGAAACTATTAGTTATTGGGTGTAGATATGAGATCATCTAATTTTTTTTTTTATAAAACCATAAGTTACATACGGATTTTTCCGTATATATATTATATACAGATTATACATACGGATTTTTCCGTATATAATTTATATACGGATTTTACATACGGATTGTTTCGTATATAATTTATATACGGATTTTACATACGGATTTTTCCGTATATAATTACATACGGAAAACTCCGTATATAATTTAGCTACGATAGTTTTATATACGGATTTTTGTCCGTATATAAGTCGTATGTAACTAAGTATTATATACGGATTTTGGGTCTTATATACGGATTTTGTCTGTATGTAATTCAATTTTTTCTTGTAGTGCGTACGCTCATGGCCGAACGGCCTTACAAAAGTGCGTCACAAAAATTTGAGATGTACAAGATAAGCAAACCTGACCGAACGGTTTACAAAACAGAAATACCGAACGGTCATACCTAACAGAAGGGAAGGTGGTCGTTCGAAGACAACACACTATACTAACTAAACTATACAGCTAACCGAACATACTACTGTTCGGCCTTAATTTCCACGTCCACGAGATTCTCTTCCTCCAAATTTCCTTCTTCCAGTGCCTCTTCCAATAGCGCGTCTCCATCTGCTCACATCCACCCGGATGATCATTGCAAAGACAAGACGGACGTACAAGGACAAGACAACACAAAGAAAATACAGGGTAAGCTTATGTAATTTAATTCAAGTAATAACATACATTTTCATAAGCAAGCACATTCAAATACATTCCAATAAATAATTCAATCCAACCCTGATACTAGACCGACTGTCCGGACTGTATGAATTCTGTGTAGCTACGACGTTCGTGCACCCGGGTGATGTAGTAACTGGAATTCTCATCAGCTGCCACCCGAGGTTAGTCTGTTCCATCCAAAGTACCTCTAAGGACTAGGACCTCCTGCCCTCCCACACATGATCTACTCCCCTCTACTTGAGGACGAGCACTCAGGGAACATCAGGATGAATCGCCAGCTAAGCTTTGTCCACATTCATACTTTACGATACCAATATTCATCCAAGAGTCATTCCTCCCTGGAACGCTCGTTCCAAATCCACAACCGTTTTATTCATCTCATATATTGTTCATCCTTAATAATCTTTCACTTTATTGTCATTTTCATCATCAGTTCCAAGGACATAAAATACCGAACGTTCAGCCTTCTTCATAATGAGGACGAACGTTAGGAACGAGACCGATAAAGTCTCCCGTTCCAGAAGGGAATAAGACTGAGAGAGTCACATTTAGACTTAAGAATAATGCGAGTATAATAATATACAATATCTGACGATCGTTGTTTACCACGTGAATCAGTTAAATGAACTGACTCTCGTAAGTTCAGACTAATACTCAAAGAATAAATTAAGTACGGAGGTTCTAGGCCGGATCAAATGGATGTAGACGCCTCAAGACGTTTAAGGAACCATATTTAAAATAATTCAATGACAGAAACCTAATGCCAGTCAATGACCGAACACGGTAAAGGGAATTTTACTGAAATTGGACGAACGCTGTTTCATCAAGTTTGATAAATTAAAAACGAGTACGAGCGTTCGGTATAAGACCGAGCGCCACTCATTACGAAAACTTGGGTTGAGACCCCTCACTGATTTAAACTTATAATAGAAATATTAATAGTAATAAATATAATACGAGATGATGGAGATAGGATTTAAGAATAACTAAGTATACAATTATATGTTTACAAGATTCTCAATTCTTCACATAACACTCAGGGCATCTACGCTTGGCCGAACGCTCAAACGTAGCACTATTACAAGAGGGCGTTTGTCCTCAACTAGAATTCTCCCCAATTGAAGGAATTCCATTTCAAACAAATTTATCAGAACCACCGAACGGTCAATCACCGTTCAATGACGAACGTACACTATCATGGAAAATACATATTCAGATTTCACTTATATTCAATTTATTTCTTAACTTATAGCTTCATAACTTTATAAAATTCATATCATAATCAATTTGCATACTTCATACAACCCATATCATACTAATAAATCATAATCCACATAAACAATCATATCAACATTCGTACTTCATATACATTCAATCACTCAGCAACATACATTCATTATCAACGAACGTGCATACGAACATACAAATTAAATTAGATAAGCTTCCCTTACCTTTAGTGTGAAAGAACGTCCTACAGACTGCAACTTGGTTCACCAACTACAACTTCTACCCTCACGATCACTTAACTCTTCTCCAACTAAACCGAACCACATGAAAATCAAAAATAACTTAGACTACACCCTTGCATGCAACCAGAACTTGGTTTTGCATGTAACAAAAGAATGAACGACTAAGGGAAGAAACTTACCAGCTCAAACTTGAAACTTGTTCAGTTTAAGAGGAAGCTTGGGACGCCGGGAATGCTCCTACGGTGCCTGAACGGTGATCGGAGCAGAGAAAAGGTGAGTTACAGTAGAGAGAAGGGGAAATTTCTAGAGAGAAGAAGGAGAAATGGAAAGTCAGAGTTTGGAAAGGAGAAGGTGCATGCAAAAGAGAATGGGCAGGGTTTTCAGAAAAATCATTTTTTGTTTACCCCACGTCCAAACGGTCGTACACTCTCCTGTCGACACCTGCCATCCACTAACTGACTTTCGAAACTTCCATTCTTGACACCTGGCGTTAGCGCATCAGAGTTTGGGTGCGTTTTTAATGAGTCTGAACAGGGGTTTTGGGTTCGTTTTCCGAGGTCTGACATAAAGACTAGTAAAAATACATGCTTCTCCACATGTATGTTCATTTTTACTTTATAATAATAAATAAATAATTATTCTAATTATTATTAAAATAAAATTTTCATTAAATATAAAAAATACATATTCTTAAAAATTAACTATAAAAAAATAGATACAAAATAGTTAATGAAATAATTTATATTAGTAGAGATAAAAATGGATAGGAATATGTGTACAACAAAAATCCATTACAAAATACAGATAAAATAGAAATATAATGTGAGAAAAGAATTATGACGGTTACAAAATCAATCTTCCACGTATAGATATAATTAATTGAAAATTATTTTATAATAATATTAATATTTGATTTTGTTATTTACGTTCTATTACAAATAATTAAGTAATTGTAGATTGGCTATATTATATAATTAATATTATTTTTCAATATGTAAGTACTCTTATAAAAATACTTTTATATATATATATATATATATATATATATATATATATATATATATATATATATATATATATATTTGTATGATCTTAGAAAATAAGTGTTTTAAACATAAAGTAGTTTTGTGATTTGAGTTTTTGTTTGAAAATTAATGTTGTTGAATATATATTTTTGTTAGAATATAGTTGTTATGTTATTTCTTTATTTTTTTTATATTTTTGTCTAGGGTAAAATAATTTTTTACCTTTATTTAATTGGTATAAAAATTAATTAAGGGGTGATTTGGTGTTTAGAAATTCTAGAAACTCTAAATCAAAGAGAGGAAACAGAGAAAGAGAGGAGATTACTGTTTTGGGAGAAGACGAGAGAGAACAACGAGATCCTCTTCGTGTAAAGGAAGATTGGTGGTGTTTTAATGTTATAGATAAAGTCTTATGATTGGTCAAGGTATGGTAAAACTTACATTTGTTTGTTTATGGTTGTATGTTATATGTGTTCTTGATTATCTTGATTGTTAATCCTTGTTTTTAGACATGTGTATATGATTATAATTATCTGTAGTCATTGTTCGGTAAGAGTTTGTGTATGAATGGGCATAGGATTTATGTAATATTTGTGATGAGTTTTCCCTATGAATGTATTATGTATGTTTTGTTGGGTTATCCCAATAAAGGGTTTGATGCTAAGGGAGAACAAAGTTATGATGCTTGGGGGTTTCCATGCAAATATATGTTGTAAGTGTTGTGTTATTGGGCTCCCTTCCTATGTGGAGAATAGGCAAAATAATGTGGATCATTATGTGTCACTTTTGTTTTAGTGAAGATGGGTCAAATTAGTAGGGCACAATAGAGTCATTTGAAGAGAGGGACAAGCCAAGTGAGAGAGAAAGGAAGAGAAAAATTCATTCCCGCATAACATAAAACTTGTACTGGTGTTTTCGTTGTTGGAAGTCATTCATCGTTGGATCGGGCTTATTGTTGGATAGTGGGTTCTAGACGTATGGTTCTTGATTTTGACCATTCAGATCATCAATCAGAGGTATAGTTTGGGAGAGAACAGCCTCGCATTAGCAATTCTGTTTTGGAGAATTTCATAAAATATGCACTGATGTTTTCATCGTTGTGAAGTCGTTCGCAATTGGATCAGACTAATTTTGGGACAGTGGGTTCCAGACGTATGGTTCTTCATTTTTACCGTTCGGATCGTCAATCAGAGGTTTAGTTTGGGATAAAATAGTCTTGCATCAACAACTCTGTTTCAGAGAATTTTAATCTTCTTGGTTCTCATTTGTAAGCATTATGCTTAATTAGTTTGGATGATTGAAAATCCTATTTGGTGTTTTTATTGGAGACTCTTTTGCACCCTATTATTGGGGGTATAACATGTCAATGATTGGATCTGGATGATTCAATTGATGTGTTATATGTGTTTGACTATGTTTGCATGTGTATGTGGTGCTTGAATGCATATATGATGTGTTAACTATGTTTCCACATGATTTAGGGTTGATGTATGTTTGAATGCTTGAATCATGTCTAGGATGAGTTTCGATTTGGCAATAATCGATTATCATTAGTTATAATCGATTATCTGGGCGTTAGTTTTAAGTGTGGTTTCGGGAATAATAGACTATCTAGGATGATAATCGATTATTCATTCCCACGTGATGTTTCTTGGTAAATTTCTTTGAGATAATCGATTATTTTAAGTGATAATTGATTATCACAGTGCATTTTGGTGAAAAATGACGAATTTGATGAAGAATGAACTTGAACCTTGCTTGAGGAGCTGTTGAACACGATGATAATCAGAGATTGAGGTTAGTGGTTATGTTTAGGGTTAGTTTGACTTAAGGTTGAGAGTGGAGCATAAGTGAATGTTGGGATGTACCTGATAGTGAAGGATAAGTCTACTTGTTGTACCTCATAAATCTTGGTTCTATTTACGGATATGCGCTTCCTTTTGTCTTGTGTTCAATTGAAGGAGATGATTTGTTGAGGAGGCTCCAGATGTCTTGTAGGGGAGGCTACAGGTAGGTTGTAGGAGCGACTACAGTCGATGAGGTAAGGTACAGAAGTAGGATAGACTCTTTCCACTATGGTATTATGTTACGGTGATGCTCATGGTGTTGTTCATAACTGGATAGTCATGATGGTGGTGTATCTATGATGATGATCACTGTACTTGAGATGCTCCAAGTTATGTTATGTTGATAGTGGTGTTACTATAATGGTTATAGTAAGTAGTTAACATGGGTGTTAATGAGTGGATAGACCAAGGGTTTATGTATGAGATGTTAGTGATGACATCAAGGGTTATAGATCAATGATCCGGGATCGAGGATCGAGTAATTCAATATGATTGAATTGTTTATGTTAGAGGATTAAGAATCCTATTATTATTACTATTATGTATGAGATGATTGATTATGGTTGATATAATCAAAAGGTATGTATATTGTTGTGTGTTTCATTATGGTTGGTATAATCAAAAGATATGTATCTTGTTGTGTGTTTGATTATGGTTGATATAATCAGTATGTATCTTGTTGTGATGATTGTTTTATTGGTAGTTTACCCCAAACATGTTTGGGTTTGTGTGTTTGTGAATGAAATTATTGGCGATGATCATATAATGTGTTATACGTGAGAAAATAATGTTACAGATGTTCTAGAGGCATGATTAACTCGAGAGAGGATGTGGAATAACATTGGGATTCATTTAAAGCTATTTTGTTTTACAAGTTAAGACAATATAATTGGAGTATTTCCTTTGTTATTTTAATACTCGAAATAATGTAATTGGATAAGGTTTTCTTTAAGTACATTTTAGTGCTATAATAAATTTTGAATTTTAACGATTTTTAATAACCTGTGACATCTCAGAAATTGGGGTGTTACATTTGGTATCAAAAGCAAGGTTTTCGAAAAACCTTTTGGGGCCTTTGGGGAGTGAGCTCGTCTAGCTTTAGCTGTGTTCCTCTAAAGTGTGAAATATTATGTGTGTTGTACTTTGATTGTTGTGGTGTTTGGTTTTGTTGTGTAACCTTGTAGCTTTATGTTGTTTGCAAGGTTTAGATTTAGTTTTCACAATGATTGTTTGGTCGTAACCAAGGGGTGGGATACTCAGAGGGCTACTCTTGACTTGTTCAAGAGTTGGAAGTGATCTAGTGTGGTGGGGGTGATACCCTTAAAGTTAGGGTCTCTCTTTCACCTGTGTGAGGCAGGAGAAGAGGATGGGTTACGAGAAGAGTAGTTTGGTTACCATGGAGAATATTGTGATTGGGTTCTATGGTGTGCAAGTTCGCGTGGATGATGAAGAAGGGGGGGTTTTGTCGCGGTCTGATTGTGTGAAGATGACGAAGTTGCGAGGGAGGTGAAGAACTTTGCGTGGTGGCCATAGAGGTGATGTGGGTCAGATGTTGCTCGCGGTGATGTGTCAATGGAGGTAAGAGCGATTGAGGTTTCTACTTTTGCAAGTTTTGCGTGGTAGTGGAGGTAATGGCTTCGTGGTGGTTTGATTTACGACTCTGTGGTGGCCTGAGTGGCATTGTGAAGCTCGCGGTGGAGGTAGGTAGTTTTTCATGATGGTCGACACAAGGTGAAAGATGGTGGTGTCGCGGTGGTTGGTTGGTCAGGTGATGAGGTGGTAGCATGTGATTGACTTGATCCATAAGTGGAGGATTTCCACGTGGCATAATCTAAGTGAATTTGACTTATGAGTGTAGGAGGAGTGTGTACAGGGAATTAGGGGTGTAGGACAAAAGGCTTATTGTTGGGCTTGTTTAGAAAAGGGGTTGTATGTAAAAATAAGGGTGCCTTCAGCTCTTTCAACATTTCTTTCCAGAATTTCAAAATTTGGACTCATTTTGTAACTTTGGACAAATTAATTTCACATTTTAAATGGATAAAACTTTAATTTTAACGACATTAATAAACATTAGACTATCCAAAATAATTATGCAACTAAAAATCACATTTTAAACATCTTTAATTCCCAAACCCGGTAAATCCAATTGTCACAAATAATCTTCAAATCAACCAATTAAGCATAAGAATTCCATCAAAATATTGAATTTATACCATAAATGTGGGCATAAATATGCACTCATTAGCAACAAACAAGTTAACTTGCCCAAAATGTTTTGCCACGTTGATCATATTCATTGCACCTCTATCATCAAACAACTTATATAACATAGTTTGTATACTATAAAATAACTCATTTACTTCGATGTATCCCACATCTTTAAGGGCACCTAGTATTTCAAAATAACTTCATTTATTGGGGTCAACGTCCCAATAAGCTATCTCCCCATCTATATACTAAAATGGCATCTCTTTTATCAAGGTCACACTATGGTGGACCACTACTTCAAACCTTTGGCCAGACATCCTAAATCCTATCTTGTAAATGTCAACCGAATCACTAAATAATCTTAAAGTAACACATACGGGATCACTAAATAATCTTAAAATAACATGACAATTTTAACCATAATTAAACCCAAATCGACAATGAATTATATTCAATGTAATTACAGGCAAACCGAAAAGCTTTCACAACACAATTTCAAATAATTACAAAATTTTAAGCACGAAACTCATGCCCAATCAAACAAAATATTACTTTTAAACATATTAACATATTCAATGCGAAATTAAACCCTAACACCCCAATCCAATAAACACAACATCAGGTTAAGAACACTTACCTGACTTGTGTTCTTTTAATTGTAATTTCAACAAACCACGAATCCAATTTGAACACCAATTTCACTAGATTCTTCAACCCCAATTTAACCTTAATCGCAAATACCTTTGAAACTAATTGTAATTTCCTTTCACAAAAATCATTTCACTTTTAACATTGTCACGTCACTTGGTTTGATCTTGCCACATATTTTAAAACTAGACAACTCATTAAATATTAACTAAGGTATACATTACATCGTTAGCAATTTAAACACTGTCAGTAAAAAAGACCAAATTAAATAAATTTTACAAAAAGAATGAAACACTTTAAACATTTCAAATAAAATAGGACCATTTTGAACAAAACTTACTATTGAACCAAAATAGTTATTAAACCTATTACTTTAATATTTCTTTCATATTATACCTTCCATATTGACTAACTCTAAGTGTTTAGTTTTGAAAAATAACGTATATGCGTTTGTGATAACTCAACTAAACAATTCTTGCTTGGACTAGATCTTGTCAATGAGTCCATTTTTGCGTTTTTCTATTTTCATTTGATCATTGACTTAGTGGTTTACTCACCCACTTCATGACTTCACTTTAAAGTTATCCATAATCACGTATTATAGTGTGAAAGCAAAGTTCTAAATGAGAATTCTTACTTTTTTTTTATTTGAGAAATTCAAATAACAAATATACATCATTAAAATATATAATTTTGTTAACTATTCAAAAAATTTACTAGTAAACAAGCCTTAATAGATTTTGAAAATCTGAAATGTCTAGTTTATATTTATAATTATTAGTTTTAAACAACTAATTTTTCTCACTTACGGGTTTTCATAGTTTGTATCTATCAAACGTTGTTGTCAATGGATAAAACATTGATAAAATTATGAGTTAAATTTAAATTTAATCTGAGTTTTAAATCTGGGTTTCAAAGAAAAAATTAAATAATTATTCACTCCTAATTTCAATACGCTTTATGAAAGTTAAAGAAAAAAAAAAGGTCTTGTGGTATATAAATGAAACAAAATTTTGGGGAAAAGGAAGTGACTTTAAACGAGACTTTCCATTGTAAAATGGTAAGAAATGAAAGAAAAATATTATTTCTTTGTGATCAAACTACCTCTATTTTTTTATGTTTTCATTATTATTTTCTTCCACTCATCTATTTTTCCTTATTGTTTGATTGATTACATTTTAATGGGTCAATGTTAAGAGGGTTAATATTAAAAAATTATTTGTTTAAAATAAAATTTTGAAAATGATTTAAAATAACTTATTTTGTTTGAAAGGTTAAATTCTAAATCAAAAAGATTTGTTCAAGCATAATCTATTTAACTTCAAAACAACTTCTAATAAAATTAATACTATTTTAAACATGGATATATACACTGAAAATACGGCATATTAATTAGACATAAAATAAGCTTTTAGAGAGTATGAATAAACTTTTTTATTTATATTTTGCACAAGTGGAAATCAGTGTCAAAAAGACTAAAAAAAACCCAACAACCCACCAAAGCAAAATACATGGAAAAGAAAAGTTCAAGACTTTTCTTTCTTACTCAAAGTTCACTTTTTCTTGTCTTCCTTTTCCTCCTTCCATGAATGATTAATTAAAGATCAATAGGTAAAGAGTGAAATTGGATTTTTCTTTCCATTTAAGCTTTTGACCAATTGCAATTTCATTGACAAACAAAAATAGGACAAAGAAATTTATTATATTAATTTAAAAAATAGCCTACTAAATAAAGACAAGTGAAAGGTTGAAAAATAAATTTGGGAACTTCAAATTTGACTTACATTTTCATCACTCTCCCAATTTGGTGGCTTCCCTTTGAATGGCCTCAAATTTAGTTCACTAATTAAATTAAGAGAACAGAGCACATATTTCGTTCTATTTTACTTGCAAGTTCCTCAAACTTCACCATATTTAGAAGGACATTGATTATTTCCCATTTTCTAAAATTACTATTTCAAATAGCTAAAAAAATACTATTTTTTCTTATTTATAAAAATATCTCCCTTTTTTATTCTTAAATATAAACCAATTTTAGGAAAGGGATTGTCTTCCTTTAAAATTAATTAGACAATCTTCTAATTGAAGAAGTGTTGCTGTAATTAATTAATGAACAAAATTCTTACCATTTCACTTAAGTTGTGAAGAATTTAACATTTTGTTTTTATTTTTAATGTAAATTATATGTATATTTTTTATCATCATTTTCATTATTAAGTAATAAAATCAGTAGAAAATCTTACATCAATAAAATATCACATTAATTTATAAGTGGAATAATTTTTATTTTATAAGTAAGTTTTGTAAAAATATTAACTTAAATTCATTTTCAAATATAATATCCAAATTTATCCTAATAAAATTTATTGAATTTATGGTATAACATTATGATTGTCACTAACCAATTGTCGGATAACCGATTTCTGTACACGTAAACATCAAACACCAATATTTTATAACATGAAATACCAATTTTTTTTGCTTGCAAGAAATATTATAATTTTAGAATTAAAAAATTTTAGTTTCAGTTTTCATAATATATCTTAGAAAGTATATCACATTAAAAATAAGGAAAACATTTTTCTTAGAAATTAAAGTATAATTAGAAGAAATGCCTTCTAAGAATAATTAAAGTATAATTAAAGCATAAATTTTGAATTGCCTTCTAAGAAATTTCTTTAGGAAAAAAAAAAAGATAAATAACTCAGCTCTCCTTAAAGTACATGTTGAAAAGGTTTCATTTGCTGTCCTTTCACAAAAGCACACGCCTTTCATTTTAAAAGTAGCCTCCTTAGATAATAAACAACAATAAAATAAATAAATAATAATATTAATAATAATAATAAGATTAACTAAATTAACAGTATTTCTACATTAGTCTGCAATTGATGGCAGACAGATACAACACGAATGAAACATATAAACAAGAGATCTATTTGTGAAGGTATGAAGCTAGATTCCTATGTATTATCAACAAAAACAAATGTTCAATCCAAAACTGGAAACATGCTCCATTTGGCAATAATTCTTCAAAAAGAATCAATGAATCAAATGATTTTTAACAGTATAACAACTAAACTCTCCCATCAAAAGGGGTACATTGGCAATAATCTCAATATCCCCACCAGTAAGTATAGTTCTAACCTCTGCTATTTTGTTCCAAAGTATATATGCCTTTTGATTATACACAAAACAACCTTGTATTCTTGCCCTTTTTGTATATGCCTAAACTGAAACTCTGTATTTTGAATGAACTGAGAGAAGCCACAAGGCCCCCATTGATTCTTCAGCAGCCTCATCAATATGGCAGGAAAAAGGAAGCACATTCACACACCAGAGAGATCTCATGAGCTTCCCTTTAACTTTTAAGGCAATGTCATATGATGCAGCATGATGAAACCACACTGTTTGTTTTAGCCTTATCTTATGTACAAAACCAAGACACTATCTTCGTGCATCAACACCAAACCTATGGTCTAGTTTATGCATTGTAATTTGCTCCTCGGACTTGTTACACACACAACCAGGAAAGGGATTGGCGAAAAAATTCTCCTCTGTTCTTGGTGACTCTCCTACCTGTCTAAGATAAGGCGAACCTAGCCTATTGGAATGTAATTTCTTAACCTCAGAAGAAAATGCTTCCCAAGATATGCTACCCTCATCCAACTGATCGATCAGCCTAACAAAATTCAATCTGAAAAATGAAAAAATACAAACACATTACACATCACTAGAATGTAAAATGCCAACACATGTACCACAGATATTGACACATACACTAAACACGACACAGACACAAAAACTAAAATGTATAATCTCCAAAATGTAGGACACAGGAATACGGATCTATGTTATGTTAAAAAAAGGTTTTCTATTGTTGTTTGTAGGTGCTTTCTATTGTTGTGTTTTTCTCTCTAAACAAAACCAGCAAAGCTTCTTATGTCCTGTTTTCTCCATTTAACATGACATTAAAAAACTAGATTTTTATATTCTGTGAACTAACCTGTCAGGATTGATGGTTTTCCGAAACCCTTCAAACCTCCTATGACCTTGTACTGCCTTAGCCATGTTTCCATCATAGGTATACACGAAGACATCACTTTCTAGGGCCACTATATAATCCAAAGCAGCAAGACGGTTTTGGTATGGCTTGAAGGGTTCTAGCTCCTCATCAGTTGCAAGGGTAGAATGAGTGAAGACATTAGGAAACTCGGATTGAAAGGCTTCCATGCTATTTCCACCATAAATGGGCCCTGCAACAATGTAGATTGTTGTGGTAGAAGGGTACCCCATTGCCCTCAGAAAAATAGCTGCTTCCCTTGGTGACATAGGGCACCCCCCTTGCAATCTTTTTTCCTCGCTATCAATCTCTTTCTCCTTCCAATGCTTCACATCATACCTCATAACCCTTAGTTCCTCAGCCTCCTCAGCAGTCAGATTGTGACTGCACCCAGTAAAGGCCAGCATGTCCTTTTCATATCTACAAGAAAAAAACAACATAAATCAAGACATGAAAAACTGTCATGTGTTCTGGTCTTTGAGCACACAAAGCAAGTTAAGTCCACAGGACAAGGACAAAAACCTTAAATGAAGAGCAATGTATGGTTCATTGTTGTTTCTTAGCCTATCCACCAAAATCCTTCCAAGATCTTCAATTTCTGCAGTGTACTTGAGAGCATGGTAATTGGCACGGCACCTGAGCTTCTGAATGGAGGAAGCAAGGCCATTGTTGGCGAGCCGGGAATCAGAGTGAGTGAACTGCACAATCTTATGTCGCTTCAACAATGGGAGAATCTCCCCTCTGTAGTAACTAGCCTGAAAATAAAGCATCTGAGCCACTACTGTACTAGGAAAGAACAGAAGTGTTTTTGTTTTCTATGATGTCACAGAATTGGTGAATGCTCCAAACCTTAGACCAGGAAACAGGGGCCTTCACAAGAGGTTTCACGGATGCATACTGGACCGGCAAGTACTCAACTATGTCAATGTCGTCTTTCAAAACTTTCATGAAGTGCCTCCAGTCAAAAATATCTTTAAAGTCACTGAAATATATTAGGGACATTATACTTCGGAAAAAAGAGTAAGAGCAAGAGATAACATTAAATGTTCCTCTCAAACTACATGGGAAGTTTTACCTTGGATCAGTCCAAAATGAATCATGGTCAAGAGAGGGAATAACGAGTGTGGCATTCATTATTTTTGTCACTGCAACCATATCACATATCTGCAAGTCAATGAAGGTTCTAAGAATTAGCAAATACAAATAACACGAAATTCATACACATAATCCTATATTTCATTTTAGGTTTAACACTAATTCTTATCCTAATCTTTTTTGGAAATCATTCACATTACCACATTTTCACCTTCTAGACGTATCGGTACCAATTTAATAGAAGGAACTAATATTGACTAGTTTAAAAAATACATGGATTGAGACAAAAAGAAATTAACAGATCCTATTGAGTAACTCCAACGAATATTGGGACGAAAAATATGGGGAACAAAAATAGTATTAAACCTTATCGTCTTACCCCAGTTCTCATTTGATTCAATCCACCATTGGCATGAACAAGAAGATATCCATTTGTCTTCACTGGCCCTGAACGAAAATACAAAAAAATAAGGAATTAGAAGTGAGACAAAAGTTGTTTAGGCACAGTGAAGCTTCAGACTAATCAAGTGCAATACAACACATACTTAATACATTCTTGGGTCGAGAAACGCATTGGTAATAGTTCTCACTGTTTGGGTTCTTCCATATATCTGGAGTCTGTCGAAAAAGAAAACAACAAATGAATAAAACATTATAAGACAGACAAAAACAAGTCCCGATCAAGCAACTAAGAAAAGTGATTAAGCAATCTAGAATCACGCACGGTACCAAAACTAAACTTGGTTAAGTAATCCTCAATTCAACGTTACCAATCACTTAAGAAAATTCACCGACAATGTAGCATAGCCAGCTATGTATCATGGAATGGAACGCACCAAGGAAAAAGAAAAATCAAACAAAACCGTGTGAGATATCATAGAATGCTTAACAATCACTAATGTTTTGGTGTTACATGGTCAGAGCCACCTTCTCAGTACCCAGTATTGAACACAGTTACACGTGTCTCCACTAGCACCAATTATATGCAAAAAAGTCAAACTTTTGCCAAAAAAAGTCCAAGCTTCAATCGCTGGAGACATGTCAACCTCAGAACACAACGGAAACAAATCGTCACGAATCTCCCATTCTGGCACTCAATTCGTTCATACATGCTAGCAAACAAGTTATTAGCCAAAAGTTTTACATTAATCAATAATTTAAACAGTTTGAAAACAGGTTCTAATTACTCTATCAAGCAAATCACAGTTCACCATCACCAACAAATTTGATACTCTAATTTCTATAAAATAAATATAATTTGATTTTGCTAAGTTTCTTTTTAATATATTACTCTAAAACATAAATTATTGATTTCAATTCTCTCAAAATGGTTACTTTACTTCAACTTTTATCAAACACGTAAAGCATTTAATAATGATAAAGCACTCTAACATCAAAACAGAATTTCACCGTTTAAAGGAACAAAAACTAAATAAAGGACTTGTTAATTATTATGCAAATTTAAAACACCTTTAAATCTTAAAAAAGTTACATTGAGAAAATGCGTGGGAAAGCATTTTCATCAAGGGTTTCCAGAATAAAATTACTTCATCAAATTAAATATAAAAATTTAGAGAAATTATGTAAAAAAAAACCCTACAAATTAATGTCTTTATTTCCTTTTTTGTCATTCTTATTCAGAAAAAAATATTCCAAACCAAAAGAAAAGTTTTACCCTTTTGAACGTTGCATTCAGCAATGAAACCCATATTTATTTATCCCTGGACGCTTTCCACACAGGGAAATAAAAAGGCAAAAGGGGTTAAAAAAACCACGATTCCCGAAACAGAATTTTTGAGAGCAATCACGAGAAGGAAAGAAGAGTGAAAAGCGCTTTTGTGGAGAGAGAGAGAGAGAGAGTTACCGATAGTCTCTCGAGGACCCGTTTGGGCATGGAGGGTTCAGTTCGGGTTTCGGTGATGACCCGTTGTGCGTAGGCCCAATCCTCCTTGAAGCGCTGGAGAATGAGTTGGCCGTTTTCGATGCTCTTGAATCTACCTCCGTTTATTTCCCCGCCGGTTCCCAACAGAGACACTTTCAGAAACACCGACATCATCAGCAAGCCGATCAGCGCCACAAAGATCTTCCGCCCGACGTGTTTCCCCGACCGGAGACCCTGAACCGACCCCGCCACCCAGAGAGCAAGCTGTTCCACGCGCAGGAACAGAGACTCCGGCACGCACAGAAGAATACGCGCGCGGAGAAGTATGTAACGCATCACTGGGTGCAGGTGGAGGTGGTGAGCGTGAGTGTGCGTGTGCGCGTGGGAGTGCGTGTGCGTGTGGATGTGATTGGAGTTCTCGTCGTTCTCCACCTCTGAGAAATCGGAGAAACTGGAGGATACCTGCTGGTGCTGCAGCTGCTTCTCCGCGTCGACCGCGTTGTTGTTCATGTTGTCGGGAACGCGACGGCGCGTGGTGGTGGGCCCCGCGGCGACCCTTGGGCTGGTGTTCGAGGAAGTCGTGGTGGGGCCGCCGGACGACATGCTGGCGACGCTACGGGAATGCCAAAACGACGTCGGATTGGAAAACGGGAAATTTTATTGTCGGTTTAGTTTCTCTTGACGCTTGTGAAGTTGCGATTTGGGAGGAACGAAACGAGATAGACAGCGTTTTCGCTTTTGTTGATGTTGTTGTTGTTTCGTTTTTTCCTGTTTTGGGTTTTGGTCTGAAAAGGTTTGAGGGGCCGAAATAGAAGGGAGTGGCAACGTTAAATAATGTGCCAATCTGGGATCTCTGATTCTCTCCCAACGTGCTTTTATAAATCGTTGTTGGGGTTGGTTGATTCGCTTCATGTGCCATTTTGCATTTTCTTTTTTCTGTTATTTATATTTTTGACACTGAAATGACACAATTGCCCTCTCTGTTTCTTTTCTTTCTTTCCCTTTTTACAGTCATAAAATTATCTTCTTTTTGCAGTATTCTTCTGTTTCCTATTTATTTGCTTGCTTCCTATAAAACACATTTATTCACCTCTTTCACAATTGCGGATGATTTTATGTGGTCAAGGTTTGACTGGTTGTTTTTTTCCCATGTATTCAATATTGTAAATAAATATATATTAAATTAGTTTCTAAAATTACTACAATTTAATAAATGAATTCTGTTTCCGAAAACAAGAACCAAATTTTCTTTTAGAAAATGTTCTGATTTTATTTGAATTAGATTTTATAGTCCTCGTAAAAGATAGATTTCCTTTATTCTTGGTAACATGAAAAAAGAGTTTTTGTCCCTTTGAGAGAAAATAGGTTTGACATTGATTCAAAGAAATAAACTTTGAATAAGATTTATTTACATGTAATAAGGCTGTTTTTGTTCAAATTACTGAGAATTTTAAGTCGAAAGGTTATTTTAAAAATCTTTGAAAAATTAGTTGGCAGATATAGAATTATAAATAATAATATGATTAATTAATTATTTAATTAAAGTATATACTGAATTAAATTATTCAAAAAAGTGTAACACTAAAACCTAAATCAAAACTTATAATGATAAGTCAGGCTTTTTATTATTATTTTAAGATATAGGATGGCAAAACATGGTTTTTTTAATAGTTTATTTGAAGTTGATATAAGTTACTTATTGAAATAAGTTAAAGTATGTTTAAAAACTTACTAAACGCAAATAAATCAATTTTATCAAAATTTCATTTATCAATTTTATGTATAATTTAGATGAAATACTTTTATTAAAATGAAAAGGACAACTCTTGAGTGCATATTTGTGCTCTCATTTATGCTTTGATATTGGATTTTGATTAATTTTTGTTTAATAAAATATTTTAATTAAGATTTGTTATAATTATATTTATTTAGCATACAAAGACATATTAAAAATAGATTTTTAGTTAACATAAATGTTTTTAGAACATTTTATGAGTATTAGTACAACTGCAACTAAGTTGAATTCATTAAGATATGAAAATAAATTGATTAAAATTTCATTATAATATATATATATATATATATATATATATATATATATATATATATATATATATATATATCCAAAAATGACAAATAATCAAAACCACAATAAGTCAATCCAAGTTGGTTAAGCTGGTTAAGCCGAGAAAAAGGGACATATAACAAATCCAAGTTGCGACTTTCTCTATTTTTTCTAGAAAAAGAAGTTTTGATAATTTATAAAGGTTTATGATTAAAGATAATTTGTGAAAAATATATTTTATTTGATATTTTTTAATAATTACCTGATTTAACTATATCAATAAATATCAAAAGATAATATTTATCAAATCTTTTTTAATCTAGCATATATCTTCTCAAATATTTTTAGATCTCCACAAAAATCAAATATAGGTTGAAGATATTGGATTATTTAGAAGATAATTGAAGGAGATTACATTATCACAAAAAAGATTATAACAACACAAAAACCTGAAACAAAGCCTAATCCAATTTTCATATAAAGAGACTTAGGGAAAAACATTAGGGGAGCTTAGGCACCCTTTTGGGGTTCAAATTTCGTTCTCCCTCTCTTTTCTCATGTTCTCCACCCTCTCTTATTCTGTTTTCATGTTATTTCTCTCTTTTCTCATGTTCTCCACCCTCTCTTATTCTGTTTTCATGTTATTTCTACATTTCATGGAGTGTTAAGCCTTTGGGGTTGATTTTGTTGTAATTTCTTAATTGGATTTTGTGGTTAGATGAATAAATTTGTTTGTTTTTTTTTTCTTGTTGTGATTTATTTTTATCTATGTCTTTTGCTTCTTAATCAAGTAAAAATAATGATTTTTATAATATAACAAGTTAGCATGGTGTTAAATTTACTTAACATATCAATCATGAGTTCAAGGGTTTTTATTTTTAATTGAGAATTTATTTTGATTAAAATTAGAAACTTTCATGTGATTGAATGAATTTTTGCCAATAATAGAGAAGGTACTTTGATTAGTGGTAAAAATTTTAACAAGAATTTATCAATAATGTACTTTGGTTAATTATCTTTTTACTTGATATAAGAGGTAAAAGAATAGACATGATTAGGCATAGTAATATTTAATTAAGAATGTACTTTGGTTAAATTTACTATGATTAATCTACAAAGTTTTTGCTTTTAATTGAGAATGTAGTTTGGTTAAGAGTGAGAATGTTAACACATTAATTGCGAATTTACATTGATTAATTTGAAAATCTAAGACAATAATCAATTGAACAATAATCTTTAGATAACCAAATATGAATCCAATTTTGAAAAAGCAGTAAAATCAACCTATTTTCTTTCTAAGTATTGTTTAGATTGTAGTCACTCCTAACTAAGACATGATTATAAAATAAACGTGATCAACAAATTAGAGATTTTGTTCATTAAAGAGGGATTACATTTTTTGACAATTACAAAGATAACCACTACCTTCTTGTTTTCTAATGAGCATAAAGAATATTTTTTCTAAAACTTTTGGACATAGAAAAAATTCGACAACATTTTAGCATCACAATTAATCCTAGTTAAAACTTTCTTCAGACTGCTCCTCCTTCTTGAAGCATGTAATATAGGCACTTGAAGAATGTAATCGTTGTAATCTCTTTTCTGGTTGTTGTGAGAGTCTTCTACATGAAGCAAATTCTTCTTCCATTTGAGACTTCAAGATATATTAAATGCTTTTGACGAGGAATTCAATATGCGCAACAACTACTTCATCAACACCACTAGAGTGGCAAAGCTTTACAAATTAAGGTAAGTGATTTCTTTTCTAAGAGGCCTGACCTAGCTAATTGACTTCAACGTTGAAATTTCCCTTCTTAGATAACTCATTTGCACAAAGCACCAAAAGACCTTTGATGTTGATGAGGGATCATAATATCATTTTGAGTGAGTTAAGAAGCATATATTTCTGCAAGCACAAAATAAGCCTTTGTTAGCATTTGACATGTACTATGAAATAACTTAGGCTTGGTTGAGTCAAATGTAGCATACTTATCATATGTTCAAGAAAAAACTTATTTGACTAAGTATACTTGCTTATGTCAGTATAAGAAAAACCTTATCATGTGCACAACACTTGCATTAAATCATTTATGTCTGACATGCTCTAATACACTATAAATTATGTTCCATACTTAATTGTTTAATCACGAAATCAAAACCAAAGATAAGGTCTATTTAACTTGGATCTAACATTGTTGCATTTCTTAACAAAGATTACATTCAACTCTTTATCAACTGGTTACGTTTTACTACGCATACTACTATTAAAAGATATAAATAAGTATTATTTGGATCTTATTTTCCCTTGGATAAAACAAAATATTATTTGAACCATAATAACTTGTAGTTAAAACTAAGCATCATTTAGACCACATTCACTCTAGGCTAAAATTGAGTATTATTTAGACTACAATCACTCATAAGTAAACATATAGTATTGTTTGGAATATAACCACTCCTAACTAAAATTGAGTAATATTTGAAACACATCCACTCTTAACTAAACACAATATTATTTGAACAACATCAACCTTTGATTAAAAACAAAATTTTTACAAAGAAAAGTGATCTAAAATATGATTGGGCTACTCGCTAAAGAGGTTATGTCTTACGACAAATGCAATATATGATTCACTCTTTTAAATGCTCTTAAACATGAAAAATGTTCATCCTTACAACTACAAGGTTTGGAAGCTTAAGATCTTGTTCACATTATTGTAGCAAGACTTTCTTGGTGATCATTAGTCGTCACCTTCCTTATTCAAAAGGATTTTCTATATATACTTGAGAAAAAAGGAGTCTTTATACATATTTTGTAGTCGTCATCTTCTTGTATCTAAGTATATTTTAAGGCTTCAAGATGAATTTAATGTTTTTACTTAACATTGAATGTGTGTGACTTCTTTAGCAACACTTTTGATGCATGGCAAAGCTTCTTATTAGGCCTATGTTGTTTGAGTTTTTCCACCTTCTTACCAAACTGTAAGGTCTCACACAACTATATGACTTTGTAACGCTAACATCTTACCTTTTTCAAAGAAGTTGTTTACAAGAAGCAACTCTTAACACAATCTTCAAGATATCTTTGATGTTGATAAGGAGTTGAAAAATCTTCTTAAAAGAGTGCAAAAAATCTAACATTTCTTACAAACATAAAACAAGTATATGTTCAATTTTGACATATACTCTAAAATACTTAAGACTTACATGTATCAAACTAAGTATACTTATTGTCTATATAAAAAAAACTTATTTAAATGAGTTTACTCGCTTGTGTTTATTTAAATAAAAACTTATAAATAAGACTTGTGTATATTAAAATAAACATAAGATTTATACTTAAGTTAAACACACAATCAAAACCAACGGAAAAGATATATTGAAATTAAAACCTAACAAGTAATCGAACCATATCATAAACAAGTAAGGTTGGATAACAAAATTTAGGATTTCAAAACAACTTGTAAGCAAATATTTTAAATATTTCCAATTTAATTACAATTTTTACTTTTGTCTGTCAAACTTTTAAATTAAATTAAAGACAAAATATTATATATATTCTTTTATATTTTAAACAACAATATTTGTATTCTTTAATTTTTGTCAATGAAATAATCTATAATACTTTTCCTTTCACTTTCTTCCTACCATTAGTGTTAGAAATGTTTGAAAATGAAATAATTTAATGATTCCCTTGTATTTTGTTTCCTTTGAATCATTTTTCCCTTGTAATTTAAAAAAAGTTTGAAGTCTAAATGAAATAGTGAGCCTTCCACTATGGCAATGGTGCAACAAAAAGAGAAATTGGTTAGGCAAAGAATTGAAGAGCGTGAATTGTGGTGAACATAATTGATAGAACTTCACTTGTGGCTTATAATAATGAGGAATGACTTGAAAGTGAAACTAGGTATATGAGTGCATGTGCTTCATTCCAACTAAGACATTAGGTACTCACTCACTCAACCTAACATTTTCTTCATATTAATTTATCAATTAATCAAAGTTGGATCATATACTAAATAAGAACCATCAAGGAATAAAGCATTAATTAAATGCACAAATAACGGAACCATACTTTTAGGCATCATCAAAGTTCAACCTAAGAGAAACTAAATTGTGGGGTGAAAATAGGAGTTGTCATTCTCTAAAAAGTGCATCGAATAATTTACTCAAAAATACTAAGAAGCTAATGTATCAATTTATGACATTAAAATTTGAATTTTATAACATATTTCGTTATAAAAACAAAAATTATTTTTCTCTATGAGTCTTATAAATTTTTTTATAGCTGGTGTAAATATTACAAAATAAACCTTCAGGATAATGTATCTCAATAAAATTTACAAAAATTAAATTAAAACATTATAGAATGATATGAATAAAATTTACAAAAAAAAAATATAAACATTATGGAATGAACTTCAAAAATACAAATGCTCTAAAAGCTAATAATTAAAAGCCGATGAATATTAATTCACAAGCTTTTAATAATGCTATTTTGACCTTTTCTTAAAATTAAGAAATAATACAAAGATTTTATTAATTTATTTTATATTCTAGATTTAAATTTGTCATCGTTTAAAATGTATATTTTGTACGGTTGAAACTTTAGAATGTAATATACATATATATGCATTTGATTTCTTTTATGCGTATTTTGAATGTTAAAAATTATAAAAAATATGTTATTTCAGTTTTAATGTTAATTAATTGTTATATAATAATAATAAATTTATAAGGAACGACATTAAACAATTACGTTTTCAATACGATATGAAAATTATAAAGTTTCAATAAAATAATTTTACTAATTCAGATCAGATTCATTTACCATCAATTTGATTATTATGGTAATATAGGATTGATACATTATCGTTTGGGAGACTTGAAGATTTGGATGAATTTGGTTTTCAAGACACAGAATATGAAAAGTTGTAACTAGTTTTAATGCATAATAGTAAAAATTACAATAACGTATGCGACTTTATTGAGTAAACTGTGTAAATACTTATCCACACAAACAAACTCTGATGAGTAATTTTATATACTCACAACGTTTTATTAAACACTATTAATAATATAAAAAGTTTAATTTTGTTTTTTAAATTTATCATAAATTTGGATAATTTTAATTGAGTTTTTTATTTTTAATTTTATGTTGAGTACTTAAAATTTTTAATTCAATAAGTTTAATTTTACGTCTCTAACTGATAAGAGATGTCAAGTTATTGATTATTATAAAATGATAGTGTGATTAATGTGAAATTATAGAAGTGACTTTTTATTAAAAATGGATTGAAAAATAAAGATAACTATACCAATGATAGGGATGAGAACCATGCCTTAATCGACGTAAAAATAATCAGAAAAACAGGAAGAAAAGTCATCCAACACTCTTTTAACAAAAAGAGTTACTTAACGATTTACCGTAATATTTTTTTTATATTAATCAATAACGTAATAATCTTTAATACATGAAGACAAGTAAATAATATAACAACCAAAATTACAATTACATTATCCAATCAATGAAAAAATTAAAAATAATAAAGACTCACTTAAAAAAGTTTAAATTTTTTGAATAGTAAACAATTTGTAATAAAATTTTTATTACAAAACGTTTAAATATATAATGAATTCTAAACTTAAATAAACAATTATAGAATAATAATAAACATTTTTGTTATATGCTACTCTAATTTCTCATGCAATTACGCATGTTTCACTTGTTTAAGGATTAATACGGTGACGTTTGGTCAATGAATACATGAAATGCCTAATTCTATTAATTACCGAAGCCTATTTGGTTATTAGTTGATGTTAACTATTAGTTCCAATTTTGCATGCATGTGTATGTGACACTAAAATCAATTATGCTAATTCGTTGGCACTAGTTTTTGAAAATTGACTCTAACTAGGTGACTAAGCCATCATTAAGTTACCACTATTTTTAAATTAATTTTTTAATTAAAGTAATTTAACGTTAACTTGACCAACCCTAATGATAGTAAATTAAAAAAATAATACCTTCGTGTTCAAATAATATAAACAAATAAATAAATAAATATTTATAATGGATTAAGGAGATAAATATAAATGAAGAAGATGTGACAAATATGAATGAAAGTGATGAAGAGAAGAATACGAATGAAAAAAAAGATAAGAAAAAATACATGTAGACGAAGAAGACACTGTAAAAATATGTGATTTTACCACGAGTTTATTTTTGCATACCGATAGTTTTAACTCCTAGGAAATACAATTCCTGCAATTGGCAAAACCGTTGAAAAATCACCATCAACAAATAATTTCCGATAATTTTGTTCAAAACCGCCGTTACTTGCGAGGGTTTCTAGAAACCATCAATAGTAGCTGAGGTTACTGAAAATCAACGGGACTTGCGTACCGCTAGGAATTTCTAAGTTTACTTACTTGGAGTTTCAGAAATAGTTGGTAATGCAAATAATTTTTTTTTATAATTCAAATGATTTGATGAATTTGATTAACATGAAATATGTTTAATAATAAATCAAAACATGAAACCAAAAGTAATTATCATATAAAACAACTGTGAACATTAAAAATACAAATAGTTTAGTTTGTGAACTTAATAAATAACATATGTTCAGTCTTAAAAATTAAAAATAATCATGTATGAATAACAATAATTAATCTTGTTGTTCTTTATTTTCTTCATCATTTGGTACGCTTCCTTGATCAAATATCTACAATATAAAATAATAGTTAGTCGATAATATACTAAAAATAAATTATTAGACAAATTTAAAAATTATTACAATGATGATTGAAAAATGTTAAAATGTGAAGACAATTGATCATGATAATTTTGCAACATAAAGGTCATCATTGCCTTCATTTCATTGACTTATGATGTCAATCAAGATACCTGAAATGGAAAAAATTATTTGAAAAGTAAGAACATTTTTGGCCAAGTTATTATAAAAGCAACAAATAAGTAAATATTGGTAAAATATGTATAGACGTGAGTTTGTAATTCTAAATAAGGAGAAGATGAAGATGATCCACTATGGCAAGGATCATTGATTCTAGAGATTTTAGATGGGTAAGGACCCAAACCTAAACCATGAATGTGTCCACAATGCTTTTGGTTTCCTGAAGCAAGCAAGAACCAATGAATCTGAACTTGATATTTTTTTTGTGTTTAGAGGATGATGTTGTTGTAGATTTCAATGCTTCAATTTTTTCCTACATACAACATTTAATAAAAGGGTAATGAATGTGAATGTAAGACCTAATCTTTTCAGATACATAAAGCCAGATCTAGATATGTGAACTTGACATGAGTTTATGCAATGCAGAATACCAAAGTTAATAAAATGAAGATGCAACAGTTTTAAGAAATCTAGAATCATGAAATTAAATGAAGAACGATGGTTAATCACAAAAAGAATGCTTAGAAATCAAAATCATGTTTAGACTAATCTAGAATTTGTGTTTATCACTGGTTAATGCAAAGTAAACGAGAGAAAGAACCTAAATAGCTAACGAGAAATGATGCTTATGCTTAAGTTTGGAAATATGAATGAAATTGAAGATGCAAGGGACAATGAACCTAGCAATGTTATTCTTGTTTCAAAAAAACTGAATGGTTCGTAAAACTCCAACTTGGATAACCAAGAGCATGCATGAAGATAACCTAAGACTTAAAGATAAAATGCAATGTAAAGAAAATACTCAGAAACATATTTAAATGATGAATGAATCGAATTACTCATAAGTCCAATATCAAACAACGAGTAAAATTTGAATGCTTTGAATTCATCCATCTCCACTTCAAGGAGACATCTTGATTAAGGCATGCCGACTTTCGTTTGAATTGTTTAGCAAATGATTATCAAAGTGACACGTGTAGCCTTAACAATCAAGCTCTACTACTACTGTGTCATTAAACGAATTATATAACTTTTAATACCTAAATCGATGTGTGAATAAAAAATATGAATGTGGGTAAATGAGATTAATAGATGAGTGTGATTAAAATATGTGACTGTGACGAAATTTATGAACATGAATGAAGAAGATTAATGTGATGAAATTTATATACAAAATGTGAGAAGAAAATTAAAAATGATAAGATTCATCATCTTTAAATATATCTCTTTAAATTAAAAATAATATATGATTCATATTTAATATGAAAAACGATAACTTTAAAAATATTATAAATAAATAAACTTAGTTTATGTCATGCTAACTTTTTTTTAGCGTTCACTTGAACTTACGCTAATTTAAACTAGTAAAATAATTAAAAGGTTTAAATATATTTTTAGTCCCTGAACTATCAAGCGATTTTGGTTTTAGTCCCTCTTTTAAATTAAGGTACATTTTAGTCATCATTCTTAAGGAAACTTTGATTTTAGTCCTCCAAACCCAACGACGTTAAAAAAAAGGCCGAGGTGGCTAACGGTGAAATTGCACAATTCTTTTTTTCTGACATTGAGTCGGTCTTTCTCAGCTTTTCTCTCTCCCTCTCCCTCGTCTCCTTCCATCTTCCACTCCCTCCATCATCTTCACCAAATCCTCCAAACAGAAAAACCTATGAGGGGCTCGGAACTTGAGAGAGGATCTCGATCTCGTTCTCCACGG
This sequence comes from Vigna umbellata, assembly GCF_029865625.1. Lineage (NCBI taxonomy): Eukaryota > Viridiplantae > Streptophyta > Magnoliopsida > Fabales > Fabaceae > Vigna > Vigna umbellata. The sequence goes on from NC_142175.1 coordinate 4,455,463, forward strand.
GACTGGTGCAGTTGTCGCAGTCGGTGCATTTAGTGGAGTGGTTCTTCGAAGCAGAGACTAGTTTGTTTGTTTTGATGGCGGCAAGGAGCTTTCCGACGTCGAGAGTAGCTTTGTAGACTCTGCCATGGCTGCCTCTGCCCAGAAAGGTATCGACGGAGAAGCCAGAAGCGGCGGCGAAGATTTCGGCGTAGTTGAAGTGGCGGATTGGTTTGGCAACGAGGGGTTTGTGCTTCTTGAAGTGAGGGTCGCAAGTGGTGATTGTGGATTGGGCATTGCAAGAGAGGTAACAACCCATGAGAGTGAGAATTGGAATGGGTTTGGAGGAATGAGAGAGAAAGAGAAGTTGAAGAGAGAGAGAGGTGACAGTGGAAAAGGGAACACATGGGGCGCCAAAAACCATAACTGGAAAGAAAGGTGTTTTCAACTTTAAAGAGGCAAGTGATTCCCAACTTTAGGATGATGTGAATGCAATCCAAACATGGACACACACTTCTCCATTCTCTCTTCTAGTACTGCAATCCAAACATGGTTTAAATTTATCAAAATGTTTGATTTAATATTTATCTCAATCAGTTTGGAGGATTTGGTGAAGATGATGAAGGGAGTGGAAGATGGAAGGAGACGAGGGAGAGGGAGAGAGAAAGACTGAGAAAGACTGACTCAATGTCAGAAAAAAAAATCATGCAATTTCAGTGTTAGTCACCTCGACCTTTTTTTAACGTCGTTGGGTTTGGAGGACTAAAATCAAAGTTTCCTTAAGGATGAGGACTAAAATGTACCTTAGTTTGAAAGAGGGACTAAAACCAAAATCGCTTGATAGTTTAGGGACTAAAAACATATTTAACCCTAATTAAAATAAATAAAGTTAGTGGTTACGTGATACTAATTTTCTTAATTTTAGTTTTTTTTATATTTAGTCTTAATATTTTATTTATTAAACTTTTTTAGAATTATATTAACTTAAATAAATATAAATATTAAAAAATAAATAAAATTAACGTCTAAAAAACAATACTAATCTTATTTATTTTAGTTGATGTCGATATTTTAAAAATGTTAACTCAAATATTTATTTAATAAAATAATTTTACGATTTTGAAAGGAAAAAGTTTTTACATTGTATTCAAATCGGTTAATATTTAGAAGATAAATTTATTTTTAGGTTAAATATGTTTTTAATCCCTAAACTATCAAGCGAATTTGTTTTTAGTCCCTCTTTAGTCCTCCTCATTAAGGAAACCTTAATTTTTTTATTTTCCAAAACTAACACCGTTAAAAACTAGCTGAGCTGGCTTACGGTGTAGTGACACATAATTTTTTTTTTTGACATTACTCCTGCCAGATTTTCTCCCCTTCCACCAACCCAACCCCATTCCCCCACCATGGACCTCAACCCCCACACTACACAACGCTCCCCACCCCCCGCCGCGCTTGAGATGTTCCTACCGCCCCTTAGCCACCGACGACCCTCCCCTCCCTTTCGGATCTCCTCCTCACGGTTCTATCCGTTTGCTTCCTCGTCTCCTCCTCCAAGTCCAACATCGCTTCGACCAGCTGCCCCTTCCTGCACCGCTTCCTCAAATTCCCCGCCATGTAAACAATATGTTTAATACCTGGATTATACTGGCATGATCACCTTTAGAGTGCTCGGATGAAGGATTCAACCAAGTCTCTGGCCAATGAGTTCCATCAGTCATCCATGTGGCTTTTGGAATCTTTACCGGTTCTATAGGTTCATTTACCTTAGTTTGTCTCTACAGTTTCATAGCCCTCAATTCCTCTTTTGCATGAAAGGCATCCGACCGGCGCCGGATAGAATCGGGCAGACCATTGATCCTGACCTTGAACTCATCATACTCACGCTTCACTCGTCTACGATCCTTGACGAAATCTGGTTTCTCAACTGGATAGTCTGCAACTAGGATTGATAAGATGGTGTTTGCAGTGACAAGAGGTGGTTCCTTCTCAGGATCAACAGTAGAAACAAAGACATCTATGCCTGGAAGATCTGATTTTCCAGTAGGATTGTTGGGACTTGGCACTTCAAAATTTTCCTTCAGAACATTGAGATCTGTGGAACAATTTATCGGGCATAACTTGGGTAGTTGATTTAGAAGCCAAGAAAAGGAAAACCATATCTCACAAACCACAGACATGCCCCATATTCCTCCAAGCCCGACACCAAAAACGTGCACAACCTCTGGCTCGAACTCTCCCAGGGAGATACCTCCCTCGCCGATTCCAGTCCTCTGGTTTAGACGGTCCACGTGTCCTCGTCCCTGTCACCGCCAAACACGTTCATAGAATTGCAAGCAATTCACAAAATTAATAACATCAAATCCTGTAAAAAAAACGAAAATTGAGGGGAAATTGTCCCAAAAGAATAGAGAGGTAATTGAGGGGACCCTGTAAGATGAGAAACTAAAAATGGAGACCAAGATGGAGAATGGCAGTGCCACCGACGCGGAAGAGGCAATTGGGATAAACCTCAAGCATGTCTTTGGCGAGATCGATGGTGATGACGCCGACGCTGCAGCCCATGCCGCCAAGGTTGAAGCTTTTGACATTGCCACAGAGCTTGTACTTGTTGACGATCATGGCAGAAAGGGAGGGCATGGGGTTGACGACGAGGATTTCGATGTCCTTGGGTTTGACGTGGGTGTTGGCGAAGAGGTTGTTAAGGACGCCGAACATGATCTGCTCGGCCTCTTCCATGGCATGGTGTGGTGGGAGGAAGTCGCCAGTAAGGGTGGAGTGGTGGATGAACTTTTGGAAGTGGACGGTGAGGTGATTTGGGGGACGGTAGCAGGAGAAGTCGAGGAGGTAGATGGAGGTGGGGCGGGTCATGATGTAGAGGGTGGATCCGTGTCATCACACGTGCCAAGAGCTATGAAGGAAAACTGTGAACACATGTGGCAAGACATTAGCCAGCTCAGCTGATTTTTAACAGTGTTAGTTTTGGAGGACCAAAAATTAATGTTTCCTTAAGGAGAAGGACTAAAATGTACCTTACTTTGAAAGAGGGACTAAACAAATTTGCTTGATAGTTTAGGGACTAAAAACATATTTAACCCTTTATTTTTTCTTAAGTGTAATTTCAGGATTTAATTTAAGTATTACAATATTAATAAAAAATATTAATAATCTAGAATTTTAAGAAACTATCTTTCATTAACATACAATTAGAAGAAGTATTTTACCATTTTGTTCATTTGTAACATCAATCTAACTTTTGTGATTCGTTTTGTCCTAAGAGTTGTATCTCAATGAACATAATAGTCAAAACATTGAGACACACATGTTTTTTTTATGATCTCCAGAAAGAAGTTATCATATTATTAACGGGGCAAACACTTTCTTCACAGCAGAAACATAAAATAAATCACCTGTCCTTTATCATGTACCCCAAAAACATAAAATCAAATAATAAAGTGTGGAGATATACATGCATGGAGATAAAAGTTCATGATCAATGAGTTAAAAAGAAAAGAACCAAAAATAAAATTGAAAAAAGACATGCAACGCGCTCTCTCAATTTTTGGATATAATTCGATAGATATAGTTAAGTGGACTCTTTCAGTGTGAACAATTATTCACGTAATTGAAGAAGAAATTTCATCACATTGTCCTCACGAATTAAACTAATTTAATGACTCACACTAAAACATCATTAATTATGTCGTGTCTAATAATTAACCGAGGTTTTTCTGTGTCGTTATCTTCTGAATAACCCCATACCTATTGTGTTTTAATCCTATACTCAATATTGATATCATATTTTTAGCAAAATGGTCGTTTTGAATTGACATTAGATGCTTGATTTTGTTTGTGTGAGTGAATAATCTTCTCACGTTTTATTATTTACAAGCGTGTTGTACTTTATGATCGTATAACGACACAACAACATGTAGAAATGGGAAAGTTTTTATTATGGGGGATAGGGTTTCCTTTGCTTCCCATGTAATTGGAATCTTGGAAGTAACCATAGAGTTTTAGTTGATTATTAATGCATCTAATTTAAAGTTCTCTCTCTCTCTCTCTCTCTCTCTCTCTCTCTCTCTCTCTATATATATATATATATATATATATATATATATATATATATATATATATATATATTAAAAAAAACCTGATTTTTTTACATTTTTTTCATATATCGTTTATTTATTCTTTATTCTATAAAATTTGAAATCATCCTTTTTAATCCTAAGAAAATTTAGATTTTAGTTTTTATATACTTTTATTTTTCTAAAAACTGAAATTATAACTTTTATTATTAATATTTATTTTAAAATAAATAAATCATATTTACTTTGATGCTTTTGATTTATATATGTAACAACAATCATGTTACATATTTTAAAATATTTCAAAATACGTAACCGAATATTTGTATTCTATTTTGTTGCTAATTTGTTTTCTATGTTTTTTTATTATTTATTTGATCTTCTCATTTATCTAATTTTACTTTTCTCTTTACAATTTTCTTAACAAATTTACACTCTCTATTTTCATCCTTAAATATACTAGGTAAAACAACAACAACAATAATATATATATATATATATATATATATATATATATATATATATATATATATATATATATATGTAGGCATATTTTCGTTTGAGATTCAAATTTGTTCACGTTGTTAGGGTTTTTTTAATTGATAATATCGTTTGTTTTGATTTTGAATATCATGATTTTGTTTTAAAAGTTAAAAAGAAAAAGAAGAAAAAAAAACTTAACAAGTCAAGGAGTCAGTGACTAAAGATAAAATTAAGATAAAATGTTTAGTGAAAAAAATGTGAAAATTCATTATAAAATATTTTCCTTTATGTTTATTTCTATATCTATTATCTCTTCACTAATGTGTATTTTATTCTTCCTTATTTGTACTCTTTTTCATTTGAAAAAAAAGACAGACTTAAATGAGTGAAACAATAAAATATTTTATTTGTATATGTTATTTTTTGAAATATTTTGTCTTTATATATATATATATATATATATATATATATATATATATATATATATATTATTGTTGTTGTTGTTTTACCTAGTATATTTAAGGATGATATAAGTTATTTGGTAAAGAAACAAGCATGTGACGGGACAATATGAAAAATACAAGTGATGCACTAAATGATCGGTGGGAGAGAAAAATGTTGATATGTGCTAAATAAGTATGCATTTTAGCACATATTACATTTATGCTTAGTGTTATCGAAATAATGATTTTGAATTGTAAACAAACATGAAAATCCTCAATATTGAAAATTTAGGAAAGGACTTGCATTTGCTCACTAGTTGACCACAATTTTCAAAGATGTTATGATTAATATAGAGTATGAATGAGATCACTCGACTGAAATGTTATTTACTAGTCTTGACGTAAATGTTAATGATATGTGTGTCCAAGTTTACAAGGCATTGACCTTAATATGAAGGAAGGCCAATACATATCCAAACACACTTTCAATACTTCCATTCATCTCTTCCTTAATTAATTGACAAAAATTTATCATGTAATTAATTCTAACAAGAAAAGAGAAAGAATATTTGGTGAGAGAAAAGGGAAAAATAAAAATAAAACGAGGAGGGGTAGTTAGGGAAATTGGTTCCTCTTGGCACTTTACAGCTTTGAGTTTGACATTTGAGATATTGGAACGTTGATGGATAGTTGTGTCCTTTCCCTCTGTCTCGAGATTACGTGTTCCTGTCTGCCGATAATTGACCCAAAAAAGAAAGTGAGTGGGTCTCACATAGAGTTGTGTTCAGACTAACATTCTTTTCGCCAAATCCTATGCCCATAGCCATAGGACGCGTGTCATTCTCATTCCCACCTTCCCGCCCGTCATACCTACGTTTTTCTCCATCAAATACTAATCTACTTCCATTTTTTATTTTCTTTTCTTTTTATCTCCCTTAGTTTCTTTTCTTCATGTAAAAGGAAAGAAAATAATGGGTTTAACTAATAATATAACTTTTTTCTTTTTTTATAGATGTATAATTCACTTATGTTTTTATATTTATTTAAAATTAACATTAATGATTTTAGAAGATGATTAATTCAATTTTTTTCTTTTGTCGTTAACTTCTTTATTTTATATCTCATCCCTTATCTTCATGGTCAACATTTATCATCATCAACACTACTCAACACTATTTTTAAGATTTCGTTATCATTATCTTATAAGTCACTAAGAGAAAGAGTTATCAAACTTCCTATAAATAACGAATTTTTAGAAAATATTTTGAAAATAAGATAAATGTGTAAAAATTTTTAAAGTGCCAAATACATAAAATATACTAGAATAAAAAGAAATTTTACTTATATACTAAATTATACAGAGAAAAAAAATGGGGTGATAATGCTTCTACAAACCTAAGATTTTCATATACTTTTATTGGATTGTTCTGAGATCTACTATGCGTGAAATCAGGAAGGAGAATGTAGTGGTGTTTAACGTCATTGGAGGGTTTATGGCGTTAAAAATGACTTAGATGTACATTGAGATGGGGGAGAGAGTGGTGGTGTCTAACATCATTGTGGCTATATTCTCCAAAAAAATCACATCTTCTATGATCCCTCAACCAGTTCTCCGATAAACTTAATCACCACCTAGGAGGCAATGCAGGTGACAGTAACAAACACATTGGGCTTTTGTGTCGGCCTGATTCTTTGGTGAAGAGGTCGTTGATCTTGATTTTGGCACATACAACGTGGATGTGGTAGTTGCAAATGTCACAAACAATGTAGTAGTAGAACTTGTCAGAATTACGTCTCTTGCACTCGACATAAAGGAAGGAGGGGAGGTTGCAAGTGGTGAAGGAAGTGGCTGGGAGGATCTTGAGAGTGTGGGGATGGGAAGAGAAGTGGATCTTGAACCTTCATTGAACCCTCTTTCTTTGTTCTCTTTTGATTTTGGTTTTTTCTTTGAAAATTAGGTCACTTTGTGTGCCTTGCTAGGTTTTGGATTGTGGTGATGAAGATGTAGTGTTGTAATGATTGATAAAGGGGAGGAAAATGGAAGAGAGTAGATGGAGAAAAGAGAGATTGATGGTGATGAACATGTCTTTGATATGCATGATGTATATGGTGGGAGAAGAAAAAGAAATAAAGATGGAGGTCATCAATTGATGAGGAAAGGTGAATAAAATGAGCCATGGCCAGCTCACAACCAACTTGTCTACGACCCAACAAGCTAACGGGCTAGAAAAATCAAGTTGGTAATGGGTTCAATATCTTAATCTGGCCCACCTTTTTCTTGACGGGTTGGCCCGTCAGGTCATACCCATTTTTCCATCCTTAATTGTTAAGGTTGATTTAACATAAGGGATCATATTTACTATATTTTAAAAAAGGGTTAAGTATGGTTTTGTTTCCTAAACTATTATGTGATTTTGGTTTTCCTCCCTATATGAAACTTTGATCCATTTGCATTCCTTTCCTTTTAGAAAGTCCTAGATTTAGTGGTTCATAGTCAACGATGTTAGTTTTTTTTGGCGTGGCACACTGTTAGCCCTTTATAATCAAAGGCATTGTCAGAAACCACTCTATCTTCCTTCTTCATGTGTGGTTCCATCTTCTTCTTAGATCCAAATCGTGACGACCATGAGAGATCTCGGCGGCACTAGCTGCCATCGGAGTCCTTGTTGAGCCTCCATTGGTGTCGAAGAGCCTCCATTATTAGTAGCGAAACTAAATCACGAAGCCAAATCATCATTTCATATCGCGAAACCAAATCACGACTCTTCATTCCTAACCCTAGCCAACAATGCAACCTAATTAGATCAACTGTTGCTACAACTCCTTTGGTTGGAAGAGTTGCCAGCGTCACCAAAGTGCACCATCGTGTCGGAACATGACACTGAACCTCTGTTTGGGATTTTTCTCTGTAGTTTTTTGTTGACAACGATGCCATGTTCTGCAACCCACGTCCACTAGCACTCTGTAACTGGAAACATCACTAGTGACCAATGTTTACATAGTTGTGAGTCTATTGCTCCACCTTTGCTCTCTCTTTTTTCCCGAATGATTGTGTTTCTCTATTTGTGTGAATTAAAGATGAAGGTTATGTGTTATGGAATTACTAGGATTTAAGGAGAAGGTGGTGATGGTGAAAGGGTGGAGAATGATGGATGAAAGGGAAGGTAGTGTCCAATGGTTTGTTGTATGTACTTTTTCCTCCTTGTTATGTGTGTTGATGAATGGAGGAGAATGATTGAGGGATGAAGAAGAAGATCAAAAAGTAAAGTGTGTTTTTTTATCATACGAGTGAGGTTTGAAAGATGATGGAGGTTCATTGGATGAGTGTTATTCTCCAGTGTAGGTACAATATGAATTCCTTAGATTAAGGAAATGATAAAGATGATTTTGTTGTGGAGATGAGAATGATTTGGTTCCTCTTGTATGAAGAAGAAGAGGGGATAAGGTGAGATGTTACTCTATTTGCCACATAAAAAAAGATAACTTCATTAAATATTTAAAACTAATTTCATGTATTTTGTAAGGATAGAAACTTAATTATTTGGAGGAGAAATTTAAACAAAAATTGTGTTATAGTTTACAAACAAAAACATATTTAACCTTATAAAAAGATAGAAACTCATTTGAGTATAAAAATATTATATATAAACATAAATAGATCATGAACCAAAATATGAACTAATTTACTTAACTAGGCTAACAACGTAATTACATTTCTCTAAAAAAAATTTCACACTCAAATTAACAAATAAATATACACATAATCAATTATATATTCAGCATAACTCATTATATTTAACCCATTAAATACTGATAAACTTTTTTATACATACTCAATTAGGTTGCAATATATAATTAATTATATCTAGAATTGTATTATTATTATTATTATTATTATTATTATTATTATTATTATTATTATTATTTATGTTTGTATACAGTAACCTTTTATTGAAAGTATTTATTGGATTAGGTTAGTCAATGATCTAATTAGACACAATGACTTTTAGTTATGATTGGATTAAACTTAATTTAACTTGAACTATCTCAACTTACTAGAAATAATGAATTAATTTTTATAGAGATTGTGCTAATTTTTAATTAAATTAATACTTAAAATTATAACTTTTAATAAAAAATTATTTTATATTTTCAAAATCTTAACCTAGTTGACTCAATCCAATCTAACCAATTAATTGTAGATTGAGTTGAATTGAGTTTACATCAAAGATGAAAAAACCCCACTTCACCTAACTCACTCCAAATCTTAATCAATTTCAATAATGAATACTCCTAACTTTTCTAATTATATTATTAACATTTTATTAATATATTGCAATATTATATATTAATATAATTTTTTATCATAAAAATTTAATAAAATAAATAATTAAAATGAAAATATGAGAATATTAAATAAAATAAAACGAATTATAACTTTTCATTAATATATTATTATTTTGATATATAACTTTTTTATGTATTAATTTTTATTAATATTTTTATTTTAATTTTACTTTTAACTATTATTGATATTTAAATTATTTTTATATCAAATTACTTTTAAATACCTATAAAAGTTATTATAATATCACATCAATTACATTTACTACAAACTATTCACATACTCTGTACTCTCATTCCTTCAATCTAAAACCCTGCCTTTGAACTCATTTTCCGTTTCTTTCTTTTCTTTTTTCACTCTCCCTCTAATTCAATCCAGACATATTAGATTAAACTTTGATTTATTTATAAAAGTTTTAAGTAAATTTTAATACTATTTCTTAACTTATATTTGTATTGGAAAGTTGAGAACAATTGCAGGTTCACATCAAATAACAAAAGATAGTAAAATTGAAACCTGCCTCTAAAGACTAATCCTAAGCTGGATGATCAACAAATTCTTCATTCCTCGTTTCTCTGTCTCTTGACATTTTGGTGAACTATCAATCTTTTAAGGAGTTTAAAAAATCTATGTTGGACTCGTCCTCCAATCTTATGTTTGAAAAATCAATGTGTTCACAATTGTCAAATTCAGAAGTAGAAATCTCGTTTGAAAATAACTTGTTCAAGTTTTCAGGTATATGGGAAGAATTAGCGTCCAACGCTTACGTACTTGTCTTGTCCGTGTCCTTCATACTTTTTTTTTTTTGTTTTTACCTTATTATTTAGTGTGCCTTGATTCTATTTGGTCATCCCTTGGAGCAATCCTTCTAGGTTGATATATATATATTAAATATTTTTTATGTTTTATATTTGGATATTTAAATTTTTTATCTTTAATATTTTATTTGAATAATTTTTTTTACTAAAATTAATTATCTCTATCTCTCAACAATTTGAATTGGTTAATTGATTAATATTTGAAAAGTTTTATTAGATCTTTAAAGTGTTTTTTATTTTATCATACTTTTAATTATAAATACTTATTTTTTGTATATTTTTAACTCAAGTATAATTTTATCATTTTAATTGTACAAATAAATTATAATATAATAATTTAATGTAACTATTATGAATATTTTTTGTGATAAAATTTTATCAAGTTTCTTTTGGTTTCACTTTTAAAATTTTGCCTAAAAAAACACAAGTGCTAATGTTTAAGTATGTGTTGTATAGTATAGTTTTATTCCTAGTAATGAGATGATTTTGTCGGCTACGTGTATCAAAGTGATTTACCTTTTGTAAACTTATGAAGTCATGAACGATTGAATGAAAGATCTTTCAATTAAACATCAAAACATCGATATTGGTTTGGCTTTCAAACAATAATATATAAAACAAAATAATGTGCAATAAGATTAAATAATTTTAGAATTAAGTATGTTTTTTATTTTTAAATTATTTTATATTGTATTTTTTCTAAACCAAATTATATATTTTTATTTTATTCTTTTGTTTTCTGAAAATGATGTAAAATATCGTTTTTAATTGGTGATAAATTTTATCTGGGATTATAAAATAACTTTTACATGTTTATTAGAGAGAATATGTAATAGATTTATAATTAGGGGGAAATATAATTTTTAAAAATAATTTGGAATAAAAAATACATTTGATCAATAAATTTAAATTATTTGGTGGTGAAATAAGTCGGAGTTTTTGGTTGATAAAACAAATTTGGCCAGAAAACCATATTTGTTAATGTGGTGCTAGCGTCGGATATTGAATTTTTTTTTTATTTTTCGAGATTGATAATTTGGAAGAAGATGGTATATGAAATAGTAAGTATTACTTGATTAAATTTATTTATTTATCTTCAGAAAGAATATTAGAAACTAAAAATAGAGATTAAATATTTTAGATAAATTCAAGTGGGGAATGGAGTACAAGGGTATGGTGCTCTTTTAAGGTTCGTCTTATCTATTGTTATTATTTAGGTGGTCAATTACTGCTTCAATTTCCTTTTGTTTATGTATTTAATGTGTGTTTTTTTGTGTTTTTTTCAGGGTATCTCGTTTCTGTTGATTTGTATATGAACTTGCCAGTATATATTTAAATTAAATATTATGATGTGTTCTTGTTCCCATACAATAATTATATTTTCATCCTCTTGTTTTAGTTTATATATATATATACATATAATTAATTAATTTCTTAATACATTGAGGAGTACTTTCTTTGTAGCTAGGAAACACTGAGGAGTACATTGAAGGATAGTTTAGTCGAAATTTGAGAGAAATTTTAATTCGGTAAATTCCACGTTAATTATTCCTTTTGTCCAGTGGTTATTAAGTTTTGCTATTACATATGACTACCCAACTGAGGTAGGAAATCGTAAGTTCAAGGTCAACTTAGTGGATTTGTCACTCGAAGAGTTGGAGATGATTCTCAAAATGGATTGGTTGACCATTAATCATGTTCTTATTGATTGTGGTCAGCATAAGGTGATTTTCCTAGTCTTAGAGGAAGTGGGGATGGTATCATCTGAAGAAGTTTTGAAGGATGTCTTGTTCGTAGGTTCCAATTCATTGTGAGTTGAGAGATGAGTTGAATAGTTTGGAACATGGCAGATTGGTTCGAAAATGTAGTGAATGACCAATTGAATCGCTTTGTTTTGGATAAACAAGAATGGTGTTGTGAAGTGTGGATGTTGACATACCTTAATAGAGATAGTTGGTTTAGGCACTAATGGCCTTTATGTTAGGTTTATTGAAGAGGGGGTTCACCAGGGAGATATAAACACTAATAACATTGGAGCCTAAGTATATAAAAGATTGACACCACTCTCTACTCAAAATCTTAAGGTTATGGGTTAATGGGTCTTTCACCTTTATATATCGCTCTACTTTCTCATTTCTATGCAACGTGGGACTTAGACTCATACTTGGATTCTCAACACTTTGTTCGATAGGTGGGGTTAGAGATGACAACAGGTCGGGTCGAGTACGAATAATACATACCCACAACCCGACTCGCAACCCGACCCGCAAAATGAAAACTCCACCTACAACCCAGCTATTACCCGCGCGTGTACTCGTTTCAAAAGAAATTGCGGGTACCCGCAAATATTAAAAAATATATATTTTATACATTTTAAAAATAAAATTTAAATAAAATTACAAATATATATATATATATATATATATATATATTTTAATATAAATAAAATATAAACTAAAATTTAATTTTAATTAAATTTAATGTAATAAAATATAATTAAATTGATTTTAAATTAAATTAAATTAAATTAAATATAAATTAAATTATTACTTTCATTTTTTATGGGTAATGGGTATCAAGGGGATTAGATAGTATAATACTCGCACCCAACTTGTTTATAAGCGAATATTAAAATATCTGTTACTCGCAACTCATGTGTAGTAAATACTCGTTATTAACAACTATCCATTGCGGATTTCAGCCGCGAGTATCTGTGGATGCGAATTTTTTTGTCATTCTAGGTGGGGTAGAACTAATTGAATGATTTTTATTCTGGTTAAGAGAATGGTGAGAGGTATTGTATGGGTTGTTACAGTCTTATTGTGTATTGATGATTGTTTAATGTGATGGTGTGAAAGAGACTTAACAATTATGATATAAATGTTATATTAGTAATTTAGTCTCTAATATGTTAGTTCATCCTTCCACTTTTTGTGACTTCTACATGTGATGATTGTATAATTAATATTGTTATATGAGAGCATATGATATTGTAAATAATTATGTGATCTTTAAAGTGGCGAGGACCGTGGATTTTATTTCTTAAGGATATTTTGAACACAGTTGAATTTTATTTAATTGTTTAACTATCTAATGTTTTATTACGAATGTAAACAATTGTGTCGAGTTTTCTTTTAAGGGAATTTAAATTTTTTTATTATTATTGGCGAGTTTTTATTTTTAATTTATTTGTTAATTATACGTTTAAAATTATTCGGTTGGAACATCTGAATTGAAATGTTACGAGGCTCAAAATTAATCTATGTTGAAATCTTATAATGTTTTCTTAAATCCAATCCGAACTTATGATTGATGATTGAGTTTGAACTACTTTCACAACACTTATTAAAAAAACACTTTTGTATTTTTATTAGAATCTAGAATGAAAAACTAAGTCCATACTGTGAGCGAAGCCTTTAAATCTAGAAGTCTATAACAGATTGGTAAAAGAATTTAAAAAATCTACATTAAAAATATTGTCCTATATTATAGGATTTAATTTAATTTATACTCCTATAATAACTAAATAATAATTCATCATATTTTATTTATTATAAAAATTTTAAAATTAAATAATTAATAAATATTTTTATCTCTTGATTGTGGTCAACAGAAAGTGGTTTTCCTAGTCTTAGAGGAAGTCGGAATGGTATTGTCTTAGGAAATTTTGAAGGATGCTTTGCCTATGGGATTCCAACTCATGATGAGTTGAGAGTTGAGTTGAACAACTTGGAGCATGATAGATTCGTCTGAAGCTGCGGTGAACGATCACTTTAATGACTTTGTTTCTTATGTTGACATACGTTAATAGAGATAGTTGATTTAGACATTAGTGGCCTTTGCTCGATAAGTGGGGTTAGGAATGACAATGGATCAGACACAGATAATGCATACCCGCAATTTGATTCGCAAAATGAAAACTCCACCTGCAACTTAGTCGTTACCTGCGTGTGTACTCATTTCCAAAAAAACCCGTGGGTACCCACAAATATTAAAAATTATATATTTTATACATTTTAAAAATAAAATTTAAATTAAATTACAAAAAAAAATATAAAATTTAATATAAATAAAATAAAATATAAACTAAAATTTAATTTTAATTAAATTTGATGCAATAAAATATAATTAAATTTATTTTAAATTAAATTAAATATAAATTAAATTATTATTTGTATCTTTGCGAATAATGGGTACCTCGCGGGTCAAATAGTATAATACCCACACTAATTTGTTTATAAGCGAGTATTAAAATACTTGTTATCCGCATGTCTAGTAAATACTCGTGGATATCAACTATCTGTCGCAGATTTTATCCACGAGTATATGTGGACACGAATTAATTTGTCATCCCTAGGTGAAATAGAACTAATTGAATGATTTTTATTCTGGTTAAGAGAATCTCTTAGGGGTATTGTATGGATTGTTATAGTCTTATTGTGCATCAATAATTGTTTAATGTGATGAAATTATGAAAGAGACTTAACAATTGTGATATAAATGTTATATTAATATAGTGTTTATTATGTTAGTTTACCATTTTATCTTTTTTTGTCTTCATTTGGGATAGTTCTGTTAATGCTTAAAGCGGTAAGGATATTAGAAAATATATGAATTTTATTTCTTATGGATATTTTGAACACAATTGAATTTTATTTAATTATCTAATGTTTTATTACGAATGTAAACAATTGTGTCGAGTTGTTATTTAAGGGAGTTTAAAGAATTTTTATTATTATCAGCGAGTTTATTTTTTTTAATTTATTTGTTAATTATACGTTTAAAATTATTCGGTTGGAACATCCTGAAATGATGGATGTTACCAGGCTCAAAATTAATCTATGTTAAAATTTTAATGTTTTTTAATTCCAATCCAAACTTGTGATAAATTAGTGAATTCGAACTATTTTCACAACCCCAATTAATAAAATACTTTTTTATTTTTATTAGAATCTAGAATGCAAAACTAAGTCCATATTACAGTGAGCGAAGTCTTTTTTATTTAAAAACCTTTATCCTTTAAATATAGAAGTCTATAACAGATGGGTAAATTTTTTTAAAAAATCCACATTAAAAATATTCTCCTATATTAGGATCTAATTTAATTTATACTCCTATCATAATTAAATAATTATTCATCATATTTTATTTCTTATAAAAATTTTTAAATTAAATAATTAATAAATAATTTTATCTCTTATCATAATCTTTTACATAAAATAAACTTTTTAAAATAATTAATAAATCATTTCATCTCTTATATTATTATTTTTAAATAATTTTTTTAATTAAATAATTAATAAACTACTTTGGATATATATTCTTTTAATTGTTATAATTTTGTAACATGCATTTTTCTAATATTATTTTACAAAATTATATATATTTTTAAAATTTTCTCAATATCATTGTTTTTTTCAGTACCGTATATCTCAATATATTTTTTAAATACAGATATGTTTTACTCTGTCAGTAATTAATTTATTTTAAGAAGAAGTGACTCAAAATACGCTTAAAAAATTGCTTTTATAAAACTAAAATAAAAAATAATACACAAAAATAAATAAATTAAAATATAAAAAAGTGATAATAAAAAAATTAAATGAACTGTGAATTAGCAACTAGTTGAAGTAACTTAATTGAGTTATTTCTAAATTTAAATACTTACTAAATATTTAAATCATTTGTCTGAAGGCTTAGACCAAAGAATTACCAACTGTGAATTACCAACTGTTAAGGACTTCTAACTTTTAAATCATATGTCTCAAGGCTTAGACCAAAGAAGGTATAATTAAAAGCTTATATCAAAGAATTTGAAAACTTTATTGATTATGATAAACTTTCATGATAAATTTGCAAATAAACTATCTTCAGTAGCTTGTGTTCCTATTGGAAAATTGAGAACAATTGCAGGTTCACATCAAATAACAAAAAAATACAAAATTGAAACCTGCCTCTAAACACTAATCCTAAGCTGGATGATCAACAAATTCTTCTTGATTTCTATATCTCTTGACATTTTGGTGAACTATCAGTCTTTTAAGGAGTTTAAAAAATCTATGCCGAACTCAGTCCTCCATTCTTATGCTTGAAAAATCAATGTGTGCACAATCGTCAAATTCGTCTAACACTGTCGTACTTGTCTTGTCCGTGTCCTTCATACTTATTTTGTTTGTATCTGTCTTGTGTGTTTCATCATTATCCGTCACAACAGGAGAAAATTCACTATTGCCTTCTTTACAGAAGGTTTGCTTTACATGATCAACCATATCTCTCTTGGTTGTAACCACATCAATGACTTTCTCATTACATTTTGCAACAGGAGAAATCTCAGGTACGAACACACTAGGAAATGAATGAATTATGGGATGTGTTGTCGAAACTGAATCAGTTGAAATTTGCGATTCCTTAAGTGTAGGGTTTGCTGCCAACGATTGAGTTAATGTAGAAGAGAATCCAAAATCTGTTTTGTTATTAGAAGGTAGCAACATGTTTGTACCTAAAAATGAGGACAAAGTAAACATATAATTTCTCACATATGAAAACATACTAGTATACATTATACAAACGCAAACAATCATACATTGGACTTGTTTCTTCTTGCCAGGTTGTCTTCCTCGACGCTTCTTAGCAACTACAGACCCATCTACTGTCGAAATATCTTTTCTCTTCTTGTCAAACTCTCTAATCATAGGTGATGAAAAGTTTACATTGGCCATGGGTTTAGCTGGCAAAGACAGTGTATTTTGCACAGGAAAAACTGTAGTAGTAGAAGCAACTAGCAAAAAGATGAAAAAAAGTTGAATAGGTCAAAACATGAAAAGAACTCAAAGATTAAAAACCATATTTTAATTCATTAACAACAGAAGATCTGTGCATCTACCTGGAGGAGTTTTGATAGAATTTTCCATCGGAGGAACAATTACAGAATTTGTGATCATGGCTGTGACATTCGACATGGCTGATCTTGCATTGAAACTATCCAAAGCATTCTGAAGGTCTTGCAACAATTTTTGGATTCTAATTTTCTCTCGCATCACCATGACGTTTTCTTCCTCCAACAGTTTATTTTGTCTCTTCATCAATATATATTGGTTTAACATTTCCTCCAAACTCAACAAATTCTAAAACATCAAGAAAACAAAATTGATCAAGAAAACAAAAGTGACGAGAAAGTGATAATAAATATATGTGCCTTATACACCTTTTACATAAAGATTCAAATTTTTTTATTAATTATTATGAATTTTTCACAAACGCAACAACATTTTCTGTGAGTCTTGGAGAATCTTTATAGCGTTTTTTTTTACAAATTGGTTTATTCCTATTTAAAAAATTTGAATTTATTAAATTTATTTGAAAAATGTTTTCTTGAAAAAAATGTTGCCGATAAATATGATTTCCCATTAAAGAAAAAACATGAAATAAATTTGTGAAATGTGGAAAGAAAAAAAGGAAAAAATAAAGAAAAAGTAAAATGAAAAACCGTGTTTGGTGGCAGATTGAGAAAGAGAGGCGAAACTTGGTTACGAAAGATGGCTCTGGTTTGATAGAATTGGTTGCGGCACAAATATTGATCGACAATGAAGGCAACAAGCGCCGGAGAAACGTTATCCGTTTGCGATGCCATTGAGAATCACACCTTTGCACGCTTTAACAATATCAAATATTAGACTTTTGGAGGAGAAAGAAAGAAAATTATGAGGTAGACTGAGAGAGACTACTTTTTATACTTTAAGGAAGAAGCCAAATATTAAACTTTAACATTATTATCTCTTAATTAATTTTTATTTCTTTATTATCTTTTCTCTTTATTATTTCCAATAAAAACTTTTCCAAGCTCTCGTTAGTATTTCGCGGCTTTGCTAATCAACTTAGGCATCTCTAATAACATTTTCTCTCTTACAATAATACGAGTTATACACGATCATCACAACAAACACAAACAATAAGGGTGAAATACCAGAATAATCATCCAACAAAATGATATAATAACAATGGTTAGTCAACAAAATGACATAACAATAACGATTAGTCAAAATAAAAGTTTTATTCTTTCTTTCAGCTACTCCATTAGACTCAAGTGAATATAGTGGGGTTACTTCATGGATGATATCTTTTTTAACACAAAAGTCATTAAACAATACATATTCACCACCTCTATTTGATCTAATCCTCTTAATTTTCTTATTTATAATTGATTTTCTACTTCTACTTTATAGGTTAGAAACACATCAAAAACTTCATCTTTATGTTTGATTAAATACATTTTAGTGTATCTAGAATACTCATCTATATAAAAGTTACAAAATAATTTTTATCTCTTCTAAACATGATTTGCTTTAAATCAATTAGATAAATATGAATTAACCCTAATAATTCAGTTTGATGATCTATAGAATAACATGTTTTCTTAATTATTTTAGATTCTATACCTATATCACGTTTACACGTGAGCGCAAAGGACTTACCTTGAGTCGTGTTTCATGAAAACGGCTACAAATGAACTGTGTCGGGGTACGCTCACGACACGTATAGGGTGATGAACAGATATGTTTGTTGATTTTAGAACAGGGAGATTTTGGAGTCAGATATGATGACTCCACAGGAAAGGGAGAAGAGGGCTGAGGAGGTGGAAGAGCATCTTATCGTATCTGATACCACAAATAAGCACTTTTGTTAGTGTGATCGATGGTGAGTCACTTATAGCAAACTAACCGAATAATAGACTAAGAGATAAACTTATGATTTACTGCAACTGCGGTCTTGGATTTCAGTATAGATACAAGCAGGTTGATCTCTCAGAAACTTCGGAAGGAGTTAAGGCAGCAAATTCCAGATTTTATCTTTCTGAGCCTTGCGGCATCAATGCCAGAATGAACGGTGGTTAGCGGTAAGACTATGATCGTCATCTGCTTATCAACGGCTTAATATACCAAAATCATGTTACGAAATTTAATAAAATCATGTTTCAACAATCTCCCTCAATTTAAATTTAACTTCGTTATACCAGTTTAACTATAAAGATCTAATTGTAATGAGTCTTCATATTTAAATATCCAATTGAAACGAAAAAAAAGTAACTTTTTTTTAGAAAATCCAACATAAATAAAATATATCTCATTGAGTATGTTAATTTTTCTTGGACGAAATTTCTTGTCAATAAATATAAATTTTTAATACAGAGAAAATAAATATTCATGTATGTGATTCTTTTATATATACTGGTATTCTTAAATATTTTCAATTTTGAATATATTATATTCTTACACATAAAACACAAAAATGTTAATTAAATTTATACAATTATTGTTTTCATTATTCAAATTAAATTCAATAAAGTAAAGTTGATTTTATTTGTGATAATTATATTACATTTGAACACATCTATTGTGGTTGAGTTACAAAGGCTTACTAGCTATCCACCTGCTGAACATGGCGTAACCTTCATCGGGCTTGTACTCAGGAGCTGTGTGTCCTGAACCCTATAAGCAGAATAAATATTAATATATTTTATTTTTAAGATAACAAAGAAACACAATCTTGATAAACAAAATATAGTTCCATTAATTCTATTTAAATTTCATCAAGTAATATAAGGAAAGAACAGTTAAAATATCTAAATGGGATGCTGATATCTTACCTTCACAGTTGCAAATGTCATTTGATTAGAGTATCTTCTTGTGTATCTGCGTGGAAGCCAAATTATTCACAAATATAAGACAGATCATTGTAAAGATCGATCTGCTATTTAGTTTTGCATGTAAAATCAGTAAATATTTATCATATATGAATTAAAGCTAATGTTTGATTCTCACCCTGCAACTTGGTTTTCTAGAAGCCATGGCCTCCAATCTTCTACAATGGAGTAGTTCAGAGCTCTGATCCATGCTTGAGTCGACATGAAAGGAACAACTGCATCATGATCCCCACTGCCAACAAAACACCAAACATCCTTCACAATCTTCAAACACAAAAACATATGCAAACTAACTTTTCAAAACAAAACATATATAACTCTTCACCTATATATTAAAGAACGATATCCTTTCGCACTGAGATTTATATGAAAGGCGAAGCTACTAGAGATCTCATGCTCAAAATCACTAGTCCAACAACGTTCCCATTTACCCTTTGTTCCCTGCCACCAACATACAAAAACTTACCAACATTATTTATATATTTTAGCCTTTGATTTTTCAATTATTTCTAGTACTACTTATGGAAAAATATTTACAAGTAATTTATATTATCATAAAATAGTAATTATTTAGGAATATAAAAAAATATACGTTATGCATTAAAAAGTTATAAATTATTTGTTTTCAAAAATAGTTTTGGGATAGATGATACAAAATGTATTTTAAAAACTCACTGAAAATTAATTTGTAAAACAATTTATATTATAGAGTCAAATAACCTATATATATATACATAAAAATAAAATGTCAAACCTCTCGAATGTGCAGCGATTTGCGAACACTCTCATCGTTGGCCCATTGAGTGGCAAGGAAAAAACCATATATCTACAACAATGTAAAATGGCGAAATCAAATTGAAACCATGGTGGACAAAAAGTTTTGAGAGTGCATTTAAGGTACGCAAGAACTACTTGGCATCTTGTGTCTAACTCTGTGAGACCAGAATTAAGAGAGGACTCAAACTTTTGAGTCAGAGATCTAATCCATGGACCTTCATGTTTCTTAGTAGAATCAGCTTTGCAATAGCGATCCAAAATGTTGAATGTATTGATTCCTGAAAGGCACTGAACATAAGAAACAATATTTATTATTGTGGTGAATAAACTCATCAGGTATAAAAAAACAGAACACAGAATTAGGATGGTCATTACTTGCCTCGTCATAGTAGTTGAGATCTCTTAAACACAATTCATTTCTAAAATCTACATATATGTATTCTCCTTTACAATTTCTCTTCAGTGACTGTCCATACATGAGGTAAGAATATGTCATTTGAACAAGTTAGTTTTGCATAAGTAGCATACTATTTTCGAATAATCAGCATACACTTTTAAACAATCAACGTATAATTTATGAATAAGCAACTTGATTTTATCAGTTATGAATTAGTCATTATATAGATTTTTGAAATAATATAAAGATCTACCACGATATCTCTGAAAATAGCATATCATGTATAACTGATGTTTTGTAATAACAAATTATTCCTATCATTTATGACTAATTAATATCATTCTCTTAATTTTTTTTAAAAGTAAATGTACATGAATGGTTGATTAGACTGTGCTTATCAATATAAAAAGGATGTCTAAATATTTTCAAACACAATTTAAGTCAACACTTCAGCTTGGTGAGTTAAGAGAATAAGAGAGTTTGTGGGTTGAATTCCACTTAGCATGATATTAACAATAAAAAAAAAGTCAACACTTCAGCAGTTGGGACAAACTTTACTCAAAATTACAATGCAAGTAGCATCCTTAAACAGAAGAAAAACACTTCCATTACCTCATAGAGTTCATCAGAAATAAGTCCCATTCCATGAGCAAATGGGATTTGGTCATTTTTTTCTTTTCTTGTTGTTATTGGGTTCCCTAACAGATATCCCTGAAAATATCTTAAGATCAATTTAGACTTCGGAGTGGTAACTGAAAAGCTATTGCTTGAATGACTTGGGGTTTTGAAAATTGAACTGTTATTAAAAACTCATTCTCTGGAATTTTATTTTGTTTGTAGTAAATGTAGACAACCAACCTCTTTCTTGTGACAAAACTTGATTCACCTCTTGTTGATGTTTTCATACGATAAAGAATACAATGCAATTTATAAACTCAAATTTCATAAACGATATACTCAAAACCGACAAAAATAAGTAACTCGTTAACTACCTAAACTCCAAGGGATAATACATTCACTACGGCTAATTGTCCATAACTGTTAATATATTTAAGTTTATAACAAACCCAACAGTAAAAGCACATACAGAGAAACTGATGGCAAACCTGGAGATTTATTGGTGGTTGAAGACCAATTTCATTTCCTGTTAATCAAAGAAATCGAAGAATAATTGCAAGATTTATTATATATGTGCATGCATGATAAGCCTTTTATATGTTAGTTAAATGTAAAGTGAGATTTCGTTTGCATAACAATCTAGTACAATGGCAACAGAAAGAAGAAATAAAGAAGAACGCAGAAGACGACATTAAAACTATAGCGAAAAACTCACAAGATATAAGAAATTAGTAGAAAATATTAAAATATCAAGAAACCTTATAGTCAAACTAAGCCATTTTAAATTTCATACCCTTTGAAATTTCTTGAACAATGGAAGGGCCAGGTATGCCAGAATATGAATCAGCTCCCATGTAAAAGTCATTTGAAAGAAATTCGGGGTGATCAATCAGCCACTACAAAGATTACCATATATACGAAGATTGCAGTTTAATAAAAGAGTGATCAAAATTACTTGTTTTCAAAATGCTTAGGAAAGGGGAATCTAGTGATGAAACAAGCAAAACTCA
The DNA here is from genome assembly GCF_029865625.1 of Vigna umbellata. Classification (NCBI taxonomy): domain Eukaryota; kingdom Viridiplantae; phylum Streptophyta; class Magnoliopsida; order Fabales; family Fabaceae; genus Vigna; species Vigna umbellata. The sequence goes on from NC_142175.1 coordinate 4,478,121, forward strand.
CGAAACATGATGAGAGTGACATTATAACATGCACAGTGAATGTACCTTCCTAAGAAATTGATGAGTATGATGAACTAACTTCCAGTCACTTCTATTAGCAGTGAGATTTTTTGCATACGAGAAGCCAGTTCCTAAAGGCAAATCTACAAAAATAATGCTACATACCTGTCAAAAGAAAACACAACAAAGAATTAGCAGCATGCCATAACCTATTAAAATCAAGGATTAACAAGACCGTTCACAACTATGATTATTAATTTGTGGTTTAATTAAATTTTAATTTGACAGTAAAATTGGATATATTTAATTAAGGACGATATATTTAATTAAGTTCCTATTACTAAGTAATAAAAAATTTTACTATTTTTCAGCTTAGTCTTTATCAAGTCATCTTATTATCAAGTCATCTTACTCATTTCTCTTCACTAATTAATAAAAGTAAATTTTTTAATTAATATAAAATGATATTACAATTAATTTAAAACAAAAATTGACTTATATTTATTTTTTCAAAAATAATAAAAATTACTTATGACTTCCAAAAATAACAATGTCATTTTATATTAACTATTAAACTTCACATTTATTAATATAGATTATATATAAGCAAAAAGAATGAAATAATCAATTAATTACTGAAAATTTTAAACAACAAAAAATCAGTTGAAAATAAACTTAATAAACTAAATTTTTTAATACCTACTCGTTTGAAAATATTCAAATCTACAAGTAAATTAAACCTTAATAAACCATAATTGTATGAAAATGAAATTAACTATGGGATGAAATCAAGGTCAAATGAGGAAGCATTATGAAATTTCTACCTTCGTCCAGGACTGTGGCCTCAAGACCAAATTTGGCACGTTCCCATCGTACTTCTCTGTCTTGAATGCCAACGGACCTACACTACACATCCAATTGATTTAATATTTTGGTGAAGTTAATATTTGAATGCATTCATTGTCATAATTTTGAACTATCTGAAATGGAAATAAAGGTTAATTAGGTAAAATAAATGCATTATAATATAGCAGTGATCGTCCCTTCAATTTCAATCCAACTCCAGTGTTTGTTATCAAAGAAATTAACTCAGAAAGTTTTCATCTCAGAATTACCTATTTGAAAAGCAAGACCAGAAAACGAAGAGCAACCAGGACCTCCAGTTAGCCAAAGCATAAGAGGATCTTTTGCAGGGTCATTCTCTGACTTGATAAAGTAGTAAAACACTTGCATATCATCTTTTTCTCCCAATCCTATATACCTGTTCTTGCTTTATGTCTATCAAACCCAAATTCATTGAATCGTTGAAAATACGGTTCAAATCAGAAAAGGGAAAGTGCTGTTGCTTACCCTGTTTCCAGTTCAAATGGAAGAGGCCCTTCAAAACCGGGAAGCTCTTCTACCTTCGAACCAATCTGAGATGATAAGCTTACGAAAAGTGGAAGAACAATCAGAAAAATAATGTTAAAATTGAAACAGATAACAGAAATCGTGTTCATCTTGGAAACTGTAGGTGATAACTTTAGGAAGCTGAAAAATGTTTGAATATATAAATTATTTTCGTACAAGTTATCTAATAAATCTGAAATCAATAGAATATGGGATTCCCAAAAATCCAAATTGACAAAAACGACGTACCTAATTGTTATTGCTTTGTTGTTGGAAGAAAGTCGTTATCTTTTATTTTTTTCGAGAGGCATCGGTTTTTCTATCAGGGAAACGATTTGATTATTAAATTATAGGCTTAATTACAATTTTGTTCCGAATTTGATTGGTCGATTCAATTTTGTTTATTTTTTTTTTAATTTAGTTTTCTTATTATAATCTTTATTGATCTTGTGTAGGAATTTGAGTAAATGACTTGTACTTTCATGATTTGCATAAGTAAAGAGAACAAAGCATACAAGCAAAGAAGTAATTTTTGGTACATGGAATAAATGTTTTAAGCGTTGGTAATTTGTTTAGGCATATTGCGTGTTTAAAACATTTTGACATATGTCAACTCATTGATAGAAACATCATTTAGGAACAAAAGTGTTTAATATATGATCTTTAGATGATATAACACGTTAAGCACTTATTTTATAAAATTGTTTGTAAGTTTCATTCATGGTTTAACGAACTTTTCCTAAATGACTCTTTTCTTTAAACTCTTATTCGATCAACACTATTTAGATGTAAAAATTGAAGCTTCGGTGTTTGTTAATGGTACACTTAGAAGTTTCCTTTTTGTTAAAATAGAATGACTTAGTTTTTCCCACCAAAAGGGAGGGGTGTGAATTGGTGAAATGTAAAAATATAAGCTTTCAAAATCTATTTCACAAAATAAGATGCTTTTACACTTTTATTGAATCGCAAGTTAAAAGATATGCAATGCAGCAGTAAACTTAATCGAATATACTGATAGCTTAATCGACTTAATAAAAGAGTGTATGGATCAAAAAATTCAAACGCTGATTTTTATACTGGTTCGGCCAACCTGCCTACTTCCAATGTCCTTCCAACCACAAGAACCAAATGCACTATAAAGATCAAGGTTTTTACAACAAGGTTTTTAGAGAGACCTCACGTCAAAAGTGTAAAACACCTCTCTAACCTTCTAATCTAAATATAGGTAACAAACAAACAAGACCAGCAACAAGAACACCCTATTCTGTTGCTTATCCTTTTTAGGTACCCTCAAAGTCAAGAACATCGTTCTTCTTCCTGCAAACAACACAGGGAATTCAAGCCAATCTTCAAATATTGCAAATCCTGATTACGCAGAATACACCCAGTTGTGCAGATTGATCAGACATTCAAATCAGCAAGCCTTGCTTCTCAAGAAACCTCAAATCGTTGATCACCACAGTTAATCTTGGTTCTTTGAGCTTTTCCTTTCTCTGCAAGATCACAAAATTTTTTGTAAAAGATATGAAAGTGTCAAATGCACAAAAGTTCTTACATAATTCAAATCAACGTCAATTTATAGTAATACACACATCAGACGCATTTTAATCGATTTAGCTACTAATGTAGTCGAATACATCTTGCAATTATAACAGACTAACATCAGTCAGGCTCATTAATTGAATGCACATTTAATACAGTCGACTTACAATAAATGTTTGGTCAATATATTTAAAAATATGACCGTTAAGACAATTATGTCAAGCATTCTATGAGTTTTCAAAATAACAACCAACTTAGTCGAATACAAATTGCATGCAATCGATTAAGAAAAATCACTTAGCAAATTTTTGAAAACTTTTCTCTTCAAAATAACTCACAACACACTTGATAAAAGTTTGTGCAAACACAGGAATTTTAATCGATTCATCCTATAATGTAATCGACTTAAAACTGTTGTTTTGCTACACATTAAAGTTCAACCAAATCAACCAAAGTGCTTGTGGTTTTCCATTTCCAAAAACTTATGTCATGCATACACATATAAAATCACATATTAAACCCAGTGATATACAATGAACAACACAGTCATGTTCACAAATATGCTTATACAGATTTATCACAGTAAACAAAAGCATATAACATGTAAGCATAGAACATGTAACACAAAATACTCATGTGTTATTAATTATGTGTTGTCATCATAAAAAACACAGATATCACTGAGATTGTGGATTCAGTTAAACCAGTGCTTCCCCTATCAACAATCTCAACACTTTTGTTAAAAGTTTGTTGTTAAACATTGTCTCAAGATGATATATGCTAAAAATGTTGTTTTCACAAAACATTACTTAATAGACAATTTATTTTGATAAAACGCTTATTTCATTTAACATTGTTTGTTAAACTTCAAATTAGGAAATGTTGGACGGTCTCGTTTCTTTAGACGATCTTGTCTTAACATTTTGTACGTGTCACATGTCAATTGGTGTAGTTCTTAAATTTTATTTTTTTATTTATTTTTTAAAAAACAAAAGTTGTCATATGTTAGATCATGGTTGTGCCACGTGACAATGATAGTGTCATGTGCATTGTTACTATCACATGAGAGAGTGTTTGTTTTTAATTTATTGTTCATATTTATAATTTTGATTCAATTTAGACTTCTTTTTTTAGTATAGCAATTTGGTCTCTCTCTAATTTAAGATGAAATTAATAATTAATCTTAATTACAAATTATATATACATGTTAAAATATTTTTTGATTATATATAATATCACTCCACCTAAATATTGAGTGTCGAGTGGAGATAGAGATTTGAGTGTCAGTCTTCCTATTGTGCGAGGACTCAAGAGGGTTGGATGTCCTACCCAATGGTTTTGGCTTATGCTGAGTATAGTGCATCAGTGCGTGTAGTATCGGTGTTTTTACTCGTTAGTACTTGAGAAATTGGTGAGATAGGTCTGAACTTGCAATGGAAGATAACTCAAATCGTTTGTTATTGTGAACAGGTTGTGACGACAAAGTGCAAGGAAACGACATTGATTTATGAATGGTTGGATGTGATGTTACATCAGTGATGAAATATGACTCCATGGTTATTTTATTATGTGATTAATATGAATATATTATGTTATATGTTGTTATTTTTCTGGTTACTCACCCTTGCAAATTTATGGTTGTGGTTTCCACCTGCAATGATCCTACTTGTATGGGAGTAAATGGTGTTCTTGATAAGACCGGTTCGAAATAGCTGATGAGAGCTGGGAAGTTTAAGTTTGGGGTTTATTATTATTTTGTTACATTGCTTTAAAGTTTCTAGACTTGGTTTTTTTTATGTAAAAGTGACGTTTCAAGACTTTTACTTTTTTATGGACAACATTTATAATTGTGGTTTTTGCTACCGCGATATAATTAATAAAGTTTTTAAATAAAGAAAAGAATGTTTTACGAATTGTGATGAGAAAAAAAAATTATACTCGTGACATTCCGTCAGGGGTGTTACACAGATGACTTGAAGGGAAACATTCCCAGAATGTTCTTCTTCTCTCACAACGTCTTTTTCTTTGGTGGAGTGAATATCAAGAAATAAAGTATATAAATTGAAGTACTTTATCGTACTACATTAAATGTTTTGAACATTGATAAGCATTATACAATGTAACATGTTCAACACATTTTATCATTTGTCATTTCATTCATAAATGCATTGTTTGGTAAGACATACAACATGTATAATCATGAGATAGTATCAACATAAGATGCTTTTTCAAGGGCTATAGTGTTTAATGATCGTTCATCATACTATGTTTTCCTTGAGATAACATTGTATTGAATAAAAACTTCTTTTAGCCTTAGTGTTATACAAGAGATAAACCTTTATTTTCATGAGATGCTAGCTTATTTTGCTCATATAGTCTATTAGATGATTTTAAAAAGGGATACTTTCTTTGAGATGTTGCTTATAATTTTCTAATTCATTTAGACAACTTGATCTAGAATACGTTATCTATAAACTTAGCTTCAAACGTTATAAAGTATTTCTTCTTTAGACGTTATTGCTTTAAACTATTTTTCATACAGAACAATATTTCGTTTAATGTTTTTTGTTAAACTTCAAAATCTGAGTTGCTAGACAGTTTATTCTCTAGAAAATCTTGTGTTAACATGTGTAAGATGAGGTGCATTCCTAAAGTAAATAACATGTTAACGTCAATGCAAAAGGTGCACATATGTAGACATCATTTAGGTTTTATTCACTTGAATGGATTTGGGGAGAGTGATTGAGGGGATTTGAGAGGATTTGAAGGTAAATTTTTTTTGTTTATTTGAATGAATTTGGAGGTAAATGAGAGTGGATTTGGAAGTAAATTTTTTTAATCTGTCACGTCAATCAAATCCTACACTAATTCTTACAAACTTTACTTCCAAATTCACTCTCACTTACCTCCAAATCCACTTAAATAAACAACAAAAGAATTTACTTTCAAATCTTCTCAAATCCCCTCAATCAATCTCTCCCAAATCTATTCAAGTGAACAAGACCTTAAATATTTACTTAGAATGAGATGTAACACCTCGATTTTCGAGATATCATGATGTAATATCTATGATTTGAATGGCAATAAAGAGGTGCCAACCATTAAGCATCTAAGTTAGGAAACAAGATAAAAATGGGGTTTTTCACGGTTGACTATACAATGCCCAAGACGGCCATCCACAAAAGAGAACTTTGTTTTAACCCTCCTTGGCTTAAGCGGGTCCAACTTCACGTAACCCATGTAGAATTCTACAGGATATTCTAAAAGACCAAAGCTCTCTCTCTCTTCTAAACTAAAGAAATAAAACTTGCACCAAAAGAGAATAAAGAACATGCAAAATATCAAAACTTAATTTCTCTATTTTTTGAAGCAAAGGATAAACAAACAAGGAAACTCACTAAAACATAATGTTTCGACATTGTCCGTGAGGACCCTGTTAAAACACACAAGTTTGTCGGGCGAACGATACAAAGACGGATTGACGCTGCTTCACACTCCAAGCCGGGCGGTCGTCCTCCCACTCCTGGCGCTGCTCCCTACTCCAAGCCGGGGGGTCGGGTACCTGCCAAAGGCACTCCGACGCTCAAGTCAGTGATATGGCAGAGCAGTTTGTGATGCATGTATGCATCGTAAGGAAAGTTGGTCTAGAACTCATACTTGAGACCTTTATTTATAGTGATTGTAATGGGCTTTTACCTTTAGTGGGCCTGATAACGACCCTTTTACCTCTAGTGGGCTTGATAACGGCCCAGTCACACCTTAGTGAGTCACTGGCGTTTAACCGTGTAGTCAACCAAGCGCGGGTCGGTTGGGAAGGATGGTCGGCCAGGGATGCCAACCTAGGTGGGCGGCCTTCGATGTCCGCTAGTTTGGACGCCCAGATGGTCATGACCTTGGCAGGCGGCAGTGTTAACCGCTCGTTCGGTCTGCGCGTTGGGCGAACATACAGTGACGCGGGCGTCCGGTCAAATTTGGACGCTCGGTCCTGCTGGTATATAAATGGGCGTCCGCCCTGACATGCCTTCTGGACAATCAGGAGGATGACATGGGCGGCCGGTCAATTTGGCGACGTGTGTCTTTCCGTACGGCGTCCGGTCCTGCTGGTACATAAGTCCCCCAAGCCCGAGCATAACTTTATTATCCGGAGGGGTTTTTTGTAGACGGTTCTCATGAAAAGGGAGGAGATCCCTGCTTTGCTTTCCTTTTTTAGGTCCTTTCTGCTTGTTTGTAAGTGGACGGGAGAGTAACGGTCATACCTATTCAGGCTATTCGAGGCTGAGAATTTAGACCGAGATGGCCGAGAGTTGAGGCCGGATGGCTGACAGTGAGGCCGGGTGAACGAGCGTCTTTGAGACCGTATGGTCGATAGTTGAGGCCTGATGGCCGAGAGTTTGAGGCCGGATGGACGAGCGCTCTTTGAGGCCGGATGGACGAGTGTTGGATGCCAAATTCGCCAAGGTTGGGGCCAGATGGCCGAGCGCTAGGGCCAAACGGTTGAGACCTTTTGAGGCCGATCGGAAGAGACTTGAGGCCTGTTGGCCGAGTCTGAGGCCGGACGGCCGAGCGTTGAGGCCGAATGGCCGAGAGCGTGTTGAGGCCGGACGACCAATAGTTGAGGCCTGATGGCCGAGTCTGAGGCCGGATTGACGAGTGCTGGATGCCAAATTGGCCAAGGTTGGGGCCAGATGGCCGAGCGCTGGGGCCAAACGGCTGAGACCTTTTGAGGCCGGTCGGAAGAGACTTGAGGCCGGACGGCCGAGCGTTGAGGCCGAATGGCCGAGAGCGTGTTGGGGCCTGATGGCCGATGTCTGAGGCCGGATGACCGATGTTTGAGGCCGGACGGCCGAGTGTAGAATGCCATACTTGGTTGAATACCGAAGTCAGAATGGCCGAATGGTAGAGGTGGAATACGTACCTTCGGAGGTCGTTCAGCTAAGTCGAACGATGGGAAGGGCGACCGTTCGACCGAGACCCTATTCATTGTAGCTCAAAAACTAAGGCAGTGGTTAATCAACTTGGACTTTTGGCACGGACGACAGTGGTTCTCGGTGGAACTCTCTGTTCACCGTCCGGCCAAGTTGATAGTGGTTCTCGGTGGAACTCTCCGTTCATCAACTTGGACTTTTGGCACGGACGACAGTGGTTCTCGGTGGAACTCTCCGTTCATCAACTTGGACTTTTGGCACGGACGACAGTGGTTCTCGGTGGAACTTTCCGTTCACCGTCCGGCCAAGTTGACAGGAGTGAAACTCCGTTCATCAACTTGGTCTTCGTCTATGTTTGATGCGGGATGATTGAGGAGAGCCCTTTTTGCATTATGCAGTCGTGCAATTGTTGCGGGTTACCTGTATCACGAGGGAAACATGATCGAATTTCTAGTT